>NC_086375.1:62844813-63192313 GCF_036588685.1 Mytilus trossulus
AGATTTTTATGATGAAAAATTTCCAGACTTGAATGCATATTTTTCTTCTCAAGTGTCATTTTGAAAGGTATATTACTATTCATTACATCACATATTTGTTTTAAGATTATGTAGTTATTGCTTGATTAAAGCTAAATAGTACTCAGTGTTACTAATTTTATTCAACTGAAAGTTATATGAAACGAGTGACTGGTGACAAATAATGTTAATTCAATTCTTGAACCAATGCATGCATATATCATAAACTTAAACTCCTGTGCACGATTTTGTCATTTTTTATGTCCCCATTTCGTACAATCGTCAAAAACATATTTCACTCGGTTAGTGTTGTTGTAAAAGTATGGCAGCTAATTAATGATTATGTTTTGAAAATCGAAGTTAACCGATTGTCACCTTTGTAAACAATCAACATGGAAGCATGGATAATCAGGTAAGCACGTGTATACCATGAAGGATAAGATATAGTTTATTTCGATGACGGACCAATGTTTACGTTTGGTTTTCCCTTTTGCAATTGCGTATTGCGATCATCGAATTTTTACAAGAAAGGTCGCGCTTAGGTAACTGCATACGGAAAACATGACGGAGAATTGTTGGCTGGAAGCTAACAATTAAAAACAAGTAATTTTTTTTAAAAATTTGGACAAAGTAGCCATTTAGTTATAAAAAACATATGCATCATTTTTTTTTAATTTGAAGTTTCATATGACTATCACTTGGAATTTCCAAATGTTTTTTTTTTTAATTTGAGCGCCATTGATGACTCCTACGAAGGCCACACCCGCGTTTGATTTACTTATTATAAATCAGGTATCCGACGAATTTAATCATTGAAAAAAATGTATGGTGTTGAATAGAATATATATATACAGTCATCGTGTTGTCACATATGTAAATGTATATAACTGAAACATGTTCATGTGACTGCACGGTAAGTACATGCATTTATCATTCTTACCGACTGACAAAATAGCTGATCTTCAAGGTTTTCCATCTTCATGCAGTCGCAAGTTATGTCCTGCTTTATAAACCCGGTTAAGGCTGACGAGGAAAAGCATCAAACGAAATCTACAAAACCAAGTTGGCCTAGCTTTTAGGAAATTAAACGTGCATGCGGAATAGTCACGATTGCACAGACACAGGGGTCCAAAATCCAATGTAGGAAGACCAAAAACTTGCTTACTCCAATTTGTGTATCTGCCTTTATTGTGGTAGATTTACAAAGTTTGTGCAGTTTTTGGATTTAGCCCTACACCATTGTCGTTATAAATCATAAACCGTCTAATTCATTTCATCCCGTTCATGTCCCACATGCTGTTTGGTGGCCATCGAAAGTGTGATCGTGGTGAAAGGTGTTTTTATTCAATGGCGTATCTTTTCTTGAAATAACTCCTCTCATGAGCAATTCTTCACTGATTTATTTCGGTTTTTATTTCTATCTTCAAATTTGTTGTGCAGTCATTCCGAATTGTTTTCCATTCATTTTCATACATCATCATTCGTCTCAAGTAATGAAAAAATTAATCTAGCAACACATCAACACACATAAATCAAACTCGTAATCTAGAAATCACCATGATATACTTTTGGGCTGTAAATGTAAAGGCAATCATTTTGAATGAAGTAAAGTTATTATTTTTCTTTCATGGTTGTATGTTCTTATGCATAGAAAAAAATAAGGTCGTCACTGTCTGCAAGTATGACAATTAAAAATACATAATAAGTTACCATTAAAAAGTTTGTTATGGTCAGAATATATTGTGTGTAGTTTTTCAATGCCTACAATCTACTAGCGTTGCAGAATAATTGGACAAGTAAACTACGTTTAAAATTAAAATTATGACCAGGATGTTAAACATTTTGAACATTTCTAAAGAAGAGAGGAATTTTTAATAATTTGAGGTATTAATATATTGTATTGAAAATTTAATACATTGAAGGACAAACACAATTACCGTTTACATGGAAAGTTATAATGCTAGTTAAAACATGAGAATGTGTTCATAGACTTATTAAGAAGGAATAAAGTAACGATACTGTTGCCAGATCACTAAAGATAGCACATTTTGTCTTAAATATTGATTCACTTATTCGGTCTTTGCATCGAAACTAAACACATTTTTTTAAAACAGTTGTTTGCATGACACGGGTTATGTTCTTCTCATATTTTTATGATAGTATGGTAATAACCCCTAACGGGAGGGACTGAGCCTGATATTCATATGATGAAAACAAAATATTTCAATAGGTTTAATTGAAGTCTGAAGCTGGAATGTCAGTTAACTGCTTGTAGTTTGTTGTTATTTATGTATTATTGTCATTTTGTTTATTTTTTTGGTTACATATTTTGATATCGGACTCGGACTTCTCTTGAAGTGAATTTTAATGTGCGTATTGTTATGCGTTTACTTTTCTACATTGGCTAGAGGTATAGGGGAGGGTTGAGATCTCATAAAAATGTTTAACCTCGCAGCAATTTTGCGCCTGTTCCAAGTCAGGAGCCTCTGGCCTTTGTTAGTCTTGTATGATTTTTTTATTTTAGTTTCTTGTGTATAATTCGGAGTTCAGTATGACGTCCATTAAAACTGAACTAGGACACCTCCGGGTGCGAGAGTTTCTCACTACATTGAAGACCCATTGGTGGCCTTCGGCTGTTGTCTGCTCTATGGTAGTTTTTTTTATCGCTTTGACACATTCCCCATTTCTTTTCTCAATTTTATAGTTCTGTGTTTTTGATCATGTTCTCCACAAAAATGAGTAGGTTCCATAAGGCCTTAAAATGACCCCCATTTCTAACTAAAATTTTAAATAAGATTAAATGACCAATTGTTCAATGAATCATAGTTATAGCATTGACTAGGTAGGAATATCTAACAACCTGACTAGAAACATAATTTCTAGTAAATCGGAAATGTCATGGTAAATGTCATATATGACTACGGTATGTACCACAAATTATGTCCTCTCTCTTGTTTGTTTTTGACATCACCGAGTGAAAATTAATTTCAGATGTTCTAAAAAAGCACCAGTCGATCTGCATCTGCTTATCAAACCGTTTTTTCATAGAAATTATTGTTATCTGTGAAGAGTTTTGTGGACTAGTGTTTATCTGTTCTTCGTTTTTTTTATTATACAAGGTGCTTTTTGTCTTTTTGTGAATTTATGATTTGTAATAATCCCTCATGTAACTTCTTTCTTTTTATTGTAATGAAGTGTAACTCTCTGTGTTATATAGTGATGGAATAAATATTAATATGAATCATAGTTAACACATTGACTAGGTAGATTTATCTAATAACCTGACTAGTATATAAATCCAAATATAAATCCAACCGCGGTCTATCGAAATTCCCCATCTAAATTTAGCAGTTTTTATAATTGTGTTAAAGGTGGCAATGCTGCTGCAGCCAGATTATTCAATAAAAATGCATGTGGATATCCACAAATATTTCCGTGCAATGCCAGAAAATGAGAAACCAGTTCTAGATTATCTTCTGATAATACTATAAGGTCAACAGTGAACGGGAGAGCATTTTCGCTTTCCTTTTCCTGTGACATTACATGAAAAACCCAAAGCCTCATTTATCTGGTTACATGAACTAAGCACAAGTGTGGTATATAATATGTAGGACAAACAGGACGGGAGTTTTTTAAACGAACACAGTAACATCTATGCCGCTTCCAAAAACCTAAGAAATTCAAAAGCTTAATTTATCAACATTTAGGTAAACACAACCACAATATTAAATTTATTAGATTTCAACCGCTCGAAACGGTCCAGAAACAACAAGGCGGTCGCATAAACAATTTGAAGATTCTCGTAAAATTATCGAACTGTCTTGGATTAAACGACTTCAAACAGCTTATCCCCTGGGTCTAAATGACAATATACTTGGACAAGGGAACATATCTACTACTTCTCCTATTGATATCATGAATATTATTGATAAAA
This sequence comes from Mytilus trossulus, assembly GCF_036588685.1. NCBI lineage: Eukaryota > Metazoa > Mollusca > Bivalvia > Mytilida > Mytilidae > Mytilus > Mytilus trossulus. The sequence goes on from NC_086375.1 coordinate 62,848,766, forward strand.
AACAACGAAATAATAGGTCTCATGGGAAACCTATCAATCGAAATCAACGAGTTAAACATCGTATAAATTATACACCTGATAATCTATATTTAAAAATAATGATAGGGATCAATTATAATGTAAACTGTGTCAAATACCCATTATTCAATTACACGATATTTTCAAAGAGTGTGACACCATCTCATTCTTTAGCCCACTGTATGAATATTCTCGTATAATTACATTATTTTGCCACCATAGTCTATTCCCACGTATCGACAAACCTAAAGGTCATAAACGTCATTTTTTGAAAATTAAATATATTAGCAGAGGTATTGATTTTATCAACTTATCTAGTATATTTAATGACTCTACCGTTCAAAACTTTATACCTCCCTATTTTGATAATATAGGACCACCTATAATTTCATACACACACAAAAAAACCAGCAGAAGTTTAATATTCAATTATACGTCGGTTACATCAGACGTGGATATAGATAGTAATACCCCCTTAACTTGAAACTGTGAATCGTCGAAGTTTAGATATGTTACATATGGCCATGTAATTACAGGGGACCACAATATCGTCCAGGAGAGAGAGGTTAAAAACTTTTTGAAAAAAGGACCAAAATATCGTCCTCCATCTAAAATAGATTGGAAAGAGTGTCGTCAAAGATGCTCTTTCCTCATTTTATAAAAAATCTCTTGATTCTTATTTAAATAAATGTATGAATGTGGTAGATAAGAGAATATCACATTTTGAAAATAATTTAGAAGTAAATAATAGAGTACATAATACACCTATTTCCAGAATAATAAATAAACTTCAAATTATTTCAAAGCGGTTTGTGTTTGACCCGGCCGACAAAGCAGCCAACAATGTGGTTGTGGTATGACGTAAATACTACACGTACGTTCTTAAGAATGAAATTTTAAATTCATCTTCATTCAAGTCCATCCGCTTCACAGAGAGTCATATAGTAAACAAGCAAATCACAACCACATCAAAGCTTAAGGCTTCTTCTAAACATTTGAAGGTCCGTACTATGTATTGGCTACCTAAACTACACAAAAAAACACTTCAATATCGTTTTATCTCGGCCTCTAGTAAGTGTTCAACAACTAATTTGTCAGTGCTCGTAACTAGTTAAGTTTATCATATAAGGATAAACTGTTTTAATAAAAGTTTAACTCCATTTTCCGGAATCAATCCTAATTGATTCTTAATTTAATCACATCAATAATACGTCATTTCGTGACGTCATTCATGCGTTATCATTCAAGTACAAAACTGCCAACATAGCTAACGAATTTAAATAGCAGCAACATGAAACCACCAAAACGACAGAGAAAACCTAGGGGGATGCCAGGACAATCACTAAATAAAAAGAAGAAAACACAAGAGACCATACCAGAACAATCAGAAAGCACGGACAAGGAGACGGCACCATTCCAGTCTGATCTAAGCAGTATTTCTGTGGCCAGTGGCAGTGGCAGTGACCAACCTGTAATAGACCAGACCCCACCACCAAGTCAAAACCCAGTACCTAGGCAACATATAGCTTCATCCGGTATGTTTAACAATACAACAGGTTTAAGTGATTATAATACATGTAATAGGGGTTATTCACAGGGTATTAATTTAGAGATCGTACATGAAAGTGTATCACCAGTGTACACATCAAGTGTATTTGACTCTGTAGGTGCCCATATACCGGGTAAAATTAAGGAAAAGATTTGGGCCGGAGAATATATTGATTTAAATATTTTACTTAAATCTGCAAAAGATTTAGCCACAGACTCCCAGTTAAATGGCGATCTTTCAGTAAAAGGGGGGTTATTAACTATAACTCCACAAAAACAGAGCACCATTACAAATTTGCACGTGTGGACATCTGCATTCATCATCTTCATGGATATAGTCTTAGAAAAATGGCCCAATAAAGGTCAAGAGTTCCTGAAATACATGTTTAACGTTCGACTAGCTTCATCTAGAGGGTATGGCTCAGGTTGGGCTATATATGATGAACAATACCGCCTTCGTAAGGCAAGATGTCCTCAATCGTCTTGGGCAGAGCTAGACATGGAGTTGTGGGTTATGTACGTCTCTACTCCTCCAAGATTTGCTTATTCAGATACTAATTCTTTTGGGGGTCATAAGGGATCACAGTATGTCCAAAATACTAAACCAGAACAAGTTCAAAGACCCACGGCAGCGTGCAAGGGTTACAACTTTGGTGGATGTACTTATGGGGCAGCATGTAAATTTGAACATAAATGTTTCAGGTGCTCTGGAAACTACCCTATTGGGGCCTGCAAAAAGAGGTAAGGATTACGAGTTGTACTCTTTGGGATACTCCCCTATTTGTGTGAATGAAGTAGAAGAATCTTTAAAATTTTATCCGTCTAAAGTAATAGCCAACGATCTTATACATGGTCTACGATTTGGTTTTAAATTACAATATTCCGTTTCACATTTTTACCTGTTAATGCAGACAATTCCAAAAGTGTGACTATTCATGCAGATCTTGTTAGAGAAAAAATAAATAAAGAGATTACTTTAGGTAGAATGGCCGGTCCTTTTGACCACCCACCTTTGCCAACTCTACGCATTTCTCCTATATTTTTGGCCGAAAAGAAGAACGGAGATTACCGTTTAATTCATAATCTTTCCTATCCCCTACATAACTCTGTGAATGACTTTATAGATGAGAAATATTGCTCTGTGCAGTATTCGGGAATTGATGACGCTGTTCGTTTGGTACAAAATATAGGAATAGCCGGAAAACTTTCAAAGTCCGATGTTAAAAGTGCATTTCGGTTATTAAGGGTTTCACCTTCAGATTTTGACCAGTTGGGTTTCATTTTTGATGGTAAATATTATTTTGATCGTTGTTTACCACAGGGAGCCTCAATCAGCTGTTCGCTGTTTGAAAAGTTCTCAACAGCGCTTCATTGGGTTACGGAACTTACCAGTGGAAATTCAAATATACTTCACTACCTAGACGATTTCCTTTTTGGAGGTGAAGCAAATAGTACAACTTGTCAGGAAACACTAGAAACATTCAAGAAGATTTGTTCAGATTGGTGGGTTCCATTAGCCGAAGACAAAACTGTTCAACCCACAGAAATTTTGACCTTTTTAGGCATTGAATTTGATACCTTAAAAATGGAAATGAGGCTCCCTGGGGAAAAACTGACTAATTTAAAACAAACTTTGCAGCTGTTTCTTCATTCAAAAAAGGTAACCTTGCGCCAGTTACAGTCCCTGATCGGTTTGTTAAACTTTGCATGCCAAGTTATCGCACCTGGAAGGGCTTTTTGCAGAAGATTGATTGATGCTACTTGTAACATAAGAAAAGCACACCACAGGGTACGGGTATCATGTAATATGCGCGAGGACATTAAAGTTTGGACCTCTTATTTAGAGCAATATAATGGAGTTACGGTCATGATTGATAGTTTATGGACTTCCAACGATATGCTTGAACTGTTTACAGACAGTGCAGGGGGTCAAAACAAAGGTTTTGGCATTTACTTTCAAGGAAAATGGGCACAAAGTTGTTGGCCAAAAGAATGGGCAGAACTTGATTTATTGAAGGACATTACTTACTTGGAACTTTTCCCAGTTGTCATATCACTTCATATATGGGGAGTACATCTTAAAAACAAGCGAATCATTTTCTATGTGGATAATCAGGCCGTTGTTACTATCATAAACAAGAGAACTTCTAAGTCGAATAGAGTTATGTCCCTTATCAGGAATCTAGTTTTTTCCACATTAAAATATAATATTGTTTTAAAAGCAGAACACATTCCTGGTAAAATAAATACCATAGCCGATTCATTATCCCGTTGTGATTTTCAGCGTTTCAGAAACCTTTGCCCAGAAGCAGATCAGTACAGAACAGCAATTCCAGACCACCTTTGGACGTTTTAGAAATTGAATTAAATCATCTTCTTACCAGTTCTATGGCACAAAAAAACTGGAAAACCTACAACACGGCAATCAGCATACAACTTACATGATATTTGGCCAGCCCCGCTTAGCGATTTTAATATTTTACATTGCCTTCCTTTCATTCAAGGGTCTGTCAGCCTCTACTGTCCTAACATATATGTCAGGAATAAGTTATCAACATAAGATTCAAGATTTAACAGATAGTACAAAATCCTTTTTAGTAGGAAAAACATTAGAAGGTTTAAAAAGGTCAAATCCCAAAAACCTGATTTGCGGGTACCAATTTCAATTGATTTATTGCGGAAATTAATCAGGTCACTCCAACTCTGTTTTTCGTCGTATGAATCCGCCATGTTCGCTTCAGCTTTTAGTCTAAGTTTTTTCGCTTTACTTCGCGTGGGTGAAATAGCTGCGGAAAGTAAAACTGATTTAGGGGCACATGTTATACAAATAGCTGACGTTTCAGTTGTCAAATTTGACCACAAAGAAGAGCTTCGTCTGTGTATACGTAGTTCCAAAACAGATCAAATACATTCTTCTTTAACCTTGATTATTAGTGAGCAAATCGACAAATCTTTGTGTCCCATTCACTTACTAAAGAATTTTTTACAAATTCGATATCCTTTGTCCGGGAGTAATTTATACATACATTTTGACGGATCAAGTCTCACTCGTTATCAATTTTCGTCTATTTTACAAAAGAGTTTGTCATTCTCCGAAATCAATGGACATTTCAGAGCACATTCTTTCAGAATCGGGGGAGCAACTGAAGCTAAAAGGCTAGGAGTAGATGACGAAACATTAAAGAAATTGGGTCGTTGGACATCGGATGCTTACACAAAATACATCCGTTTGAACATTTAAACATATAGGCTATACTTTTAAAACGCAAGAAGAAAAGAAATAATACATTCATCAATTGTAGGTGTCAAATCAATTTGGTTAATAGGATCATCCATAGTATATTGGGCCAATAAAGAAGCTTCGTCTAGACCTGGGGGACTTCACCTTGGCCTACAGAATACAGGTGCTCATATGGTTTGGATTGGTCAAAGGGGTATGAAGTGGGGTGATTTAAATAGAGTCTTTGAACAAAGGTTGATTAACCGCCCCCTTCCGAGTTTCCTTGTTATTCAACTTGGGTCTAATGATTTGGGTATATTGACATCAGAGAAATTATTCAGTGATATAGAATGTGACCTGCTTCGGTTACATGCATTGTATCCAGCTTTAAAAATAATATGGTCAGACATACTAATGAGACGGTATTGGCACAATGCCAATTGTGGTCAAGCTATTGAAAGGGCTCGTAAACGAGTAAACCTCCGGGTCAAAAACTTAGTTTTGAGCATCGGTGGATGTGCAATTAGGCACAGTAACATACGTGCTAAAGAAAGTAATTTGTTTAGATATGACGGAACACATTTATCAAAGATTGGTAATGATATTTATCTGAATAATTTACAAGGAGCACTTGAACAGTTCATGAGATCCGGAGGACCAGCTGTTTTTCCTCAGTGAAATTGATATTATTATGAGAATTGTCTTAAATTTAGATTAGTTTAATAACAAGTGAAACTCGGTCAGGATTTTAAAGGGGCACCAATCAGTTTAATTTGGGGTTGTTTCAGGGGTAATTTCTTTGGCAGTGAGTGGGTATGCCCCCACTCATTTGGCGGGATATGGCAAGATGAAAATGGAACATGTCCCCACATTGTACGTTAGCTTTTATTTGGGGTTATTTTCTTCTGTGTTCCCACAGAGATTAGATTAGGTCTTCTTTGAATGTACCAAAGAGACCGGTTCCTGAATTGGTCCCAGTTTGGAACTTAAGGTGTTCTCTTTAAATTTAATAATTAATAAGCTGCAATGGAAACCAAAGAGTTCTTGGGTGGAATATTTGCTACGTATCGGGGTTCATTTTTCATACGATCTCTCTATTTAGCATTTAACGTAGAGGATTGTAGCTTTCATTGCCTACCAGTGAAGCACAGGCTTGCCAAAAATAATGGTTCGGCGGTTTGTACGTTCATCTTGCCTTATCTTGTCTGCGCAAAAAATTTAATACTGTAGCCATATCATTCCACATTCTTTGTTGATTATTATATTTATCTTTGAAAACAAAAGGAGCCGGTTTTACATTTCACACATACTACTATGGTAAAGGAAGGGTTTGATTGCAGATGAGACATAATTAAGAAGAAAACAAAAAATTGGTTGATCGCCCATGAGACATGTATATAATATGAAGCAGTTCGGATCTTTGATTAATTAAGTTTATCATATAAGGATAAACTGTTTTAATAAAAGTTTAACTCCATTTTCCGGAATCAATCCTAATTGATTCTTAATTTAATCACATCAATAATACGTCATTTCGTGACGTCATTCATGCGTTATCATTCAAGTACAAAACTGCCAACATAGCTAACGAAAATTCCTACCTCCCTCCCCATCCACCACCAAAAAATAAAGATAAGAAAAATTCTGCTGCTGTGTTTGTATTGTTTCAGGTTTTGTTGTGAAAGATGCAGCTATGCAGAGGAGTTGTGCTAAGAATATACTTGCCACTGGACTATAAACAGCTCAGCTTGAAAAGACAGTGCCTTATTGTCCGTGGATGAGAAACCAGTTTATCTGCATAGAATACTTGTTTGATGGACTTATTTTCAAGATTATAAACATTTGATATTTAACTATTTCTACAAGACATTAACTTTTAATTCAGTATTTTATCATTTAAAATTTATTGCAAATTTAAAATAAATAGTCGTTACAGTATAGCTGGCGGGATATGGCAAGATGAAAATGGAACATGTCCCCACATTGTACGTTAGCTTTTATTTGGGGTTATTTTCTTCTGTGTTCCCACAGAGATTAGATTAGGTCTTCTTTGAATGTACCAAAGAGACCGGTTCCTGAATTGGTCCCAGTTTGGAACTTAAGGTGTTCTCTTTGAATTTAATAATTAATAAGCTGCAATGGAAACCAAAGAGTTCTTGGGGGGAATATTTGCTACGTATCGGGGTTCATTTTTCATACGATCTCTCTATTTAGCATTTAACGTAGAGGATTGTAGCTTTCATTGCCTACCAGTGAAGCACAGGCTTGCCAAAAATAATGGTTCGGCGGTTTGTACGTTCAACTTGCCTTATCTTGTCTGCGCAAAAAATTTAATACTGTAGCCATATCATTCCACATTCTTTGTTGATTATTATATTTATCTTTGAAAACAAAAGGAGCCGGTTTTACATTTCACACATACTACTATGGTAAAGGAAGGGTTTGATTGCAGATGAGACATAATTAAGAAGAAAACAAAAAATTGGTTGATCGCCCATGAGACATGTATATAATATGAAGCAGTTCGGATCTTTGATTAATTCATTAACTACTATTAAAGAGCTTATCATAAACTATTGTAATAAAATATATGATCATAGTCATGATAGTGGTATAAACCATTTTTAGAGTGTACATTTTTTTTTGGATGTTTTAGGTAAATTACGATCTTTTGATGATCCTTTTGATTCTGTTAATAATTTTGATTTTTCTACACTTTACACTACACTTCCACACTATCTCATTAAACAAAAGTTTCCCTATTTAATTAAATGGTCGTTTGGTAAAGCTGAATGTAGACATATTTGCTGCAACTCATTTAAAGCCATCTTCGCTAATGAGAAAGGTAAATATGCTAGATATACTTACTGGAGGTGTGATGAGATGATTGAAGCTGTTAATTTTCTCATTGATATTATTTACGTACGTTTCGGCATCAAAGTTTATCGACAGGTTGTAGGTATCCCCATGGGCACTAATTGTGCCCCTTTAATAGCAGACTTGTTTGTGTACTGTTACGAATCACAGTTTATGACTAAACTTAGTGTAGTCCCGTCGAAATTGCATTTAATTGATAAATTCAACAACACTTACCGTAATCTTGATGATGTTTTTTCTTTAAATAACCAAGAATTTTCTCAATATACTGTTGAAATTTACCCAAGGAACTTACTTTAAATAAATCAAATGTATTCGGTAATACCTGTCCTTTCCTGGATTTAGATATTTCGGTTTAAACGGGAAACTACACACTAAAATTTACGACAAAAGAGACGATTTTTCGTTCCCTAATGTTAATTTTCCATTTTTATATGGTGATGTTCCTTTCGCACCATCTTACGGTGTTTATATTTCACAACTTGTTCGCTATGCCCGTGTCTGTTGTGATGTTTTTGATTTTAACGAACGCAACCTATGTATAACTGGTAAATTATTATACCAGGGATATCGTTACCATAAATTACTCAAAACCTTTACTAAATTTTTCATAGATATAAAGATTTGGTTTTGAAGTTTGGTTGCACCTGTAAAAAACTTATTTCAAACGGGATAGCACATCCTCATTTTTACGGAAATGTTGTACCTTCTTTCTCATCTGCATCATCCGTTAGGGTTACATTACATTAGAACTATTCTTTTTTCACTGCCGGTTAATTTTCTAAAATGTTTGAGAGATTATGCACTTGACAAAGGAGGTACTAATACATTTTCTCCAATATACAGACTTGTCAGTATAATTTGTGATGTAGCTCTTTTCCGTCTCTTTAAACCAGTAAGATCGGAACCTTTACATAAGGAAAAGAGGAAATTCCTTCCTGTTCACTTTAACAATAGAGGAATTGATGTAATCAACATCAGCAACGTTCTACATCACAAGGAGGTAACATCTAAAATTCCTATTTATTTTCAAAATCAGTCTGTTCCTATTGTATCCTACAGTTACACCAAAACCATTGCACCCAAAACATTTAACTATAAACAAGCATTACAGGACCTTGATTTAGAACAATACCTAAAAAAACCTCTGACATGTGACTGTTCCAACTCGCCTTACAATTACAGCCCCTCTGGCCATGTTATTACTGGGGATCTAAACATAATTCAACATGAAAATCTCCGAAAGGTGATTTATCGTGGTCCTTAGTCTAGAGAACCCCAACACATCAATTGGAACCATAACTTCAAAATAATTATGGATTCCATTGAGACCTACGCCAGAGCATGGGCTAAGCGAGAAGAAGTTCAACTGGACACTTTGTCAGAATGGGTCAAAACAATCAGGTCTCTGATAAAACGTCGCATTCATAAGTTGAAAAACTGTGTGAATGATCGACCTAAGTCCATTTTCAGTGACAAAGAGGCTGTGAAATGTCTATCATCTCTTCAAGATAAGTATGTTGTTGTTCCTACGGACAAAGCTTCAAATAATATTGTCTTTGTATGTAAATCATATTACTACGAGTGTCTTATAAAAGAATTAGGAATAAATGAACACTTAGGTAATCCCACATACAAAAACATATCATTTGACAAGGATGAGATTTTGGCGAATCATAAGTCCTTCATGGCTTCTATGAACATTGCATTGAACAACAAATCGGAGGACTTACCTTGTTTGTATTGGATACCTAAACTTCACAAAATTCCGTACAAACAACGGTACATTGCCGGCTCTTCTGCTTGTTCTACTAAAGAATTGTCCATTAGATTGACTAAAATTCTGTCCGCAGTTAAAGAGGGTCTTCAGATAAACTTTTAAACTGTTTACTCACGTAGTGGTATTAACCATGTGGATTCTGAAAAATTCTAAAGAACTTCTGGATAATTTTAAATCTCGGTCTTTTTCTGAAATTAGTTCTATTAAAACTTTTCAACCTTGTATACAACCATTCCCCATGTGAAATTGAAAAACCGTCTAAAAGAAATAATCCACAATGCTTTTCATCATAAAAATGGTAGCATACGCTATAAATTTATCACTTTGGGATACCATAAGGCATATTTTGTTAATAAGGAACAAAAGGGTAAAACATACTACACAGAGGAACAAGTGATCAGTATGCTGGAGTTTCTTATTGACAATATATTTGTTGAATTTGGAGGTAGAGTTTTTCAACAAATTGTCGGCATTCCTATGGGAACGAACTGTGCGCCTCTCCTTGCCGACCTCTTCTTATTTTCATATGAATCGGATTTCCTTCAGACATTTGTCAAAAACAAGAAGATCAAAGAAGCCAGGTTATTTAATTTCACTTTCAGATATATTGATGATGTTCTTTCCATTAACAATCCGAACTTTTCTGATTGGATTCCATTAATATACCCACCAGAACTAGAAATTAAAGAGACCACAGACACGGCTTCCTCCGCCTCATTTTTAGACTTATACCTCGAATTTGACATACACAGTCATCTCAGTACCAGAATCTATGACAAACGAGACGATTTTAATTTTGAAATTATCAATTTCCCCCACCTTAGTAGTAATATACCAACTTCACCTGCATATGGAATATATATTTCCCAACTTATTAGGTATTCAAGAGCTTGCAGCTCTTATTCAGACTTTGTAAAACGTCACCAGTGTCTAAGCAGAAAGTTGATGAACCAGGGGTATGTCAAAGAACGTCTCGTCCTTTTTCTAAAAAAGTTCATCGGAAGATACCCAGAACTTGTTGATAAATATTCCGTATCAACTTCACAAATAATACAAGATGGTCTTGAAGTATAGATTTTGCGTACTGACGTTTGTTATCATCTTAATTAAGTATTATAGTATTCTTTTATATGTCTTTTTTAGATATTCATATGAAGTGACTGTGGTTATGTAAAACCACATACTTTGAACGGCAAAATTATTTCATTTATTGATATTACTTTTACTTAAGGATCTTGACATACTAAGAATGACAAAACTATTTTATTCAATAATACTACTTTTTCTGTTTAGTTTGTTTTTTATGATATACATTTGACATGAAACTGTACTTATGTATCCCGTCATACTTTGAACCATACCATTTTTTTATTTATTATTATTACTTTTACTGTAAAGTCTGGTTTTTGTTATATCTACTTTACGTGAGTCTGCATTTATGTATGCCGTCATACGACAAAATTATTTTTATGTCTACCTGTGCGAATTTCAAACGCGCAATTTTACACTAGTAATGAAAACCTTCTATCATTTATGGGTAGACTTTACATAGATAAATTCAGCCGTATTTGACGTGAAACTGTACTTATGTATCCCGTCATACTTTGAACCATACCATTTTTTTATTTATTATTATTACTTTTACAGTAAAGTCTGGTTTTTGTTATATCTACTTTACGTGAGTCTGCATTTATGTATGCCGTCATACGACAAAATTATTTTTATGTCTACCTGTGCGAATTTCAAACGCGCAATTTTACACCAGTAATGAAAACCTTCTTTCATTTATGGGTAGACTTTACATAGTTATATTCAGCCGTATAAGAAAAGCAAAATGAGAATGTTAAATTTGATGTATGCCTTTTTGTGCTTCTTTGTTACATTTGTTGTTTATGTAGTGATATTAAGATGATAACACAATATTGACTGTTCTACCCCTATTTTTGACATTTTCACTCTTTGAGTATGTTTGTTTTGTTCATGCATCGTTGACAATGTAATGGAATTTGATGCGACTGTCATACAAGTGAGAGGTTTAGCTAGCTATAAAACCAGGTTCAATCCACCATTTTCTACATTAGAAAATGCCTGTACCAAGTCAGGAATATGACAGTATTTTTGTGTTTTTACTTTTTGTTAACCGTGCCCGGAAATTTAAAAATGATCCATGTAAACTTGTTGCGTCTTTAAATAAACTTATTATAAAAGGTTACCTATTCAACACTGTAATACGATCAAATTGTTTTTATTGGTATAAATATTGATTTTGTTATCAGTAATTTAAAAATTAAATACTAGTAGTATGTTATATACATATACATTTTCATGGATCTACAATCTGTCGATACCTGTAACTTGGCATTGCACAAGGTTATCTTTTTCTCTGGCTGTTTATGACGTCTTGACACTAAATCCATTGTATGTTGGATGTGTTCGGATTGATTGTTTAGTCTTAGAAGCATGATTTTTTTATTAGTTGCTAGTGGCTTTGAAATAGCTGTCAGATAACTGCGAGTACTCTCAAATCTCTTCATAGTGTCTTTTTGTGTCGGGATGTAAAGGTACCCGGCCACGTCCACTTGTATTTTTTGTCTATCTAATGAGTTAAGACATTTTCAACTAATTGTTATAGTTCGTTCTTATGTTGTACTGTTATACCACTGGCCCTGGTTAAGGGGAGGGTTGGGATTCCGCTAAAATGTTTAACCCCGCCACATTATTTATGTATGTGCCTGTCCCAAGTCAGGAGCCTGTAATTCAGTGGTTGTCGTATGTTTATGTGTTACATATATGTTTTTTGTTAATTTTTTTACATAAATAAGGCCGTTAGTTTTCTCGTTTGAATTGTTTTACATTGTCTTATCGGGGCCTTTTATAGCTGACTATGCGGTATGGGCTTTGCTCATTGTTGAAGGCCGTAAGATGACCTATAGTTGTTAATGTTTGTGTCATTTTGGTCTTTTGTGGATAGTTGTCTCATTGGCAATCATACCGCATCTTCTTTTTTATATAGTTACATATTTTCTAGTAAATCTAACATGTCATGGTAAATTTCAGATGACGCAATTAATTTATCAAACACTTATAGAAAAATAATCTATGTAAATTTCTGCAAAAAATGCTGTAGCAGTTATCCTGTATATACCTTTTGATTTTAATACCATGCATTGCACTGTATGGTAAATTTCACAACATGTAAACAATAATCCTAGTGATAAAAAATATGAAAGAATGTTTTGAACACCGTTCCAAATATTTTGAACAAACAATCTCCTTTTGCATTATGTTTTGTTATGTTAAAATGTTGCTCAGTCTTTAGTTTTCATTTTTGTCTTTTGTTAACTATTGTTTGTTTCTGTATAGCTATGGCGTTGTCAGTTTGTTTGCGACTTATGAGATTGAATGTCCCTTTGGTATTTTTCGCCTCACTTTTTGTGTCAAACATGGCTATGGCTTTTAACACAAATTATGGCCTCTCTTTTAAATAAGTATTTAGGAAAAATAATAACCACAATCTTGTCATATTGCTGACTGTAATTGAACATTTATGGCGTTGTCAGTTGATTTTCGACTTATGAGTTTAAATGTTCCTTTGGTATCCTTCGTCTCACTTTTTGTGTCAAACATGGCTATGGCTTTTAACACAAATTATGTCCTCTCTCTTTGTTTGTGACATCAGCGAGTGCAAACTTCAAATAATATTCAGATGTTTACTTATCAAGGCCCCCAAAAAAGCTAGTACAGCTTTAACATCTTACCAAACCGGATGTTTATGGAAATTCCTGTTATCCGTGAAGAGTTTTGTGGACTAGTGTTTGTCTGTTCTTTGGGTTTTTTTTATGACACAAGGTGTTATTTGTCTTTTTGTGAATTTATGATTTGTAATACTCCCTAATGTAACTTCTCTCTTTTTATTGAAATGAAATGTAAATCTCTGTGTTATATCGTGACCTACCCTTTCCCATGGTTACCTTTACTTCTAATGATATTATATATTACATATATACTGATGGGACATAAGTCTCTAAAATAAAAAATAAAAGGTTAATTGCTCCAGAGATTGAATTTAATTGAAAATTGAAAACATGTTATCATGATTCCTTCAATAATAGATGTTCAAATATTGTTTTCTAATTGTTTTTGTATCCTTTATATTTTGTTTATACTTTCTGAATTGTTGTTTCTGTGTATATGATTAATGATTAAAACATTTCATTTGGGAAAATTTCTGGATGAACATGAGTATGGATTGTTTGTATGATTATCTGTTATCTTGAATAATGGCATTATGGTTACAAATAAAATTAATGGTATCTTCCAATGGTACCAATTTTTCTCCATCAGATGTTCATTCGACAAAAAATGTATCTTCAGTGATGAGCGTGAAAATGTAAAACTTATTAAAAAAAATAAACACCTTATACACAAAAAAATGACACTTAGTTTAGGTAAAACTGAGCCAAGGAATCAGATCTTTGCATGAGGAAGATATATTTCTTAATTTATGATAATTTTTAAACTTTCGTAACAGTAAATTTTAATCAATGAAGTACTGGCTGCAGAAATGGTGATACCTTCGAAGACTAGCAGTCCACCAACAAAGAAACCTACCAAGTGGAAATAATAACTATAACGGTATCAGGTTTTCCCGACTAGCGTCTCATTTCGACAATACACGCCTTCATTGATCTTCAAGGCCAAAATACTTGATAAAAAACTCAACAACAAAAAGAATTATAAATAAAAAATGGTAAAAAGAATTTGAATTTATTTATTGTATTCAGATTAAGGATCCATAGAAAATAAACATTCATTTTTTTACATAAATAAGGCCGTTAGTTTTCTCGCTTGAATTGTTTTACATTTCTTAGCGGGGCCTTTTATAGCTGACTATTAGCGGTATGGGCTTTGCTCATTTTTGAAGACCGTACGGTGACCTATAATTGTTAATATTTGTGTCACTGTGGTCCTCTGTGGATAGTTGTCTCATTGGCAATCATACCACATCTTCTTGTTTATATTGATATGTTTAATATTTATAGTATAACTTAAAAAATCATGCCATACTATTTAACTTTATTTATATCATATTAGGTGACCTTTTATCTGATTATGTTTTATAGATGGTTCATAGCAGATATTTTAAAGTTGTTTGTAATATTTCTCCATTGCTCAAAGTAGTTATTTTAAAGTTGTTTGTGATCTATGTCTTAATATCAATGTTTAACAACAATTATAGTTCATAATACCTGTTACTGTTAAAGTTTAATTTAGCTGACGTTAGAAGCATTTTTCGAGTTATAACTCCAGATTGTTTATTATTATTTACATCGACGTGTTTCTTTGTTGAACTAAATGTTACAAGTCACCAAACTTTTACATAACTTTTTTTATCCTTTTAAAGATGTTTTTATCTGTTGATCATGATTTTTGAAAGTTGAATTTATCCTGTGAGATAGACGGTACCTTTGCTGCTAAACGGTTTCACAAGGATATTCATGTGAGTTGTATTTTAACGATACTAATTTAATTGTTGAATATAAGTGACCACCAAGATCTTAAAGACACCAAGGCTATTTAAAGTTGCCACCAAGGCAAATACAAATAATTATAAAAATTATCTACTAGGTCTATTGCCACCAAGGCAAATATAAATTACAACCTAGGATTATTGCCATCAAGGCATATATAAATGACCACCAAGGTCTTAAACCAAACAAAGCTATATTGCCACCAAGGCAAGTTTTAGTAAAAGTTAAAGAATATAATAACTTTGCCGACAACATATGGAGCCCGACCGTCTAACAGCTTGGATATTGAAAGAATGAGGATGTATCACATGTACTTCCGCCAAGGATATCAACCAATGAGGTTGGTTATAAATTGATAAAATAAACTCCAAACCGAAAAAAAATAAACTCCACACCAATAGTCAAACACAACCCAAAAAGTCTTTATTCAAACAAAAGAGTAACATCAATGTTTTATTTATTCTGAACCATTAACCTGGTTTTAAACATTTTTATGGTTAACAGTTTTTCAACGGATCAGTCTTAACTATGCGGTTGAATGGTTATAGAACATTTGAACCGGGATTAAAAGCATGTTTTAGATATTTTTAAAATGGTTTATAGCTTAAACATGTTTTGTTAACCGTTGCGTTTTTGTTCTCCCTTTTAACATGTTTATGGTATAAGTCAAAACTTGTTTCAGGTTGATTTTAACCAGTAACTAGTCTGATTATATAAAAAAAAAACTGGCCTTTAACAAGAGGCACAATTTTAAATAAAAGAAAACAAGTCAATGTCCACTGTTCTGAATAACAAATTCCATTGCCATAATTCAAAATTCCAAGTTTTGAAACTATAACTTTGATTTTTCAGGATATTAAAGACCAGAGTTTGTCAATATCCGGATATCTATTTGTGGTATGTATTTTTTTTTTATCTATATTATAGTTATCATTATCTTTCTTAACTCTTTTGACCGTATTCATGTACTAAAATTCTTCAAAATAATTTAATTGTCAACTTTTTCAAACGAACTATGACACGGCACGTGGGAACAAACAAATTCAATGCAATATAGAGCTTAGTCTCGATCACACAAAAGCATTATGAATATAGTTTGATTTGTAAAAATTTAAGCGTCTGGGTAATCGAGATTATATAGAGCTTGAAATATATAGACACTTGCAACTATATTTTGATCTTACAAAATCAAGGTTATTCTACAATTTATTCTATGCTCGTATAATATCTAACAATGACATTATATATTGGAATTTCAATATTCAGTTATATGTACCAAACACAATCGTGACTTTTTCTGCCTCAGATTTGTTTGATTTATTGAATAAATCGACTAATATTGTTAAGGTATGGGACGACAACCGATTAAATTGGACTAATCCTTCGACCACAACATTGAACTATTCGAGAAATAATTATCTCTTCAGCAATAAAGATCATGTTTGGAGACCAGCTATTGTAATAGAAAATTCGTACAAAATGTAGGCTATCAAGAAACCAAATTAAAAGTCAATAGGTAAGTCCATTTCCTAACAGGCGGAAACCCGATTGAAATAGAACAAACGAATCAAAGCTCTGTTAGAAAAGGCGATAAATAAACTCATCATAGATACCAAGACTAATTAAGTATATACGCCAGACGCGCATTTCGTCTACAAAAGACTCATCAGTGACGCTCGAATAAAAAAAAGTTAAGAATGCTAAATAAAGTACGAAGTTGAAGAGCATTGAGAACCAAAATTCCTAAAAGTTTTGCCAAATACAGCTAAGTTAATCTATGCCTGAGGTAGAAACGCCTTAGTATTTCACACAATTCGAAAATTTGTAAACAGTAAATTTATAAATCTAACCATATCAATGACAATTCATGTCAGCACAAAAAGTGCTGACTACAAGGCTTGTGATACCCTAGGGAAAATAAATCTCCACTAGCAGTGGCATCGACCCAGTGGTTGTAAATAAACTCATCATAGATGAATGATAACTGTAATTTTTACTATTATAATAGTAACAACAAATTTAAAAGTTAAAAGAAACAAATAAGATGACAATTTTCTTCTCGCTAACGAAATGTTTTATTTTAAAACACTTATGCAATTTATCTATTACATAGTTCAGAAGAACAATTAGATATCAAGTCGACGACATGGGTATCTATCAAGTTGGATGATGAAAATGTATAATCTCCGATCTTTAAATTTTTTGTACCACGGACGGAGAACATATCAATCTATTGTTCAGTAATTTTCGTGTCTGCCCTTCCATTAAGTGACTCAAGAAAAAAATCCAAAAAATGGGTAACAACTATATCGAAAAGTGAAAATAGAGTGCACCTTTTTATGTTAGGGCGTGTTTGAATTGAATATTTTATCTTGATTTCATACGAAGCAAGAATATTTAATACATCATCTCGCTTCAGATTCTATCATTTTTATATATCAACGCTACAGGTTGACTTTACAACATAACAAAATCACAGTACTAAAAAATGAAATATATGGGTTAAGTGAAATACCTATCTAATGTTTCACAAAAACAGAGTAGGTGTGTTCGAATAGCTATTTTTTTAACTAAAAGTACTTGACGACAGTCTTTCCAGTTGGATAATGAAAATTCGAAAAAATAATAATTTTTATGATTGTGATAACTAGGGTTTATAGTCTACAACCACTAAAAAATCTAATCTGCCCTTCCACGAAAGAATTAATTAGATTTTTTTTTTAAATGTTTATGAATTTTCGAAAATTCCACCTGACAACCGATCAGACTATAGTTTTAAGTTGACCAGATGCAGACAATATAATTAACTGTTGCTCATTAGCTAGTAGATACGTTTGGGTTTTTTAAATACAACTGACATTTTAGTATCGTAATGTTGCTATGTGGATTAATTTATCGAAATTCAAGAGCAAAATTGGCAGCGCGTCATCCCTACAATGGCTTTCATTTTACGATTGTGAAAATGAACTTGCGTAATGGGGAGATAATTTTGAAGAAGTAGAATCCTGACTGCTAAGCCAAAATAATCAGAATATAATTTCTGAACCTTTTTTTCGCCGTTTACGAATTATTACTGAAATAACCAATGCATACCATAAAAATCAAATAGAATTGATTCTGGGAATTAATTTGTGTATTTTAGTTAAATTAGTAGGATTCAAGGTCGACGAACACTATGAAGTCTGGTTTTTTTTTAATTTTCTTTAATCAACGTCATATAGGAGTCAAACTTAGGTTAATTTCTGGGTGCATTGACTTCTTCAATTGTCTAACCACTATTGATAAACTTGAAAACGATTGATGAAATAATTACAAAATGACATAGCACTACATCAAAAAGCAGTAATTGTTTATCTTAGACTATTTGCACAATTCAATTTAAATGGGTAAATCCTCTATCTGAGTACATTAATAATGTCATTAACTTCATTCATTGGAAATATGTTTATTTATTATCGAGCTATTAAACTGATTTAAAACAAATATCATTATCAAAATAATAATGTGTGGTATGATTGCCACTCAGAAAACTTTTCGCCATAGATCCAATGACGTAAATGTTAATTGATAATCTTATGGCTTTCAACAATGAGCATAATCATGGACAAGTATTATTTTTTCTCAAAGGTTAATCAATATAAATTTTGCAAAAAGTTTCATTTTTGCAAATGTTTTTGTTAGTTTTACGTAAACACTAATATCAACAGCACTATTTTAGTCAGGAAAGGAGTACATTTATGTTATAAACTTAATTAGAGTAGATGAAATGGTGTTAGGCTGTTTACTTCTCTAAGATCGGGTTGTTGTCTCTTTGACACATTATTTTTTTCCATTCTTAACTTCATTCTGAGACCTAAATGTATCAATATTATTTCATTTAACATGATAAGATGTTGCATGATTGCTTTCAAATAGAAGCCATTTGACGAAGATTATTATAATTATGTATAATATGGAAGATGTGGTATGATTGCCAATGAGACAACGCTCCACAAGAGACCAAATGACTTACACATTAACAACTTTAGGTCACCGTATAGCCTTAAGAAATGAGCAAATCCCATACCGCATAGTCAGTCCCCGAAATGACAAATGTAAAACATGTCAAACGAGAAAACTAATGGCCTAATTTATGTATAAGTTTTTGACGGATTTGCAACGAACTCGAATGTTGTCGAAACAGGCTCCTGACTTGGGACAGACACATACATACAGAATGTGGCGGTGTTAAACATGCTAGCGGGTCCCATTCTCCCATAACTGGGGACAGCAGTGTAACATTACAAGATAAGAACAAACTTTAAAATCGGTATGAGGCTTACCTCATCTGATAGATACAAAACGAAATACATCTAAAAGTGGACGTGGCTATAGTTCTCTTTTTATTTCTGTGGCATTATTGTTTGCATGTATTTTATATGTACGAATCCTTCTAGAAATCATAGTATATTTTATCTAATAAAAATAACCCCAAAAAAAAAATCATGTACATTGGCAATCATCTTGTATTAATATCAGAACCTTATGTCAATAAATCTTCATAGATCATAATCGTCATAGATACCAGACTGAAAATTGTGTACGCCAGACGCGTGTTTCATCAGTTAATTTTGTCATTCAATATAACAGTGATGGTTCATGTCAACATAGGGTAGCACAGTGGAAATGTTATTGTCTCCTTATGACAATAAATAATGGTGAAAATAGTAATCAATTAAATGTCATTTTCTTCAGTCGTAAGACTAGTATGATAAATTTTAAGAACAACAAGATATATTTAAGTTGTTGAATTGCAAAGTTCTGATACTACTGTTGTAACCTTCGTAAAAACTGTATAATATTAATGATATTTTTGATATCATTAAAACGGATAAAAAATATAACGCAATTCATAAACGAATGGTTGTTCAGAAAAGAATATCTCATCATGAAGGTTAGGGTACTTTTTTTTGCACAAACTATCTCCCAGTGATGTTTGATCTACGGTAATATATAAAAGACATTTGTCTTTGTTAAAACAAATTACCTACTTGATTAATTTTAACACTACAATTTATTCATAACTCCATAGAGGAACCAAATGAACCTGTCAGGTTAAGTGTCTTGTGTGGATAGGGAGCGACAATTAGTTTATTTACAGCGATCAATATAATATATTCACACACTATCAGATTATTGTTTTTACCTTATCAATGAGGCTTTATTAGTGCATTTTCATGTGAATGGCTAAAAAATAATAAAAGACAAATTGACAAACAAAAGTACTCAAAGCAAACTAAAGACTTAAACAACACAAATACCACTCAACACTGATCCCAGGTGCATGTTGCTTTTGCGGACATTGTTGCCTCTACTCCTTTATCATAAGATAAGAGTGATATCTTAGAGAAAAATTTCATCATTTTTCGTTTATCGATGATGTATTTCTATTGTATCAGGGATAACTATTGTTTATATTTTGATAATAAAATTGAGAATGGAAATGGGGAATGTGTCCAAGAGACAACAACCCGACCATGTATTTATATAGATTAGACCGTTGGTTTTCCCGTTTGAATGGTTTTACACTAGTAATTTTGTGGCCCTTTATAGCTTGTTGTTCGGTGGGAGCCAAGGCTCCGAGTTGAAGGCCGTACTTTAACCTATAATGGTTTACTTTTTAAATTGTTATTTGGATGGAGAGTTGTCTCATTGGCACTCACACCACATTTTCCTATATCTATGGAACAGAAAACAGCAGGAGGTCACCAACAGGTCTTCAATGCAGCGAGAGAAACTCCCGCATCCGGAGGCGTCCTTCAGCTGACCCCTAAACAAATATATATATACTATTTCAGTGATAATGAACGTCATACTAAACTCAAAATTGTACACAGGAAACTAAAATTAAAAATAATACAAGACTAACAAAGGCCAGAGGCTACTGACTAGGAAAAGGCGCACAAATGCGGCGGGGTTAAACATGGTTTTTTTTTTTAGATCTCAACCCCCACCCTATACCTCTAGCCAATGTAAACGCATACCAATACGCACATTAAAATTCAGTTCAAGTGAAGTCCTAGCCTGATGTCAGAAGATGTAATCAAAGAAAATAAACAAAATGACAAATCGCTTTGTCGTTTATGAATGTCGCCATTTATTCATACCGTACATTATAATTAATACTTTGTATATTGTGTTCATCTATCTCTCAAACATACACATGAGACTTAAATATTATTTAACAATAGTCGAATAAAATGAATTAATTATATGTATATACTGGCAGAAATTATATTGACCTATAATATACCATGGTGTTTAATTATTCATTTGATCAGATGACCATCACTGGTCATTTATATCAATTTGAATTGTAATCCCCAAAAGACATGTGAATATATTGGTCATTAAAGTGATGTTTATAATTATATATAAGATGGTCTGCAAATGTTTCCATCACATCAGAATGATTTTACTTTTATTACTAACCAAATTTGGTAAGTGTCGTTCTGGTTTATAATCTCATAATATTATTTATGATTTTTTCTTTCAACTTTTGTGTATGATTTAATACTATTAATTAGTTATTCATGCTCCTCATTTGACTTAAATGTTAATACTTTCAAATTTGTGTTTCTCAAATATTGTAACTCATTTGGACTTTTGTAGAGCTTAAGTATCAACCATAGTTTTGCATAGTCTTTTTTCTTATCTACAGGACTAATTCTAGCGTCAGATGATTACAGTACAAGTCTTGAAACAGAGTTAAGAGAGGAAATATTTGACGACTATGTGGTTCAGCAGAGACCAAATGGAACAATTTTTATTATGATCACTTTAAACCTTCTAACAGTAAACGATCTGGTAATGTAACTTTCAGGTTCACTTTTAGCCCGGATTTGGTTTATTTTCTTAATCGATTTATGAATTTCGAACAGCGGTATACTACTGTTGCCTTTATTTAGCTTGATTTTTTTATCATTAGGGTAGTAAGAAGTTCAAAGCAGATCTAACATATGATATTTAATAATTATTTTACATACCTTTCGTATATTGAGATTTACACTTGTCATTGACAACGGTCTGTTGATTAGGACTATTTTGACTATATAACCCCTAGAATGTATATGTAGTTTTATGTTTTTGCTTTTTTGTTAACTTGAGTTGCTAACTTATTGGCATAAACCCACATATCCATTAAATCATAACATGGACTTCATTTGATGTTAAAAATATGGTAATAGTAATATTAATGCTGTTAGCAAGCGATGAGCTGAAATAATATAAAAAAAATATGTATAGTGAAACATAATTTAAAGTTATTACGAGATCATGTACACAAAAATATCGGCCAATAATTGCTTTTATTAGAGTTGACAAGATTGAAAACATAAAAGATTCATGTTTGATAATATATTGACAATATAAAAATAAGAAGATGTGTTATGATTGCAAATGCGATAACTCTCAACCATAGACCAAATGACAAAGTTAACAATATAGGTCAATGTATGGCCTACAACCGTGAAAAACACCCAAACCGCATAATCATCTGTCTATATTTATTATAAGATACATGTAGTTCAGCGATCTATTTGCTGCAATATTTGTTTTTGACTCAATCATATTTTGATGTATGACGTGTGTCATGTTTGTTTTTAAAATTATTTAATTGGTTGTAAGTTGTAGTTTTGTTTTTCCTTTTAGGATATAAAAAAGCAGGAACTTACCGTTTCAGGACATTTATCTATTGTAAGTATAAATAAAGGCAACAGTAGTATACCGCTGTTCAAATCTCGTAAATCGACGGACAAAAAACAAAATCAGGGTTGCAACCTAAAGCTGAGGAAAAGCTTTAAATATAAGAGGAGAACAACGACACAACATTAAAATGTAACTTTTTGTGCTGACATGAATTGTCTTTGACATGGTTATATTTATAAATTTACTGTTTACAAATTTTCGAATTGTGTGAAATACTAAGGCGTTTCTACCTCAGGCATAGATTAACTTAGCTGTATTTGGCAAAACGTTTAGGAATTTTGGTTCTCAATGCTCTTCAACTTCGTACTTTATTTGGCATTTTAAACTATTTTGGATTCGAGCGTCACTGACGAGTTTTTAGTAGACGAACCGCGGGTCTGGCGTATATACTAAACTTAGTTAGTCCTGGTATCTATGATGAGTTTATATACACACACAGAAACGGACTAAGCATTAGAAAAAATCCGATGAGAATAACAAATATAACATCAAAACCAAATACATGAATACATGCTATGCAGTAAATTTTATTGAATAAATATAAAAGAGGAACGAAAGATACCAAAGGGACAGTAAAAGATATACATGATAAAACTAAAGTATTAGCTTATTACAGAAAACAAAACTTGGATACATTACATAAACCAACACAAAAAATAGACACACCAGACTTAGTCAAGGCCTCAACGCAAAATGTGAAAAAGTGACGTCACATACGAAGTGGTGAAACAGCATACAAAAACCGACGCCACATTTGAATGACTAAAACTATTTATCAAAAATAAGATAGAATTAGGATTAATCTATGATTATAATTGAACTAAATACTGATATTACATTTAAAAACAACGCACATTGCAATACTTTTTACTAGCAAACTGAGGAAGCAATTCGCTATGTTATTTGGTTTGTTTTGAATCTAACTGGAAACGTAAAACATCGTACAAATTACGTTGAACAAAATCAAATCTAATAAATGAAAGCAGTGGTTTATTTTCAAGACACATGAATATAATAAAAAAGACATCAACACATTTGACAATATCCGATGGGAAATACAAATATAACATCAAACTTAATACATGAATTTGGGATAGAAAAGTACCGTACCACGTCTTATAAAAATGCGAATTCACTAAGCAAGACAGTCACAATCGGGAATAAGTCACGTTCGGTAATTAAAAGATAAGACGACGTAATGACAAACCGCAATCTACCAAGTGGTAAAAATGGTGTAAATATATTTCAGTAAACATAAATTTCTATCGTTAAAATCTAAAACATTGTTACATATAAGAGCGAATCGTACAAGTTGAGATATATAACACCGTAAGATGGTGACAAGGGAACGTCACCATCTAAAAATGGATAATTAAAGATAGGAAATAAAAACAAACATCTCTTTTATCATAAATGTTAGTATTAAGCTTTCCGTTAATGATATAGATATCAAGATCGAGGAAAGGGCAGTGGTCATTGTTAGTATACGCTTTATTTAAAGTAATTTAGCGGGATAAATTTCTTTAGTTTACATGCTGAAGTCGTCATTATTGAGAGCCCACATATTATCCAAGTATCTAAAAGTACTATTGAATTAGTGTATCAGATGTTGTTTCGATGGGTCTTTGCTGATTCTTGTCATAAACTGTAACTCATATCAATACAAAAACAGGTCGCAATAAATGGTGCACAGTTAGTTCCCATTGGAATTCCGATAACCTGATGATATACGGATCGCGAAAGCGAACAAAAAAATGTTATCAAGTTAAAATGCAAGGGCAGATATGGTATCAAAGCATGTCCAATTGACATAGTTTTTTTTGTTTATTATACTTAAAAATGATCTAAAAGAGTTTGAACGTTCACATTCTGACTTTTTAACTGACCATTTAATTCGGTGTGTGAATGTTTTCTTAATGAGAATTTGAGGCAATGTGGTATTTAGGGTAGACAAATCAAAACTTTGAACAAATTTAAAATCACCAATATAAGCATGCAATTTATCAAGTACTTCTAACATTCCAAAATTTTCTTCCGTTTCGCACTTTACAGGTAATCCTCTTTTCACACCTTTAATTTTTCATTATCTGGTGAAAATTTCAAGATTTCAAAAATTGTCAAACATTTGGAATTTTAATACTTTCATCAAAATTCAAAACCCTACGATTTGAAATTTTTAAAATTTTTGAATTGCATGATAAATGTTTCACGGACCAAACTTGCTATATTATATGTGGTATTTAACATAACTTTTAATAAAAGACACGTTAAAACTATTGAATACCTTATTCTGACCTATTTTATAAAGAGTAACGACCATCTTAGATTTACAATGCGACCGTCCTCAACATTTCTGTTGTTTTCGTTACAACCATAATGCTTGAACTTTTGAATGAATATTTTACGAAAGATCAAATAATTTTATGTATCAAATATTTCAATATCAACGCACTGACGATTGGTATGTATGATGAAAGCGGCTTGGCTCAACTAAACGTTTTACTGCACGAGAACCTCAAGAGTTAACTCCCATTTTCTGCTTACCGTAACTTTTACCTTACGACCATCCGCTTACCCGTGGTCTTTGTTTGTAGGTCTAGTTCAAAATAGGATATTATTCTATTACATTAAAATGTTATTGTCTTGACTATGTATATACTAAAAGGGAAGCTAAACTTTGAATTCAAAACAAAGTTTTGTTTTAAGTTTTCTTTTTTTATTAAACTTTTTTTTTTTTTAACTCGTCAAATTTTCGTCGTCGTTATAGTACGCAAAGACCAAGGCGAGATTGCAATAAAACTAATCAACACAAATGTTGAATACCCAACAGTGAATAACCGCCTAGCCAGATTATGTTATTAATGTTTGAACTAAATGAATAACGGAAATTATAATTTTGAATTTTGAATCCTTTTATATAATATGGTTTGCACAACTTTTTTGTATTAATTTTATATCTAACAACTTTAATTCATTTTAATTTAAGACATGGTATGACAATCGGCTGAACTGGACTGATCCATCGAAGTATTATGCAGATTTTACAAGTATAAATTACTTGTTCAGTTCTGAGACTCATGTTTGGAAACCTACACTCGTCATCAAAAACTCGTAAGCATATAATTTAAAACCTGTCCGCATTTTTTTTCTGCCAGCCCATGGTTGATGAACATCTCCTGTCGTACATTGAACTAGTTATTTAACTGACGTTACGAAAATAAATCCTTTTTAGGAACGATGAATAACTTGGTCAAAAAGAAGTTCGACATCACATTTTCTTTTAGGTTTGTGCATTTTTGTTTCTACAGTCAAAGATGTTCTAAATAATTTGAAATATACAAATACATGTATATACTTTTTGGCTTGACTTGGAATATATATTTCCGTATCGATAAGGTAACATGTGATAAAATAGAGAGAGAGGGAGACATTGTTTGATCTACAGAAGAAAGTGATCAGGTGTCAAGTTGAATCAAGAATGGTAGAACAAAAAATGTACATTTTAAAGGAAATTCAGACTAGCAACAAAATAGAACAACCGAATCTCAATTCATTTTATTTTTTACTTCGCATGTACTTCTAAAAACACATTTCTATATTCTACGGCATTTACAAACAGAATCGGAGTCAATTTGGTTTTTGCTTTGATGTATATTTATTGCCAGTCACAAATGTTTCAGAAGGCAATTAAATCAAATGAGTGTAACGATAAACTACATTTTCAACGTATATTCTATCTCTATGAACTTTTGAGATTTTATGTGACTTTGCCTTGCAAAAGCACACATGGACCCCTGAGAAAGTGTGATTGTATGTGGCATTCTAACAAACAAAGGGCATGACAACTTTCGAAAACCTGACATCAGTCATCGTTTTCATCGTCGTCTTCTTCGTCAATTTTGCTCGGTGAGTTAAAAAATAGTCTTCAACCATCACACCCTTCACATGAACAAATATAAGTACTAGTATACGCGGATTTCTGGTGGTTGCATAAATAGTTGTTATTGCAAGCTGTTGTCACTTGTCCGTATACGTACAAACGAGGTCTTGAAGCAAATCTACTTACATAGGTCCCTCTAAGAAAAACGAGAGCAAATCGTTTTTACCCGCTTACCAACCAGAGTCTTTGGAAAGAAAGCTCACTGGTTTAGCAATATGAGAGTTTATCCAAACTTGCTATTGAAGCATTGCTTGTAGGATGTGCTGTAAAAACATGTTTTCACATGGGTGAATATTCACAAGACTGGCGTCCTTTGTGGCGGCAAACTCCACCCTTAGCTTGTTTAGATCATCATGAAGATACCTGAACTTTTCTTGCAGATCATACAATGAGGCGATAAATGCACTTGCAATATGTACGGCGACTCCTTATCTTGAAAACTTATCGGATTTGGAACTCTTTGTCCTCAATGTTCTTCAACCTTATAATTGTTTGGCTTTCAAACTATTCTGATCTGAGCGTCACTGATAAGGCTTATGAAACGCGCGTCTGGTGTATCAAGTTATAAGCCTGGTATCTTTGATAAAAATTATCACAACTTGGAAGATTGAAATAAGAGCAAATTTCTTCTTCAAGGAGATGCATCATATCACATTGAAACATTTTCACATTTTCCACATTCATCTTGGAGCAGAGCTGAAGGTATGGGACCAATAGGATATGCCAATATCCGGACTACAGTCTCCTTCTCACGAACATAAGCAAGAACTAAAGCACGAATAACTATATTTACTCGGTTCATATGTGTCTTAATACAGTCACCTGATTTACACTTGAGTTTTGACGTCTTGGTCGTATCATCGAAAGTATTCAGATGGAGACTTCGACATAGGATTGTAGAAGACATGGGTTTCAGACTCATTAGAACAGCCTTCCACAAAAGAATTAATCATCTGGTTGCCACGTTCAAGAGATTAAGAAGAGAATCATGAACATTTATTGAAGCTTTCATTTCTGTAGAAATACTAGTATTTATCAATGGCTTTCGATGATCGGCAACGTTTAATGGATCGGTCATATTTAAATGCATATACCTTATCAAATGAGAGATATCTTTCTTGTCTCGTGTCATTACCGTTGGCTTGTTTTCTTGTGTTCAATTTCTGCATCTGTGACTGCATCCTGATCTTGATCTCGTTTAAGAACTTAAATGCGCAAGGATATGTCTTGTAAGCATCCATCGAAGTACAGCAGTTTTGTCCTTGTCAGTCCTATGATGCCTCTTCAATCTTTAGTATCTTTAATTATATTTTTCGCTGTTTCCATATCACTCCAGATACAATTGAAGGCTCCATTGTTATATCTGATTAAAAACTCACCTGACATAAAGACAGATTTTACCGTTTCAGACATATTCAACATATCAAACATATCTGGTGTCCACCTAGAATAGTTCGTCCGATTGGTAATGAAAAAGCATCGCAACATAACAGCTATCATTTTCAAAAATAAAAGCCACTACCCATTCCGTTGAGCCCTAATGTTCTGTAACAATATATCAACTGCACGAAGAAACATATCACAAAATGCGAAGGTTGGTGATAGTTTACAAGAGTATATTCTGAATTCTTCAAATTATGAAAACATATGTTCTTTGAAATCAGAAAAAAAACTGTGCAATACCTTCAGCGCTTTTGAGTGTTTCAGCCATAAACTGTGACATACAATTGCTTTAATATCTATTAACGATTTTCGTCTTAACACCAATTGAAGAATGCTTTTAAATTATACAAAAAAGATATGAGAGCTAGCCTCATATCTTTTTGTTCATCCTCGAACACGTCTGGAATAAACCATTTTACATTTGGGCAATGGCATACAATTAATTGTGAAATGTTTTGACCAGCACGTTTTTACATATCTAAACATTGTTTCATAGTTGTAAATACTATTGCCATGTTGAGGCTTTGCATCCATAACCGAGGCATAGGCTACGGACGAAATTTCAGATTTAGCCCTTTTGTAAGAACCGGTCTAAAATGGAACAATTTGTTCAGTGCTTTCTACAGAAAATGGAATCGAATCTTAGTTTTGTCTCGAAAGAAGTCACAGAAATACCAAAGACAGGACAGATATATCTCGGTTTTCGATGAAACAAGACACTTTCTTCCCATAAATATTAGAATAACGAGGAGGTCCATACCATTCTGTTTGCTTGTCGAAAGGTAAACATGACATAAGATTGGTATGCAAAGCATTCAACGTTAAATATATTTTTAGTCCCAATTAACCTTTATGGAACTCATGTGGGTGTTTGATGAAGCGTTTTGACAACTCTAGCAATGGAGTGAAATGTATTTTTACCATCGACGTTTCAGCTTTGAAGTCAATATTTTCTGCTCCCTCCAGTATAATACGGCCACCTTTTCTAAATTCAGCAATACCATTAGGTACATAGGACATGTCTTTGTTTCTGTCTATTTCCAAACTTTGGAGAAGGTCCGGTAAGGAACGATTTTGGCCTCAAATTTGAGGTTCATCTGACGATAGATTTTGACCACTTTTCAAACACTTAAGTGTCTATTTCATTTGTATCAATTGGTCTACATGAAAGATTTTAACTGATTTAGTCATTAAAAACGATACGATTCAAGCTCAAATAAGAAAAATCTACCAAATATGCCGACAAATGTCACTTTTCAGATGATTTTTGTCAAAAATGAAAGTGGCCGCATCTGTGTTCATCCTTAACTTTTATATATGTTAAGTATCATAATAAAATACAACTTACATTTCAATATTAAGGATGAACACGAATGCGGCCACTTTCGTTTTACACGAAAACCTTCTAAACTTTAACTAATATGCTAGAATTGTGAAGATTTCAGTAATTTAGCATGGCTTAAAGGTGCTAGTACCCGATATATGTGCATTATATTGTCAAAAATAGCTCATAGTTATGTAGCACAAGCATTCTAATGTCCAATAATTAACTAAAAGTTTACATTTTAAAAAAATTGTAAAACTGCTATATTTTGGGGCCAAAACGGGGTCTTACTGGACCTACTTCTTTGCTAAACTAGTCCGATATCTACGTACTTCAGAATAGGATGCACGAAAACCATGAGAGTTTGGAGTTTTAATAAACATTTAAGAGCCAAACTCAAGGTGTAATTGTAATGCCAAAGCAAGATGAAATGGCGTTAATAGGTTTATGTTTAAAGCAAGTATGAATGCTAGGACTTTTCACAGTTTGTCGACAGGAAATTTAGAAACATTACTACAATATTTCAATGCGCATCAGAATAACGAGAAGGTCCATATCATATTCATTAAACAATACAAAAAATACTTTGAAAGACTTTAAAACTTTCCATAGGAGGTTTAAAACATTTTAATTCGTTAAATCATAATTATTATAAATGTTATCTAAATTTACAAATGTGTTAACCACTTCTTTAAAATAATACAGAGTGTTCTTTCGCTAAAATGAGTGAAAATGTACAAAATTTAGAAAAAAATAAACACTGTGAATTAACAATTAAACTCTGTATAAAATGCAAAATCATATGTCAAAAGACCAAAACAAAGTAATGAAAATTCAAACGTTTTCCCATCTTGTAATATGAAAAAAAAAATCCAAATGTCTTTTTCTTTCTATTCTATAAAAATAACTGCATCGCATGAAATGTCTACGACCGGGCAAAACAGTAAGCTTAAAGTATTGGCTTTGAAAAAAAATCGTGTTTTGCCTGCAGGTATGCCGGTCCATTAAAGTGGTTAAATACGCACCTTTTTCTTAATTTATCACTCCACTATCAATCATAGTTGTTATATGCTGTGTTTTGTGTACTGTTAATTATCGTGTCTTTTTTCTGTCATGACGGTGTCAGTTTATTTCCGACTAGTAGTATTTCTTTAAATTATAAGCGCATGAGTATCCCTTAAATCTTATAGAAATATTTTTTTTTCAGTATACGAGACATTGGTGTCTTAACTGATCCTTCCATTCCAATGCGAATTTCGCAAACCGGAAAGATATTTTGGAACCCTCCAGGTATCTATAAAGTGTCTTGTAAATCCGACATCACATATTATCCTTTTGATACCCAGGCCTGTACAATCAAACTCATTTCATGGGCTTATACAACCGGAGAAGTAATTCTGAAAATCAATCAAAATGATGCCGTTAACATTGTTGATTACACTGAAAACGGTGAGTGGGAGCTTATTTCGACATCGGAACACAAAGCAAGTACAGAAGTGACAGAGGGAACGACTGGTTTTTCAAGTCTATTTTTTTCGATAAAGCTACGTCGTCGACCAATGTTTCATATCATCAACAGCATTTTACCGATGTCACTTATGGCAGTTCTTATTGCAGTTGTATTCAAACTCCCAGTAGATTCTGGTGAAAAGACTGGCTTTTCATTGACTGTCCTATTAGCATATGGAGTATACCTTACCATCATATCTGACGAAATCCCTAGTACTTCTGTATCAACTTCTTATCTGTGTAAGTGGATTTGTTATTAGTTTAAATATGAAATACTTTTTTTAAATACGATGCAGGCGTAACAAGTGAAAGATGATGAAATTAGGTATACATTAGAATAAAAAAAAATTCAAAATGTGAATCGTGTTTAAGAAATGTGGCAACATACTGCAATATAATACATTGATTTCAAGAACATTAGTAAAAAAGTACTTCCATAATATATTTATTTTGACTATACATTGTTATGAAGCAGCAAAACGTATGCTGCTAGCAACATACTGCAGTACACACTATATTTTACTTACTGTCTCCCTGTTAGTCTTAAACAATAAAAAGTTCAATCATTATATTGGTTCAAAGGTATGATACTATCAAAAAGTGTCTAAATAGGATTCACAGCGTAAGAATGATGGTCAATGAAAACAAAAAAATAATCAAAAATCTCCTTTGTCGTATATTTACCATTATTGTCAAATCGAGTGAAATATACAGAAACAAAGAT
The DNA here is from genome assembly GCF_036588685.1 of Mytilus trossulus. NCBI lineage: Eukaryota > Metazoa > Mollusca > Bivalvia > Mytilida > Mytilidae > Mytilus > Mytilus trossulus. Next base: position 62,880,426 of record NC_086375.1, read on the forward strand.
GAGGAAGCTGTATTTGTTGTCCTTTCAATAATATTTTTAGGAGGATAAAGGGACCAAATCAGAAATAGTTTAGATTGTTAAAGGAAAGAACATCATCAATATACCGGGATGTATGATTAGATGAGCTATCTTAGGTTGTTTATAAGGTCTTAAAGGAACTCTAACTCGTATGAAAATAAGGGTCTGTCAGGTGATGTGTACAGTTGGTTTCTGTAGATATGCCAACAATCTGCTTTAAAATCCTATCTCCAATTTTAAAAAAAAAATCACATCAATTTTAGTTTCTTTCGTTTGCAAGATTAAAACTGTGTTGTACCTCAACTTTTCTGTACCAAATAATGTTTCTAATGGCTGAAATGGTCATGTATTTTGTCATGTCTGCACGCTACAGTACACATATGTATCAGAAACCAAAACCCCTAATCATAATTTGATGTAATTTTGTGTATGTTTTAAAATTGATATAACAATAAAAGGAACGTTTATCATACCAATTCAAGTCAAAAGATTTTAAGCAATAATGCCAAAAATTATTTAAACCTTACTGGAATATTCATTCAGCATATGAATAATTACAATACGCAGTATCTATCATGAGTTTATTAACAATGTATTACAGAAAGTTGTAAGGATACTATAGTTTTTTTTTCTTTCTCTTATAGCTCTGTACCTGGTGTTCATTCTAACATTAGGCGTACTAGCTATACTGTTAACAATAGTTATCCAGAGAATTCACTTCAAAACCGAAGATGAAGAAATACCAGAATGGCTCCAAAGAATTACCAAACAATGTTATACCAAAATTTCAGGAAAAGATACAAAAAAAGATCACACCGATTTAAAATCTCAATCAATGAATTTAAAAAGGCACAGCGTTGCTCCGATTCAACTTAATGAGACCACTGAAAAAATTAATAGCGTGGAAGCCGGTGATATCAAGATAACATGGCAAATCGTCGCTAGGATTCTTGACAAAGCCTTCTTTTATGTATACATAACTCTGATTTCAATAACAACCTTCATTTTCATTCTTACGCTTGTAATTCACTACTACACTGCGTAAAAACGCTAACAAATGATTGAATTTCTTCAAAATATTTAAAGGTAAGAATCAACTGATGTACATAGCTCATAAAGAGAGGGAGAGAGAGATTTTCTGACCATGATCTTTATATAGTATATTCCATTAAATATGTAATTCGTCTTTTTTACGTGCTATAGTTTTGTTTGCAAATTTTGAAGATTAAAGTTAAAATCAAGAGCAATTTCCCGACAAAAGACATCGTTTACAAAAGAAATATCGCTAGTACACTTAAAAAGAAAACGTAGATAACTGCTAATCTTATAATGTTCTAAAATCGTTAAATAGGTAAGCACTAGGTCGATACATTTGCTGGTAGACTGTGAGTCTCCTAGACTATCCTGGACATATTTATATGATTTTATAGAAAATTGTTGTTATACATAAATAACAAATCTTTTGAAATAAGGGAATAATCACTTTTGTGCATAGCTCTTATTTCTTATCAAAGATTAAACCTAACTCTATCGCTTTTTTTTTTTTCTTTGTCCTTTTTACTTTTGCAGCTCGTCAGCTTTGCTTTAAATAGTGGATTTTAAGATATTTTGCTCTCGAGCATGACTAAAGAGACATACATTTGTTAAATGCACATCCATTGCGTAAAAAATTGTTTTAAATGTATGTAGATATAAGATTAATTTGGCAATTATATTATTCATTGATATAGCAGATGTGGTGTGAGTGCCAATGAGAGAATTCTAAATCCAAATAACAATTTGTCCAGGTAAACCATTATAGGTCAAGGACGGAGTCTTAGCTTACACCGAACAGCAGTCTATAAAGGGCCCTAAAAATTATTAATGTAAAACCATTGAAACGGGAAAAGCAATGGTCTAATCTTTATACAAAAGTTATACCTTGATGTTCTGTATTTTTAAGATGCATTTTTTTTTTTGGAAAACATATTTCTGTATTACCGTTTTTATATACCACATGCTTCTATTTAATTGTCTGAAGTAAGATTTTGATGGCTAATTGAGTAATTTATTTACATGTTTAACTTGAAGATATATTGTTTAAATACTTTTTTTACAATATAAATTATGTCAACCAACACCAGATGTGTATAAGACTTGTATTAACAAAATAAGACTTAGAAGTCATGATTTATCTATATATTTTGACGGTTTTTTTTTGCATTCTAAGAGGTAAAACTATTGGAGAAAACCTTCTATGTATAAATATATACAATTAATGAGTTTTAATATTCTTAGAGATCTAACATGTGGTAATATGTTCACACTACCATCTGCTATCCTTGTATACTGTGTGTAGTTTATATGTTGTATACCTAAAGTAATTTTGACTTTGGTAAATAAATATTATTATTATTGTTGAGAATCTTAAATGTCACTTCGTCGTATGGCTGTTGACGTTGTATGATTACGGTCTCATTGATGTATTACCAACATTTCGTGTTATCAGTATGATTTTACCATATCAATTTCACTGAAGTCTTGACATTGCAAAACATGTTTCTGTTTTACCTATTTCACATAACACACTAAACTACATGTGATAGATAATGAACCGGAATCTTTTTTAGAATTTTCAAAAAAGCTTGCGATACTCTTTTCCGAAAAGAAGTTATATTTATATTAGCATACCAGGTTTCGTCCGAATAGCTACCTGAATTTGATCTAAATGATAAAGAATAATTTAAGCAGTTAAATAAACCCCGTCGGAATTCTTGATGGAAATCAACATCACATTATCAGATGAACCATCTATTTATCCAGCAATGGGAGTGACTCTTTTGTTTACATTTCATACTAAAATCAAAATCCGTTTCATTTAATTATTGAAATATGCTGAAAAACTATATACAAATGAATTGCATTGATTATTCGAGCAAATTTGAAACAAGTATTTATATATTAAAAAAACATTACATAATCTTTTTAAATAATGTTCATTCGTCAAGTTGGCATCATATTGCTGACATAGCTGAAAATGAAAATACATAGTTTTGTATCAATCTTACTTATTGGTGAGTACAGTTAGAATTTTATTTATACGCTTATAGATGATTAATACACATTATAATTTGACAGTCGTTGTCCTTTCGTTTGATGTGTTTTACCTTTTGATTTTTATCATTTGCTGAGGGACTCTCCGTTTTTAACTTTCCTCTGATTCCAGTATTTTGGGAATTTTATTTTTTCCAGGTTTTTGTAAAATATCGTCGTTATAATAATTATAATTTTTTACAATATTACAAATGCTAATTTTTTATGACATCCCTTTTTGTTCGTCTTAATCGATTGATGAGGATTGAACATCGGTAACCTACTGTCTCCCTTTAAAATCTAAACTATTGGTGAGTTAGTTTGTGTATAACGTGAGGGTATCCCAATTGCACCTATTTTGACAGTTTGTTTATGCTTTAGACAAAAGTTTTCATTATGTGTTTAATTGTAGATGTATCATTATTTACTATATGGTTTCACCAAATTAGTTTTGAATCAATATAGAATCATAGAAAAATTGTACTGAACTGTCCTTCAAACCATCAATGATTCTGTAATGAGGATTACCCAAATTGCATCATGCTTAAATTCGCATTGTTAAAAGTCGAATAACAGAGATTTTGTTTAATTTTTTCGAATATTGTTAACAATTTTGTATAAGTCCATGCTTACTTTTCATTGTTTTAGATATGAATACTTGTAACACATTGAATTGCTAATTTTAAAAAGATGACGCTTTTGTGACGTCGCACGGCGACGTTTCTGTACATTTTACTTTTTCAGTAAACACTCAATCTGTTGATTAATACTGTGAACGTTTTGTGTATACTTATAATACATACTTTTACCTATGTCGAAAGACATGTATAGTATCAAATCATAAAAATACAAACTATTTAGTCTCTAGGAAATCTTGTAAGATTTTCGCTGCTATTTTTTAAATTTTTTAAATTTTATTTGTAAATAGGTGAAATTTAGGTCTTCGGTACAATATGGGCACCGTTACGTAAGAAACTTTTAAATAAATATTGAATTAATGTTGTCAAACATACAAAAACAGTTTGCATCCAGAATTTAGCACTTTTCGTATTTAACTGTAAATGAGAAATCAGGTTTTATAATATATGAAAACAACACTTTGTCAATTTGATGCGTCCGAACCTCTTTTCTGAAAGAAGAACGAAAGATAGCAGAGAAATAGTCAAGCTCGTGAAACGAAAAAAAAATTGTCAACGCAATGGCTTAAACAGAGAAATACAAACAGACAAACAATAGAACACAACACACAACATAGAAAACTAAAGAATAATGGACACGAACCCCACCAAAAAATTGGGGGTGATATCATGTGCTGCGGAAAGGATACGCAGATCCTGCTCCATATGTGGCCCCATTGTGTTACTCATGTTATTTCAAACCCGGTTAATAGTCTTATTCGGTAAGTTTTATTCGTGAAAAGGGAGAGGGGTTGTAGTTACGACATCAGGAACATATCCGATATCATCTGTGAAACGGTTATTTCATAACTACAAACCATAGGATATACAAGCCCGGGAATATCGTGTCAAATAGAAGATATATACTCCGAATGCAGGCGCTGCTGAACTGTTGCTACAATGAAATGGAAAGTTCACAAGTGCCAACATTCACCAGGAACACTTAACACTGAATGACCAATACTGTATAAGAAAAACCTAAACAGTTGAACAGTACTATTCTGAACGAGCTAGGAGTTTTACTATTCTTTTTAAACAAAATGTGATTTAAGGTTGATTATTTGGGCAGGTCTAAGCATAAAAGGCAACTGAAATGTATCGATGTTCAAATTTTGTTGATCCGATAAGAAGATCAATAATCAAAGTAACAAACATAAACGAACGTAGGAACTTTAGAACTAACTTAAGTTGAACATCATTAGGACCCGGCTAAAGGTCTTTTCTTATAAGGATTTTTTTTAACTTTAGATATTAATTTTAAAGATTGGAGTTGTTAAATCATTAACTTGATGTACTTTTAGTTGATGACTTGAGGATTTCTATATTTCGGGCCATTTGTAACTAACAATCCTCTTAGTTGTTCATTGTGTACGATATCCTATCACCCAAGTGACTTTCGAGTGAAATTGATAATCTTTCAAATATTTAACATTTTAAATTAATAATTCAGAGACCATGATATATGTATTTGGTTGGAAAAGGTATTGATTTATTCAGCATGGGTTAATACATCAGTACAAGAAATAAATTCTGCTTTAGACAACTTGAGAACTTATTGACTTATTAAACAAAGGTAAATACACCGGTACAATAAACGAATGTTGCGTACTATTCAGGGACATTGAATAAAACATTAACTCAGCTTTAATAAATCAGCACAGCTTTGAGACATTAAAAAATGTCAGAAAACAATCTCATTTACAGTTAAATACGAAAGAACAACCTGCAAAATGAATACAAAAGCTCACTTCAGACACTGATGATAGTGCATTGGATACAGTCAGCAGTATTTACCTTTTATAATTATATCTGATTTGTTTGTCATCAAATGAATTTGGTGTTAATGACATAGCTATCCTTATCTTTGTTTAAGTATTCACATTTTTGTCGGTGCGATTTAGAACTTTTCGTATTATTGTTTTTTTTTAATCTATTGCAAGATAATCGTATATATTGACATATTGTCAACTTCTTTTTTCGTACCATCGTACAGCGTGTTTGTCTATTGAATGATGAGTTTTGTCCTTATATGTTAACACTGTCCTGACTTCTTTTACAGTTGTGTGCCCCTAACGTATTATTGTTTCTATGAGTTACTGTGGAATCATTATTATTCGTTTGATACTAATTTTCGTGGATTTCGTGGATACAGCAGAACCACGAAATTAAATATTCAACGCATTTCTATTAGGTAATATGCAGATTTTTGCAAAACCACGAAATGAAATATCCACGAAATGCAAGTTTACATCAATCCACGAAAATTTATACCCACGAGAATAAATGAATTCACAATATGAAGGATAAAACTGAAATCGAAACTTAAGTATATTTTTTAACAGTCAGCTGGTTAACAGATAGAATTTGTTTCGCCATATGAATAAAAGTCTGATCTGTATTTTTCTTGTTTGTGTCAAGATCGTGACATTTTTTCTCATAGCAGGAGACACTTTGAATAGAACTGTCACTCATTTTTGAGTTCATGCGATTTCCTTTTGTCGTCGTAATCGATTGATAACGATGATGACTGTTGTACCCATATTTTGACTATTTTGTTTATTATGTATGTTTAGTTCACGTATCATTGTAAATATGACGGAATAAGATGAGACTGTCGTACAAAGTTAGAGGTTTAGCGCTTTAAAACCAGGTTTGATCCACCATGTTCTTCATTTGAAAACGCCTGTACCAAGTCAGGAATACGACAGTTGTTGTTCATTTCATTTTTGATGTGTTTTGTCATTTGATTTTCCGTGTGATTATGATATTTCCCATTTGATTTTCCTCTGAGTTCAGTATTTTTGTGATTTTACTTTTTTTATTGTTGGTTAATTAATGTTGCCATAATATATCTTCAGCATATCAATGTGACCACACTCTTTTGTTGATTTGTTTTTCTCAAACTATATCTTTTTATATCAAAGACTGCATTGTTCATTGTTAGCATCATGTAAGTATACCGCATTGTTCGAATAATATGTTGTATTGGTCTTAATTTTGAATTAATAGGTAGTATAAACGTTCTCGTCGAATATCAACCACGCGTTAATACAAAAACCATTTGTTCATTTGTTGAATCTTGGATCTTTTGTTTATGCTTTAAACTCAAATATATACAAATACTGGTTTCGTATTGAAATGCGGTAAACAAACTAAATACAAATGAACGTATTGATAATTTAAACAAACTTGGAACTTATTTATTTTTATCAATATACGTAGAGCTACTTTTCAATAATATTTTTCGTTAAGTTTATATTATAGTTATAACTAATAATGGAAATACTTAGTTTTGTAACCTTCATTCTTCCTGGTGAGTTCAGATTTTGTTCTACTTTAAATTTAAAACATACATATTATATATATATGTATATCGGTAAATAATCTTCACAAAATTAACTTTCTGTCATCTATAATCCTATCTGTCTACACATTCTCTTAAGATAACAAATAAAGGAATGTGGTGGTTATTTGGTGGTTCCTTTCTTATAATCGTCGAGTTTTCACTGAAGTTTCATCTTGAGGAACATAGAAAACAGAAAATATTGTACGTTATTATCTTCTATATTGAAATTAACAGTCTTATTGACAGGGGTGTTAAATCAGATAAATTGGGAAGTATGACTGAAATCGGCAAAACATTCTTTTGTTTACGATAATCATCATAGAATTGGTCGACGTTTGTTTTCTTAATTCACAAGCGATATATCTGTGATCTTCGATCTTTAGGCATCACACATTTTGTTCCAAATTGTGATACTTTGACTGAGTTTGCATGTTTGTATAGTTTCTGTTTGTAACTTTGTTTCTTTGTAACCCAAGTTCATTATTATTTGAACACAATTCTGTGGTTGTCGTTGATTAATGTCTGATATATTTGGTTTTTCATTAATCGTTGTGTTAAAAGTTCAGCTCATCCGGTAGTTTTCCTGTTTGATTGTTCACCTCTTTTAGTTTGGTGTCTCATTTAGCTGATCATCATGTATTAGTTATTTCTCATTGTTGAGTCAAAACGTTTTCATATTCCATAATGGTTTATCATCACTTTATTGGAATAGATATAGGAAGATGTGTTGTGAGTGCCAATGAGACAACTCTCCATCCAAATAACAATTTAAAAAGTAAACCATTATAGGTTAAAGTACGGCCTTCAACACGGAGCCTTGGCTCACACGGAACAACAAGCTATAAAGGACCCCAAAATTACTAGTGTTCAATACCCTGTTTAATAATTGTTACATTTGAAATCATTCTAAATATTCATACTTTTAAATAAACAAGATAAATTAAGTCTATATTCGACTTTTTTTAAGTGACACAAGGCTGACCAGATTATTAATTACCCCGAGAAAACATTGTCAACCGCGGCTTTATCACCCTCTCGGATATGTGTTAATCAATTTATTATAATCCTTGTCCTATCACTATTGTTATGTAAACTTAAACTAAAAGTAATGATATATGAAGTTGTTTATATCTAAAACGTTACACCTGTACAGAAATAACAAAAGTGACGCAAAATATTTTTTTCATATTTCAAGTGACAATCAACAAAAAGGGTAAAACTTTAAGTAGTCCAAGAATTGCGTTGTCTTTTGAATTGTCGAATTTGTTTTACTTTTCTGTACGAAAAGATGACATTCAAAAAGTATCTCCATCTGAGCCATGGGACAGAGTAAACTGTCTCCCTCATATCATGGAAGTCAATATAATACTTCCATGCTCATATGAACCAATAACAATCTGTCATTTTAACGTAAAATATATAAAAAAAAAAACACCTCGAGTTTGATCAGAAATAAATCTTTGATAACATAATTTCTAAATGTAGGATGTATAACTTGTTGGAAAATGTTGTGTTTTTTGTTTTCGTTTGAGAAAACAGTTATTATTAAATCATGGCTTTATTTTAATAAACAAATGAAAGCACAAGAAGTTAATATACGTCAGTTGATTGTGTGACATACCGGGAAAGCTGTATGGAATAATACATTTAAATGAATCACGATATGTCATTACAGTGATTATGGATAACTTTCAAATATCGAACATGAAACATTAATTATTCAAGAGACAAATATGTGGAGTTTGTTTTATCGAAGTACTTATTTGTTCATATCAAACAGTTGAATGCAATAAAACATGACATTGTGTAGAATTTTCTTTTCTAATCCTTGACAAAATTTCCAGGGATGTCAAAAAATCAGAAATTTCGCTTGATCCTCTGCTGTGCGTATCGGTCCTCCATTTTTTGTGTCAATTAAACAATGAGTTACTGACCTCCTCTTCTACTAATAACCTATCACGAAAGCAACTATTGTTTTTGTACGTGTTCATGAACCAAAATAGAAACATGCCAATAAAACCATAAATATTTGCATATAAAAGTCCGACAAAGTAGCAAATACATGTCTGTATGATCTGTTGGTATTTTTTATATTACGAATTTTCCATTAATTTGTGAACAACAATATTGGACTTTAATTTACTTGTGCTTGTTCGTGTTGTTCAGTTTTAAGTTTTCTGTGCATTGTTTGTTTGCACTATCATTTGTCTGTTTGTGTTTTCCTTTTTTTTTTAAGCCATAGCGTTGTCAGTCTGTATTCGACTTATAAGTCTGAATATCGTCTCTTTTTTAAAATGTAAATTATACCTTAATTAAATTCCAATTAAAGAGTAGTTAGATTAATTTAAACATTCATCTCATACTAAAATTGTACTCGAGTACTCGGCCTTCAGAGAAAGTACCCGAGTACTCGAGTACACTTTCACATTCCTACAAATTACACAATTGACTATAATATTCCTGTTTGGAGATGAAATAAAGTACGTTAGCAATTTTTTGGTGTAAATGATTTCATCATATAACTCTCATGTTTCTCTTGCTTTCTTACCAAAATGTATGCAAATAAACGTATTTCTTTACTGATGATCAAAGGTGAAACCTGCAAGATAATGGACGTTATCGAAAAATTAAAAGACAAAGAAAGAACATAACTGTTTGCAGATCATTTGAAAAGAAGAAATTAAGTGTGCCAGTCTATCGTCCAAATATCAATAAAAATAAAGATTATATCGGCAAATCTCGAATAAAAAGATATATGACATTTATATTTGAAAATTTAACTAGCTCGAATGTAGAAATGTCTTATAATGCTTGATGTAGTGATAGAATCTACAATTTTTCTTGGCGTCAATATTATGTATTAGTTGTATATAGAATCGTTTTCTTATAACAATCCTCTGCCGTCGTTAGACTACCTATATATATCTAACATTGTTGGGTTGATGTTTAGACTAGTTATATATATATATATATATAAACGAGTCTAAATTGAAAACTACGTTCAAACCTATGACTGCGTTGGATAAAAACCGCAGTTTTTATACGTGTGCATATATATATATATATATAGGGAAGAACAAAAATTTGCGAAATAAAATTGAGAAAGGAAATGGTGAATATGTCAAAGCGACAACCACCCGAAAGCAAATTTATAGATCTAACATTGTTGGGTTGATGTTTAGACGAGTTGTATATACATATATATTGCTGGTGATCCGATGGATAAATCTGTTGTAGAGTTGTCACTGGTTCAGACGTACTTATAAATATAATTATTTTCTGTGACTGTATCTTACATTAATTTGTAGGATCCTTTACTAAACCTGATTCTTTTTGTTATCTATTAATCATGTGTTTCTTTGTCTAATATGTTCTCCTATTTATTTATATTGTAGTCCTGTAATATTATGTTGTCATTTCAATGTTATATTTAACTTGGCCATTAAAGTGCGAGGTTGGCATGCCACAAAACCAGGTTCAACCCACCATTTTTATTCCCCTTTAAAAATGTCCTGTACTAAGTCAGGAAGATGGCCATTGTTATATCATTGTTCGTTTCTGTGTGTGTTGCATTTTAATGTTGTGTCGTTTATTTTCTCTTATTTTTGAGATATTAGGATAAGACGTGGCACGGTACTTGTTTATCCCAAATTCATGTTTTTAGTTTAGATGTTATATGTGTTATTCTCGTGGGATTTTGTCTGATGCTTGGTCCGTTTCTGTGTGTGTTGCGTTTCGGTGTCATTGTTCTCCTCTTACAATTAATGCGTTTCCCTCGTTTTTAGTTTGTTACCCCGATTTTGTTTTTTGTCCATGGATTTATGAGTTTTGAACAGCGGTATACTACTGTTGCTTTTATTTACTATATATAAGGTAGCTGATTTGTAAAACAAACATCTTCATGCCTTATATATCATGTACTTTAGTGCGACGCAAGATTAAAACTGACGTGGAAAGGTAACACCCGGCCACCGAAAGCTTCATTTTTATGAAGCCAAGGTGGTCGTGTGGTCCAGCGCTACGGTTACAGTGCAGGCGATTTTATGTCACTATATATCATTAGCATGGGTTCGAATCACGGCGAGGGAAGAACAAAAAATTTGCGAAAGCAAATTTACAAATCTAACATTATTGGGTTGATGTTTAGATGAGTTATCTATATATTACATATACTATTCGTTATATAGTGTGCTGGTGACCTAATGCAATATATATTGGGTCTGATCATTAGATATAGGGTAAAAGCGAAGCTCGAATCCCCATATGGAATGTACTGACCCCATATATATTGTGTAAGGTCACTATCAGACTATTTGTATGTAATGCATTTATCTTAACGAACCATCTTAATCTTAGCATGTGGTATTTTGGACTATCAAAGTGATCAAGTCTTCAATATCGTATAAAGTATAAAGAATTCTTCTTTACAGGAATAATTGCCAACAATAACAACGTGTTGACTTTAAATGTGTTTTATGGATTTATTTCTATCGTTCATAATCAATATCTTCGTCTTTTGAAACTTTTAAGATTTCCCTTAAACACCGTGTTGTTTTATAAGGGGACACCACCACTAAGCGTGAATTGTAATAAGACCGCATGCTAACACAATATGGAAATCTACTTACCTGATATGAAATTAACAAGGTCTCCGCGTGGTTGCTTTTAACCAAACGAATTCCTAGAAACGTATAAGAGGTAAGATAAATGTTTTCATAACATAGCTTGTTTTCATGTTTTATTCTTTTCTATTTATATATTCATTTTTTTTAAAGGTAGATGTATCATTATTATTATTATTTTAATTAATATAATTTTTACAGGTTTGGTACAGACTGCAGTAACTGTTCCCCCTCCTATGCAGAATTATAGTATCGAACTAGAAGAGAAACTCAGGATTGAAATGTTTTCTAACTATACAGTTCAACAAAGACCAAGCCAAAAAGTCCGAGTTGCCATTAAGTTCAATCTTTTAACAGTCAATGACTTGGTATGACATTCATTTTAAACTATATAGCAAAAGTTTTGATGGGTTGATGTCTTTACTAAATAAATCCACCGTATTTGATAAATAATTGCGAATTACTACTCAAAGATTTTTTAATTGATAACCAGTTGATTTCAAAATAGATGATTGATTTGAAAAAGGGGTCTACGTTTATTGCAACTTGATTCTGTCAATAACTTATTGATATTTTAAGCAACTGTATAAATGTTTTCATGTAGCAGATTGTCTAAATATCCCTTACCTAGAACTTTGATGGACTAGATCAGTCTTTTTTTCAACTTTTCAAACCTACATGTAACAAATTCTTACTTTAGCTACACCATTTTCTCACCCAAAAAAACAAAAAAAAAAAAACTGAAAAAAAAACTATATATTGATCACAAGTTAACATTTTTACCACGCGCTTTATTTACGAGAACAAAACTGTAACGTTTTCTTGGTTCGACTTAAAAGTGTGTAGAAATAAGTTCTTCGTCAAGAAAAATAAGAAAAACATAAAAGTAATATAAAACTTAGTTGTCTGCAATTATGATAAAATACTACATCAGAGACGAATGGGAGAGGATATAAATACGAAGTCTAACACACAGCTTTCTACTGTAAATTATACCTATATCGTATAGCTAATTATAAAAGATCATTCCATGAAAAATGTGAAACGATTAAGTAAAAAAAGTTTACTGCTGTTTTATGTTTACAACAATAATCGAAAGACATAGTGGACTTACATCAACCAACGACAACCATTGAATAACAGGCTCATGACTTTGGGACAGACACATAAAAGTAAACGGAGTATTAGAGGTTTCTCAACATCTTACGAACGAACGAAAATCGCCCTAACTTGACGTTACTTGCCGTAACGAGAAAAGAGGGAGCAGTAATTTATCTTATAATTTTGGATTATCGACTGTGCTCTTCTTCCCTTTGAAATGTCTTTTACGCGTAAAATATACATGCTTAATTTTTTAAACCATTTTGAATCAAATATATAATATTTATTTGATATTATATGATATATAATATACAATTTACTGTTCAATCAACACAGTTGAAAGTCTTATTGATCTATTAATTTAAGTGAAGAATATTTAATTTAAAGACAGTAATCGTACAAGAAATTTTAATAAACATGATGACAACATCACTATTTAGTATATGTGAAAAAGGTAAGTATAGATTCATGTATATGGATCGAATGGGATAAGATTTTTTTTTTTTTATCTTAGCTAAAAGCGGATTAACGGTAGAAATTCTTTCGTGGACACGAGGTAAAATAAATCTAGAAGTGAACGCCTTTCGATTTAAATTTGAAAAGAAAACATCCCAATAAGTTCCGGGATAACTTCTCTGCCCCAACCACTAAAATCCAAATGATGTGATATAGATACAATGGATAAGCGTTGATTCTTGAAAAAGAAACCATGAGCCCGCAGGCCTATTCTTAATTAGAAGGTATTGTAAGTGAGTTTAAATAACCATGTTATCGTGACAAACGATGCATAACATTAAATTATATATAACAATTAAATGATTAAAACAATACAAATACATGTTGAACACACCACGTCTGCCCTTATATCTATCTATATCTATCTGAACATTTTTGACAAAATGAGACATATACTATCTTTTTTCTAATAAGCTTGAGAATGAAAATGGGGAATATGTCGAAGCCGGGGACAACAACTTGACAAAAAACATATATATAGCATAAATTTTAAAGCATGTGTCTGAAATTTCTAACAAGAAGTCTTATTCTAGGCATATCACGATTTTCTAGCATATGAATTTGCGAAAAAACAGATGAAATCATACTAATAATAGTGGTTTATAAAACAAAAATGAACACCTAGAATGTTAACATTTTCATTTCAAACATGTGGAATAGCTAACAATGATCCGATTATAAACGAAGAAACTCGCTTTTATTAAACAAAATATCCATAATACCTTAAAAAACAAGAAACAAAACAGGCAAACTAGAGAATAGAGGAAACAAAAAAATATATACCAGGATTCGAACCTAAACCGCCAAGTTCTAACTCATTAACTATAACCATGAAACCTCGCGGCTACCAACTCATATACTACGAGTGCCTATTATTGTATATATAAAGGTACAATCCATTTGTTATAAATTGGTAGACTTAACAAGAAAAATAAAGGAAAATATCGAAATACATATTTTAACTTCTATATTGTTTTTTTTTTGTTATCATGACCTTTCTTATTCTATGTGTGTATGTTTCCTCTATAGTATAATTATGAGTATATACATATTTTTTTCTTGTTTATTGTTTCCGTGTTAAGCTTTTATGGCATACTGTGCATATTTCCTCTATTTTTCATATTTCTAATTTTTCTTTTTAGTTAGGGGCGTAGTAAAACTCTATTTCTAACGATAGATCGAGTGCACCTTTGAATTTCTTTATCTGATTCCCAATAAATATTAGAAATAAAAAAGCTATGTTACGACTTATCTATTCAAGATACTCTCCGATACAAAATAATGAAACTCATAGTAACTCAAACCGATTGGACCCATAGAAGGGACGTGTGGATATATGAAACATATTAAAGTTGTGTTATCTCGATCACTTATCAATCCTTTACCAAACGCTAATTTCGCAATGAAATGAATGAAATATTTGCCACTGAACGTTAAACACCAAACAATCAATCAACCAATTGCAAACTAGATGTGTTGAATTTTTAAAAAAAAAATCTTTTTGAATGGATAAGGGAGATAAATCGACATGTCAACAAACGGAACTCAACGTAAGAAAACGAAACAGTCAACAACAGAAAATAAATTGGAACACGGATGTTAAATGACAACAATAAAATGCAAAGTTGCAAAAAATGATATTAAGTTGTTAACTGTTGTCTTTTAAACACACTGCAGTATTGGTAGACATTTATTATGGATTTTTATTATAACAAAATTACTGCTCCATAACGATACGTTCGTAGAGTTTCGTCCGTTCGTAAGATAATGAGAAACCTCTATTTAGCGCAAAACCCTCCATAACCTAGGGCGGTAGTGTAAGAACATTAAACAAAATCGTGTTGAAAGACAACATGAAATCTTGTGGAAAGATTGTCAAGACACTGAAGTACCGATGTACGAGTTACTGAAATATAACTATAAAGTCAGTGTTAATACCCTTGTTGGAGAAGTTGCGCATTTTGACAATTAATGTATTTTCTGTGATACTCGAATCTCAAATATTTAAGTAAAACAAATGATAAAATTAATACCAAAAAGAAATACAAAAGTTGATTTATTTAACGAAAAAGTCAAATCGTATAGGGAACCAGAAGTGTGAAACTAAAATATTAAAAGTGATTTAAACTTGCCAAAAATGTGTGTTTGAGTAAAACTGACAGTGTAAAGTAAAAGAAATAAGATGAGAAATACGATTAGTATCTGATTATTATCATTTCAGGTAATTTTATCCTTTTTTTGAAGCAAAGAATAGTAACACGTTATGTTCATTCTTTTAGAGAAACTTAGTAGTTGACATTTTAAAACTTATTCTACTGGAGGCGTAATCACACAAATGAACCTTTTTAACCTTAATTTCAGAACATAAAAGATCAGACCTTGTCATTATCTGGATACTTGACTATGGTAAGTCTATACTGAGAAATGTATCACAGTGTGTCTGTTCAATGGTATCAAACAGTATTTAAAGTATGGATTGAGGGTAACAGAATAGCGAATAAAGGGCACAAAATAAAAATAAGAGAACCGTAAACAAGAAAAAAAAGAAAGAAAATATAATGCTATGCAACCAACACAAAAATGGTTAAGGAAAAGTCAGATAAGCGCTGTAGGACCACAAAACATGTATGTTGCACTATGTAAATACAACTGTTTCACAAGCCATGTCTCTTTTGAGAAGATACATAATATTCATGGATATTTTGTTTTGTTAACGTACTGGTTTTCATATATGATTTCTATGATTCGTCTCATAGAGAAAAAACTTGAGAAAGTTACCAGTATAAAAACACATGGTAGCGACGAATATAGAAGTTCGGGCAAAACATGTCCAAAATATGCCTGCACAGCACTATGTTTTGATATTTGATTAAAATAGAAAATCCTTTCTTGGACACAATTGTTTAAAGAGGTACAGTTTTGGCTGCAAAGGGAGTTCCTTAAAAAAAATGCATTTTTCTCCATAGAACATGCGGTATGATTATTGAATATTCGACACTTAAACATCCAACCACAAGATTATACAGTTTAATTGAGCACCATCGAAAACACAAAGTATGTTTTAAAAATATTCGTATGATAAGTTACTTATATTTATTTTCGATAGTTTAAAAATAATCCAATACAAAAAAATCATAAACACATGCATTTAACCATAATATAACATTATCATTTTTGTTTATTCAACCAATTGACCAGAATCTTATAATAGAAAATTAAAGAAATATTTTCTAGTCTCAATAATGAATTTTTAATTTTTTAATTTATAAAGACTGTTTGTTCTATTTAGGATTGGAAAGATACAAGATTGGTCTGGGATAGATCAAGAAAAACATCGGAAGATTTTACAAACATTAAGTTTCTATTTGCCACAGAAGAGCATGTTTGGCGACCAGCAATTATTATAGAGAATGCGTAAGTTATTTTATTTACTTATTAAGGGAGGCAGACTAATACGTTTCAAAGTCTGTGAATGCCAACTGCTTTCTCGAAACTTGAGGAAATTGGAAACTTAAATGTCATGCTCATATAATGAATTTTAAGTCCTTTTATAGACATTCGTATCCCAACATATGGTCCATATCAAGACTGCCAAGCTTTAAATCCCAACAAATCGATAAAAATGTGAATGCATTTAAGATATGACAAAAGAGAAATAATAATCTTGGTTTTTGACTTAAAAAATGTAATTGACCATCTTGTTGGGTTAAACTTATTTTTGACATTTTAAGTCTCAATAAGTGGACTTGCTGCGGTACTAATGTGATTTTTACCATATCTGTTTAAAATCGTCCGCTGATAGTATAAGAAATAATAAAGAAAATTCAAGGATTTCAACATCATATGATGGCAAAGTTAGCCCTAGATCGATAAAGATATCATGATTTTAATGTTACATATAGTCATATACTAGTAATGATTCAAGTGCTAAGTTTGTTTCCACCCTTTGCATTTCATTTCTTTTTCGTTTGAGCATTTTTTTTTATAGGTAAATCAAGAAAAACACTCAGGACGCACCAAATTTACAAAACGTTATTTTCTATAAAACAGACACGCTGTATATGAGAGTCCCTAAATATTTTATAGATAACAAGAAAAATAACAAAATCACAAATAAATAAAAACAATTACAAAACTGTACCGCATCTTATAATAGTTTTCTTAAATTTTATAATTCCTTTTACTACGTGTGCATATTTCAAAGGTCACCCTTTATTTACATGCTTTAACATTGTAGAGGATATTTAATTTGTTTCTGTATTGCGTTCTTATCATTTTATATAGTGTTGATGGGATATCGGTAATCAGCGATAAGTCAGTGCCAATGAGAATAGCACAAGATGGCAGAGTTATATGGAATCCAGCTGGTATATACAAAGTCAGTTGTGAGTCTGATACCAAATATTATCCTATGGACACACAAGAATGTTATTTGAAAGTCAGTGCTTGGGCATATACTAAGGCTGAAATAGAACTGGTTTTCAAAGACCAGAATATCGATATAAGCTTTTATACTGAGAATGGGGAATGGGATCTACTTTCTGCGGAGAGTTTTAGATCGGAAGCACGAACTAGAGATGGCGATGCCTTCTCTTCGGTTTCGTTCTTGATCAGACTTCAGCGACGTCTTTTGTTTCATGTTGTTAACACCTTGTTTCCAGTAGCTCTGATGGCCATTCTGATAGCTTTTGTGTTCAAACTGCCTGTTGAATCCGGTGAAAAGATTGGATTTTCTTTAACCGTTCTGTTATCGTATGCAGTTTATCTTACGCTGATTTCGGACAATATACCCAGTACATCTGTCACAGTATGTTTGTTATGTAAGTAAAGCTATTGAAAAAGGTTTACCAAAAATTATGAACATCAAGGCAAGTTTAAAAACGGGAAGTCCCCATTTGTACTGTTTAGATATGTTACAACAGATATTTATGCACTGTAAGATTTAAGGGAAAATCGAAAAATCTGATTTGGATATATTTAGGAGAAAAAAACTCATATATATTATGATAAGGCGATGTTGTGGAATTGACAATTTGATATCCACCAAACAGACACCAATGCTGTGAACAAATAAAGGTCGCAGCGATCAACAACAAGCGATATTCATTCTATAAAATAACCTTTTAAAAGTCCTAACATGACAAATTGCGCTAGAACAATGAATCAAAAACAAAAAATCAAAAAACAAAGACAGCATACATCTGACCAAGGATTAAAAGGCTCATGACTTTGGATAGACATATCAAGAATGTGGAGATCTTAAACATGCAAGCGTGCGATAATTTTGGGAAGTCCTTGATCCAAAGGCATCAACATGACGTACTAGCACTTTGATCGAGTGCCCTTCTATTAAATGTCATACATTCATACAAACCTCTGTACTTTGATATAACATCAATATTCCTAACATTACCTGTCTTACCTCAAGGCTTAGTCTTGTATGATTTTTAATTTTAGTTTCTTGTGCATAAATTGGAGTTAAGTATGACGTCCATTATCACAGTACTAGTATACATATTTTTCAAGGGGCTAACTGTAGGACGCCTACGGGTGCGGGAGTTTATCGCTACATTGAAGACCCATTGGTGAACTTCGGCTGTTGTTTGCTCTATGGTCGGGTTCTTGTCGCTTTGACATATTCCCAATTTCCTTTCTCAATTTTATAACAGCTGTTTTACAAAAGCATCTAGTACTTTTAAAAATTTTGACCCTGACGGTGGCCTCTTATTCACTCCGGCAATTATGCATTTTACTGATATCATAAGCAAGAAAGTATGTTAATAGCTTGTTGCACGCTTATTTTAAAATGATAAACTATGAAGTCCAAAGACAGATCATGTTTTTATCTGTATGGCCTGTTAATTATTTATTGTTCATCACATTTCAGCCATGTACCTTGCTTTCATATTGTTTCTTGCTACCATTGCTGTGTGCTTAACTACATTTGTGATTAATCTACACATGCGCACAGATGACGAAAGAATCCCTGACTGGGTGAAGAAATTTACAACAACATACTTGATAAAATTTGCTTGTTGGAAACAAAGTTGGGCTTGTAAGAGGAATAAAGTTAATGTTAATGGATCGGACTTAAATATTACCAGAACAGATGACATACCACTTACAGAGAACAGAAATAATCCTGATATTGAGACAGAAAATGAGGACGAATCTCGAAACCTTACATGGAAAGAATTGTCAGAAATAATGGACAAAGTATTTTACAATATTTATATGATCCTCATTGTGATATCTACACTCGCATTATTTTTTGTAATAATAGTTGGGTATAATACTGCAGATATTTAGTAATGTGGGAGTTTTAAATATAATGGAGTGGCAAAACATCAATTTAAAACACTCGGTACTTCAACCATGTGTTATGTCTTAAAAACTGACGTTCTGGTAACTGCCCTGATATCTTTTTCAATGATTTGTGACAAATATTAATGCTTTTTTTTGGTGAAATATTAAATTTGAAATATTTTTGACTCTTTTTTATTGATCTTTGATTGGACAGCGTATCGTCAACCTTTCGGATTGCTCCTTCTTTATGCAAACAAATTAGAGGGTAATATTATTCATATTATATTTTTCAGGAAATTTTCAATCGGTTTAGTATGAATGAAATATGAATACAAATTTATAAATTATCAAGAAACTTAGTTGACCACACAGGGATTTGGCTTTTATTTCCTTCTTATTTTCACATAGCTAAACTAAACAAATGCTATGTAGAACTGCATAATAAAAATAATAAAGCACACACGACAATATTCTGAAAAAGCAACACTCCTATTTCTTTGAAACGCGACAATTTAAGGTTCACTTGTTTTAGCAACGCCACTACTTTCATTTTGAATGATCCGGTATCATTACTCTGTAAACTACACTTTCAATATCTGTAATGTGGATGTAACTTTAAATTGTGTGGTCGATTCAATTATCTGCTCATTATAAAACATACACAAAATTGAAAATCAATGAAATGGTTTGCCCAATTTTATTATTTTTTAAATTATAGATTATCATGGTTTTAATAGATAATTGCTTGCAAATATTTTTTTTCATCACAGTATTTTGGCTGACCTTAACAAAGAACTAGCGAAACGGGATTTAATAGATTTTATAAACAATACATACAAATCAATGGACGAAACGATATATGTGAACAATCAAGGTTATTGAAAATTGAAAAAAAAATTGTCGTACTGACACCAAAGTTGTTGATAACTAATATCATAGATATAGGAAGATGTTGTGTGAGTGCCAATGAGTCACCTCTCCATCCAAATAACAATTAATAAAAGTAAATCATTATAGGTCAATGTACGGCATTCATCACGCAGTCTTCGCTCACACCGAACAACAAGCTATAAAGGACCCCAAAACCATTAGTGTAAAACCATTCAAACGGGAAAGCCAACGGTCTATAACGTATAAATTACATAAACAAACGATAACTGCTGTACATCAGATTCCTTACTTAGGACAGGTGCAAACATTTGCAGCGTGATTAAACGTTTTAATGGTACCAAACCTTCTCCCCTTTTCTGAACCAATGGTACAACATAGAAAAACACACGATAAAATATGATTTGGAAGGACTCAATCAAAAAACTTAAATTAACACACGTGTCTATTTTAGACTTAAACATTTTCTCATGGCTTCATATACAAAAATGTATGATAAACAGAACCCCGTTTTCTTTCCTTTTCATTATTTTCCTTTCATTGGCGTCGATTTATCGTTGACTCCTTCTAAACTTTTTAAATGGCTCGATATCCATGTATTTGAAGGGTGGTTTCCGGTTATTGTGAACGTAATATTTCGATTACCAAAATCTTTTTACAGCAGATGTTGATATCATTAGTTTGTCAAATTTGTATTTATTTTATGAAAGATGTAGACAACTTTTTGAAGAAAGATTCAACTTAAAGAATTTGAACAGAAAAAGCGGAAGATTTCAAGCAGAAACCTCATATGTCTAGAAACGGACAACGCGATGGGAATAAGACAGAAAAACAAACAAGTTTACATAAAACTATAAAAAAAAAAAAAAAAAATACAAAAAAAAAAAAAAAATTAAAATTGATTTCTGTAAGGTAAGAAGTTCTTGTTCCACATGTGGGATCGTCATGTTGATCATCTTGAGTCTCTTCCGTCGATATATAAATCGAGAAAAGGACGTGGTTGTGGTGAAGACATTTATCCGTAGTTATTTGTGACACAGACATTATATAGCGGTCAACGAATTATGTTGGCGACCGTAAAAAGTCAGGACTACTTGTTTCCTTTTTGATAAGCAACAACTCTATATCAAAGTTACCATATAACGCAAGCTCGTCAAGATCGTAGTAACTTGAAAATATATATTCCATATGAAGGTGATGCTTGAATGTCGCTTAATTGAAATGGAAAGTACATAATTAGAAAAGGCTAGAATCGATCCTTTTGTTGTTACTTTTTCTTCTATACAAACTCTTATTGTCAGATGTAAAAAGAAATATTTCGTGAAAGTCCAGAATTCGTTCTTATTTGCAAGAAATTTACAAACTTTACATGTTTCACTATTTTTATTCACCTTAACATTACTTGTACACTTTGTATTTTTAACTTTGAACATTAATTCTCGGTTTGTTAACCAAAAAAAATCCCTGCGAAATAAATTACACGATACTGGTTGGTACTAAATATTACCATAGTTCAAGTTTATTAATATCCGTGTGAGTGTTCGTAACAACAACACAAAATGTGGGAATTTGTGGAAATGATTAAACCGGCGGACATTTAAAAAAAATGGCTTCCAAAAGAAGATAGGAAAAAAGATTATGAAATTGAGATAAGGTAACATAAATACAAAAAAAAGATTCCTTGGAAATAGATCGTGAATGATTAAATTATATAGTCGATGTTATGAATTGTATAGCATGTGAAAATCTTGCAGTGACAGACTCAGATAAAAAATGTATTTTTGTAATGGGATCTTCAAACTTTAAGTTAGATTATGTACTTGCTCATGAAAAATCAGAACGGCACAAAAAGTCTACCGGAATAAGGAATAAAGAAGAGTAAAGCACACGAGGAATCAGAGGCAGGGGAAATAATTCAAACTTAAAATCAAAACATTTTCAAAAGATTGGTGAACATATTCAGAAATGTATATGCTTTTGTTAAAAAAAGCGCTTGTTCACAGATTTTTTTTTGGATTATTGAACTTGACGAGATAAAAGGTGTATTTATCAGATAGATATATTGGAATGACAAGCAAGTTGTAACTTTTGCTTATTTCATTGCAAAAAGTGGAATCTCAAAAAGTTGTAAATAATATAAATAAAAGTAAATATATTTCAAGAATTTGCAATGGCTCTATTGATAGTTGAATTCTTGAGAAAGAATTTATTTATGTTCGGACTTGTAACAAAGGCATAATCAAAACTTCTTTTCTAGCAGTTGTTAACCTATGTCGAGCAGATGCCGAGGGGGAAGTGCAAGTTATCAGTATTTCTATGATTTCTGCAGGAATATTCAGATGGTTATCAAATTTATAAGGATATGAGAGGCACGGAGCGAATGTAATGATTGAAAAAAAAACAATGGGGTTATTGCTAACTTTCAATACAAGGTACATACTGATTTGCTCATTGTCTAGAATTAGCTTTCACATATGGTGTTAGGAATATATCACATTATCCTAGGATGAAAGCTTCGTTGGGAGGACTGTATTGTTTTACCAAACTAGCTCCCTTAATAGGAGTAAATTGAAAACTTGTTTTGAGAATTTGAATATTCAGCCTGATATTCCATCTCGCATTGGTGGAACTTTATCTTGGTTTTGATAGATAATTGCTTGCAAACATTATTTTTCCTCACAGTATTTGGCGGACCTTAACAAAAATCAGCTGAACAGGATTTAAAAGATTTTCAAAACGATACATACAGATTGTTAGACGGAACTATATCTGTGAACAAACTAGGTTATTGAAAATTGAAAACAAAACTAATTTTTCCACCTGAATCTAGTCGTACTAACAATGGGGTTATTGCTAACCTTCAGTACAAGGTACATACTGATTTGCTCATTGTCTATAATTAGCATACACATATGATGTTAGGAATATAGCATATTATCCTAGGATGAATGCTTCGTTGGGAGGACTGAACTGTTTTACCACACAAGCTCCCTTAATATGAGTAAATTAAAAACTTGTTTTGAGAATTTGAATATTCAGTCTTATATGCCTTCTTGCATTGGTGGAACTTGAGTGTTGCCTAGTTTTTTGCAAGACCCGTAAGTTTAGAGCCGGACCAGTAGATTTTGGAGTTCACTGGTCCGGCTTGCCAGTACACAAAACAAGCTCAAATTCGACCCCCGAGGACGACGGAGTGGATCGTAGAATTTTTGACTCGTTGATTGCACGTACTGTGTTTGAACAGATGTTACTTGAAAATTTAAAAATCTACTTTTTGATATTTTACGTTATTTGCTATTATTTTGCGTGGATTTCATTGACAACAACATTTGGAGTAGGATCTGCTTACCCTTCCGGAGCACCTGAGGTCACCCCTAGTTTTTGGTTGGGTTCGTGTTGTTTATTCTTTGGTTTTCTGTGTTGTGTCATGTGTACTATTGTTTGTCTGTTTGTCTTTTTCATTTTTAGCCATGGCGTTGTCGGTTTGTTTTAGATTTATGAGTTTGACTGTCCCTTTGGTATCCTTCGTCCCTCTTTTACAGGGAATACTTATATCATTCAGATACCAGTAATCGAATACACCAATCATTACTTCGTCAATTCACTTGACATATATATTTATATCTTCATCGATGATTTCTTAAAGCTTATTAATCAAAATTAAGTTTGAACATATACAAATAATGGTATCTGAAGCGAGATCATATTCTCATTTTTAAGTGATAAGATTTCAAACACGTCGGAATGTAAAAGATGTACACGACTTGCATGTACTTCTTTTTTAGCATTCTTCTATGATTTATTTTAAGATACTTTTGTCGAAGGTTAAAACTCAGATCATTGATTTAGATTTCGGATAGTACTGTGCCACCTTTCCGTAGAATTTTATCAAATGGAATTTCGGAGGCCGCTTTCGCAGGAATAAATATAACAGTTTAGTGAATCAGTTAATTTGTTAAAATCTTTTCTTTAGTTATTATGATCCATGGATTGTAAGTAGCCGCAATTTAACGTCAATGTTCTTAAACTATTATTTTTTTCTAAAAAGAAAATTGGCGCTATGTATACAAATACGTATAAAAAGCAGACATGGAGGGACTTTTTACTTAAATGTTTGTTTAGTAAGATGATCGTTTTAGTTTTAAGACCAATTTATGAATGCGTGGGAATATCATATTAAATTATCTGTGAATCCTGCCGTTCTTCCATTTTGTTCAAAATATTGAACCTCTAAAATCACATGCCAACTATGAGTTTGACCCAGATGAAGTGGTACACTGAACATGGATATATTATGATATGAAGGGGTGGTGTATTAAGGCCACACATTTTTGTTGCAAATGTACTCTTTAACAAACGTTCATGTATATGTAACTTACAGATTCATTATTTTCTCTTTGGTCACACACTCGTCTCTACATTACCCTCTCGAATGTGATCAAGGGGATAAAAATATGATAATTATTGGTCTTGTTCCTATTGGCAATTAAACAAAGTCAGGCATCTGGAAAACCACGTGATAAATTAAAATGCAATATTGCTATCATTTTTCGTCATGATAGACAAAAAATATATAGACAAAAATTGTGATTTAAAAGACTTGTTTAATCGACGTATTCAATCAATTGTTCGAAATAACCCGTCCCATTAGGTCCATACATCGAGTTGCGTACGTATGTCAATTTAATGGAAATCTCTGTATACATTTCAAGTGTGCTAATGAGTCTGAACTTCAGATATAATTGATAGGACATCATCTATGCGACGAAACGTGAAGTTTACGAAAAACACAAATTTCTATTTATTCCTCCTGAGAAACGGAGAAACTCCTTAACGAATCTACCACTATGAATAAGATTCAAGTGCACAATTTTTGGGAATTCCGATTGTTTGTTGAAAAGCACACCCAACATGTATCAATTATCTTATCAATTAAAAAATCATACTGATGATGTTACAAGCTATTTATAATTCATAAATCGTGCTAGTGATGAAATGTGAGACTTGCTCTTTATTTGTCAATTACAATAAAGGTAAATAGTATTTTCTTTACTATTTATTCAAAACCCAATCTAACTTTATCTAAATTTCCGTCACATTAGTCGTTGAATCAATAATTCATTAACTTATTACGAACAGATGTGTATCAGGGGATAAGCTTTTATTTTCCTGACAAACCTTTTCATATTTAAACGCATAACTAATATTGAAATGTTTCTGGTAAACAACTAACAAGTGAACAAGAAAGATTATGTTTTTCTCTCGCAAAATCACCAGTGAAACGTATATAACGTATGATAACAATTTTACAATCAATCGCTTCTAAAATACAATTTTTCAAGTTGACCTCATATAACGAATACAATTGATTATGGAAATACATACTTTTATAACATTCATACTTCTTGGTAAGTATACTTACATTGTAACTATTAAAAAGGTAAATATCATTATTTACTCCTTTGCTCAAAACCAACAGCATTTGGATTGATGTTCTTCGTGGTCTAGTTACACTGAGGGTTTTAACACATATAACAATTTTTCAGGACGGTTACCTTCACTAGTTTGATAATACGCTTTTGCTAAATGCCGTTCACGATACATTTGTGTTAAAAAGAGCATAAACGAATTGCGGTATCAACATATTACTTAAAATTCAATTGTTTGTGTCCTCTTTACGGTCTATATTCAACAATAAATGTATATTCAGTTATGCTAAGGAACCAAAATTGAAGAAACAATATTATAATTTCTTCATTATAACGACTTACTGTGCATCTTACTGACTTGTAATGTTTTGATATTTAAACTATCGATAAAACATACTCTTTTTAAAATCGTAATAACATATTTTTTTTATATTTTTATACATTTGCTCGTATACGTAATAAATATACTTTTCAGCTCGTAATGATGACTTTTTGCCTTGTAATAAATTTGATGTTGTAAAATGTTAAATAACAGAAGAAAAATTCAAATCGGAAATTTACTTTTCAAATGTCAAAATCAAAAACTGAAAACTCTTATCAAGACCAGACTAGAGAGCGATCTATTCCAGCGACCAATGAATGTAACGACCAATGCACTTTATCGATATTCCCGGCTGACACGATAATCTGTCTCGTTCGAAAAATTGACGTCATACAACAATCACTTTTCCATTTAGGCGTCAGATATTTTGTATTATGACGCCATTTTACGAGAACCTGTGTGATTTCAAGGAATGGCGGACAAATACCGATAAGGTGATTTGTATCCACCACTGATGTAAGCAATGAAAGTTAACAAGTTGGAGAACCATTCGGAGATATCTTTGAAAAACACATGTTGACCTAGTGGTACCAAGTTCAACTATTAAGACATTATAGCTACCTCTACTTAATATATCACCCTTAAATGTTTGATTGACCACAGATAGCTACATTTGCGATTAAATTAGGGGACAGAATATTATACATATACTTTTTAGAATTATTTTGGATTTCAATCTGGTTAACTATTTACCTGAGTAAGGTGCTTGGTTAAGACTAATTATCCAAATTAGTATGTTCAACAGCTTCTATGATTCAAAATCCAACTTTCGAATTAATACATTGTCACAATTATCTGACCAGTAACAGATCTACAGTCATTATAGCCAGAAGCATATACTTCCTACAAACAAGAATTTGGATGAAATAACATTAACAAATATCCTTGTTTTTTAATAAAATTTGAATAAGGTAATGAAAAAAAATGTGGAAAAAGAAGTAATTAGAAAACCAACAAAAAGATTGCAAGCCGAATTCAGATTTACTTTTTGTCATTTTTGTTTGATTTGCTCTCCAAACGTTTGTTTTAGGTTTGGACATTATTGAAGACATATTATTGTCGAAATGCACACGCGGTGAAAAAAACACCAAAAGTTTGATTAAGATTCTTTTTCTGCCAATGTAGCTCAATTTCTCCCTCAATAAAGCATATTTTGTTTCTGAAATTGTCGTACTTCTTTGGTATTTCCCTTTTTTCTTTATTTTAATTTGTGCGTATAAAATAATAAACCACAGATTACAGATGCCAAACTATATTATGTACATAAATTGATATTTCCATTATTTACAGGTGTTGTACATACTACGCCTCCTCCAAAACAAAATTATAGTATAGAACTTGAAGAGACTCTGAGGACTGAGTTGTTTACTAACTATACAGTACAACAAAGACCAAGCCAACAAGTCAAAGTTGGTGTTAGGTTTAGTCTTTTAACAGTTAACGACTTGGTATGCGATTTTGAATTATTTTATATTATATAATATGCATTTTGTTTTTTTGTTTTTGTTACATATTTGTTTGATTTTGTAGTGATTAAGATTATATTACAATGTTGACTGATGTACCCTATGTTTGACATTTTTACCTATTATTATTTTATTTTTTTCGACACATCTTTATCAATACAATGAAATTTCTTGCTACCGTCATACAAGATAAATGTTTAGCTAGCCATAAAACCAGATTTATTCTACACAAGGAAATGCTTGTACCAAGTCAGGAATATGAGAGTTGTTATCCATTCGTTTGATGTGTTTCATTTTTTGAACTTGCCATATGCCTAGTGATTTTCCGTTTAAAATTTGCCATATGCTTAGGGATTTTCCGTTTAGAAATTTCCAGAGAGTGCGGTATTTTTGGTATTTTACCTTTTAATGAAATATCATGGTAGCTGGAACGTCCCTGATGGTATCATCAATCCAGTCGTCAACACTTCTGTGTTGCCATGAACTAATTGGCATGTGTATTAGTGTTGTCAACGGTTAGTCGGAAGAAACACATTAAAATCTAAAAATACTTTTGTTCTATGTAGAAAATATTGTCGTGGTAATTAATTTGACAGACTAATTATGCAGTCTATTGGTTACTTTTGTTTATTGATACAACATAACATTAATTAGAACTTAGAAAACTTGTCACTTAGCACTTAGCACGAGGCAAGATATTAAGTAAAAATAATTAGTATACATCTTCTTTTTTTTTTAAACAGTAACTCTAAATTAGTAGTCTGATTAAATTTTACAATTCACTTCATTATTTTATTTTTGATATAATATTGCGTAGACCTACATCTGAATGTGTAACCTTCCATCGTGCAAGGCTTAGTCATAGTTAAAACGAAATGCCAACTCAAAAATTGTAAAATGCAAATCAACGTGAATGTAATTAGTCGTGTATACTTAATGGTAGGAGTAGCAGGCTTGATCATTTCTAATCACTCCACATTATATACTGAGACATCAAGAAAAAATGAAAGAATCATCGGTTTCTGACATTTTCAATTCGACGAGATCAAGAAGGTTATTTATTTTTCAATCTGAAGTTATTACAAACGCTTTTATAGTAGATAATACGGTGTATTAGATTATTAAAATGCAAACTTCGCTAGGAATCCTCACAGCGATCCTTATGATTCAAATGAACAAATTTCAATTCATCGTATTATAAAAACTTATGTTTGGAAGGTTCAGTAGCTAAGGCTTTTAAACACCAACTTAAACTACCGGTTAACCAGTGAATCAGTCGATCGATTATCCGAGTAACCGATTTGGCAAAACTGTACGATTTGACAGCACTAATATTCATAATTCAACTATTTACAAAACTTTGATTGTTCGAAATACTTAGGATTTTCAACCTCAGGAATGAATGACCATAACTGTTTATTGCCTAACTTTTCGAAGTTTTGTACTCTCAATTGTCGTCAACTTCTTACTTTATTTGGCATTTAAACATTTTAATTCGAGCGTCATTGGTGAATCTTTAATTTTGTAGTCCAAAACGTTTTTTATAATAGTTTTCAAAATATTTACTTAAGTGATTCGATGAAATCTCTGCAATTGCATAGAATGATTGCAGTTGTTTTTTACTTCATATGTTGATTATTGCATTTGATTTTTTCACTTTTTTAAATTTGCCTGGAAATAGGGTATTTTTGTTTTACATTCTTCCCTTTTTGAAATGTTTTAAAACCTCATAGAACTTAATCTCAGAATTTCAAAATCAGGCCTTCGTAATCTCTTATACTATACATACTTGATAACTGTTCCTTGAAGTAGATTTCTCACTGCAACATTACGAAATGTGCTGGCAGACACGATCGTTGGCAATATAAAAAAAATAATCATGTTTTGTGAAAATGGACGTCATACTTAACTCCAAAACATATAAATAAACTAAAATAAAAAAGTAACAAAGTGCAGTGGTGTTTTACAGGTTTTGTGAGATCTCAACTATCCTCCTATACCTCTAGCTCATGTAGAATACAGAAACGAACAGCAATACACATAGCAAAACTCAGTTTTAATGAAGTCATGCAAAGCAAAAAAGAAACTAAGCAAAATGAAAATGATACATAAAATAACAAAGAACTACTTGCAGTTCAAACATGCCGTTTCCACACCTCAATTAAACTGATTGAAAGATCATGTTTTCATCAAATGAACATTAAGCACAATCTCTCCCGTTAGCAGTTTATAATCAAATTGAAATATATGCGAAGAACATAACCGGTATAATGCCAACTACTAATAAATAACCATAGATAGCGAACCTTTTTTATATGTCATTAGCTGAAATTTACCCTATACGAACATGTTCATGCAAACTTTAATGTACTATGTATTTCGATTTGATTCGCACCTACGTAATAGCTGATAAATCAAATATTAGCAACAATAGTATACCTTTGTTCCAAATTCAGCAGCCGATTGAGAAAAAAACAAATCCGGGTTACAAACTTAAAACTGATGATTGAAACACATAAAATATAAGAGGGGAATAACGACATTAATACCGACCGTCCGAATGATGTACTTCCAGTCTAGGTCGTTAAACACTTCCATCTTCACCATTTTTATATAAAAATTGATCATTCTTACCCCTGACTATGAATCATATACCATTTGTCCCGAGAGATGGCAATAAGTGCCACGAGATTAGCTTTTCTAATACTTCTTCTTTGGTTTCAATAATTATATTTTTAATTTCATTTATCAAGACTGTTAGTCTACAACTGGTTTTTTTTTTGATAAGATAAAAGAAGGGCAAACTGATTTAGGAATTAATAGAAACTGTAATCTATTATATCCCAGTAAAGAATAACTATGAAAAAATCATTTAATTTATGTTTCATTAAACAACAAAGATGTTTTTAATCGAACCATAAATAATTTCAAAACCTAAATGCCGAGTCCCATCACAGATGAGATTATTTTCGCTATTATTCGATTATAGTAACTATAATATATAAAGTTACAATATTTACCAGGTATATGTAATATCTAAGTTTCTTTTATATTCAAACAAACTAGCATTAAAAACAATGACAAACCATGAGAGGAATGCTGAATTTATATCACTCTTCACTGAAGGAATGATGGGAAAATCTTTAGTTCCCAAGATTCTAAACACCGTTAACACTGCAGTTTTAGCAATATTCTATGCTATTCACTAACAAGGGATATGACCTGTTGATTCTCTAAATCATTATCCAAGAGATGTATGCCATTTTCCAAACAGAGCCATTATTTATGAGCTGCAATTGCCTTTTAAATAAAATAATCTATATAAATAGTTGACTGTTGTAAGGTCAGCTGAATGGATATTTAGAAAGTGAAAACTAAAAGTGTCCAACAGATACTGGATGCATGAAAGAAAATATTGTTTTTTCTGAAGGATTGATTGAGATAGCATGTACTAACAAGAAAAACTTCTTCAGAGAAATGAAAACAAATTAAAGTTTGTACCAAAATATTAATTTTTTTATACATATTTGCATTTGTTTTCAAATTTGCTATAGTACATTTTTGTAGATAATAAGCAGAATAATGAACATTTACTCTCACCAACATCAAAATGCCTTCTGATTTTTATATGCATAAAAAATGTATTCCTTAGAATTTCGATTTTGAAAGTTATTTAACTGGACATTTTGTGAACAGGAATGTATGTTGTTTTTGTTTTAATTTCAGAACATAAAAGATCAGACTTTGTCATTATCTGGATACTTGACTTTGGTAAGTCTATACACAAAAAAAAAACTAGAGTGCTTTAAGAGATTAAAATACGATCTTCAACATTTAATCCATTTTGTCCATCTCGTTATTGCCCACTTAAGGTGTGACTTGATTGAACATGGATTATAAAAGATATCCTGGCCATGTCAACATTTTCAAAATGGAAAAAATAAATCAAAATATGACACCGATATCCATTTGAGCGGTTTTGACATGGCAATGGCTAATCAAACTGCTGATCTGCAAAACAAGGCACAACATTAATAAGCATCGTATTAAAGCCTCGGTCACACCTTACTGGATAGCTCGAACGGACGCCTAACGGATATCTTTTTTTCAATCCGTTCATGTCCGTAAGACGTCCGTTCTTATCCGTTATACGTTCATATCCGTTGTATGTCCGTTAAGCGTCCGTTTTATCCGTTGACGTCCGTTCTGTCCGGTGGAAAATTTTGAGCATGTTCAAAACTTTGAATGGACGTCCACAAAAAGCTATATTTAGTTCTATTTTCTGTAATGATTGTTGAAATATTTATCTGATGGTATTTTCTAAAGAGATTTATTACTAACCGAAATGTGCATCTGGCGCAGAATAATTGGTTCCGGTTGTGTTTTTAAGGAAAACATGTACAATATGAGTGGCTTAAATAATCATAACTTGACGATTACAGCAATTGCATATCTGTGGTATATGAAGGTATGAATTACAACTTGATACTTCGTCTTGTAAAGACACAATTGCAGCAGCCATATATTATCTAGACTTTGGCTATAGAACTCACTAATGAACTATGGAAGGATACAGTTTAGTTGTAACAACATTCCAGCAGCACCTGCATACGGGGTATATATCTCTCAATTGATACGATATTCCCGTGCTTGCATTTCCTATCATGATTTTCTTGATAGAGGGTTACTGCTCACAAGGAAGCTATTAAATCAAGAGTTCCAAATGGTGAAGTTGAAATCATCTCTTCGTAAATTTTACGGACGCCATCACGAGTTGGTTGACCGTTATGGAATAACCATTTCACAAATGATATCGGATATGTTCCTTACGTCGTAACTACAATCCCATTCCCTTTCATGAATTTGACCTACCGAATTAGACTATTTACCGGATTTGTAATCACATAAGCAACACGACGGGTGCCGCATGTGGAGCAGGATCTGCTTATCCTTCCGGAGCACCTGAGATCACCCAGTTTTTGGTGGGGTTCGTGTTGTTTATTCTTTAGTTTTCTATGTTGTGTCATGTGTACTATTGTTTTTCTGTTTGTCTTTTTCATTTTTAGCCATGGCATTGTCAGTTTGTTTTAGATTTATGAGTTTGACTGTCCCTTTGGTATCTTTCGTCCCTCTTGTATCTAGTAATTTGAATAGTTACAATTGAAGAAGAAATGAACGTTCGTAATTTCCGTTTATCATTCTCACTTATGGTACAGAAAAAAAATACAAATACATTTTTATCCATAAAACATAATTCATTTCGTTTCACCTTTGCCCTTTTGATCATGTCATTTATGGAAATTATTATTATTATTATAGAAATATATTCTAGTTCGAATTGTATGCTTTTTAAAAATTACATAATGTAGACTCTCTTTTTTGTTTAGGATTGGCTGGATACAAGATTATCATGGCAGGACACAAACAAGACATCACAAGATTATACAAACATCATTTTTCTTTTTTCCTCAGAAGAGTACATTTGGAGACCAGCAATAATTATAGAGAATGCGTGAGTCATTTTATATGCAATCAGTCACGTACCAAATATAATTGTACATTGTGTTTAAATCTCTCTTAATGCAAAGTTTTTCGAAATACAATGTATGATGTAAAAAATCTCATTTGAACGGATTTTCTTTTAATAACAAACACGTTTCAAGTCCGAACCTTCTGATTGAACCTCTGCTAGTTCCCATTTCACATATAATCCTGCTAGACACGTTATTGGTGTTGACCTCAACATTGTCAATAACTCTTTCTTGCGAAATATGTTATCCAGCAGTTGGAAACCCAACTTCAAAATACTGATCGATTTAGTCGAGGATTAAACCATGCATTGGGTAAAGCACGAGAAAGAAGACGTATATACTCTTTCCCAATTGATTAAGGCTGTGAGGTCGTTTAAACACACAAATCTTGCAAAACACTTGTCCAACCTCCTTGACAAATACGTTGCTGTCCCCGCAGATAAAGCCCCAAACAACAACGTTTTTGTGAGTAAATCCCGTTACATAAACTTTTTGATAAATTAGGTATTGACAATTCACTTAAAACTCAACATATATCCACAAGACACTTACTAAAGAGGAATTCCTGGAAAATCTTAGGTCGGTTCTATATTCCTTTGGGAATCAAAACCAAATATGAAAAAGTGTTCTTACAAACAATGGTATATTCCTGGGTCTTCGAAACCTATTTCTAAAATATTAATATCAAGTTTATCAGCAATCAAGGCCAGGCTTCAAACTTATTGTGAAACTGTCTATTCTAGAGAAGGCGTGAATCAGATGTGGATACTGCAAAATTCTAAAGATTTTTTAAGAGTACATACAATATAAAAGAAAGACGAAAGATAGCAAAGGGACAGTCAAACTCATAAATCTAAAACAAACTGACAACGCCATGGCTAAAAATGAAAAAGAGAAACAGCAAAACAATAGTACACATCACACAACATAGAAAACTAAAGGATAAACAACACGAACCCCAACAAAAACTAGGGGTGATCTCAGGTGCTCCGGAAGGGTAAGCAGATCCTGCTCCACATGTGGCACCCGTCGTGTGACTTATGTGATTACAAATCCGGTAAATAGTCTAATTCGGTAAGTCACATTAATGAAAGGGAAGGGGATTATAGTTACGACGTAAGGAACATATCCGATATCATTTGTGAAACGGTTATTCCATAACGGTCCACCAACTCGTTTCATCTTGCAGTAGTACTAAAGCATTTGATTTTCTAAACTTTACACAAATATTCCCCATTCCAAACTAAAAAAAAATTGAAAGAGCTTGCATTGCTTTGTATCATAAAAAAAAGGATGGTCAACGTAGATACAGGTATTTTGTCTTAGTGAGAGATGAATCCTACTTTGTAAAGAATCATTCTGATTCATACAAAAAAATCTTTTAAAATGCCAGTATTAAGATGCTTGATTTCTTGATTGAGAACAAATGTGTAACGTTTTGAGAACGTGTTTTTCCTCAACTATCGGCATTCCTATAGAAACCAAATGAGCACCTCTTCTTGTCGACTTGATCCTTTATTCTTATGAGGCTAACATTATACAGGAACATCTTTGGAAGAAGAAAAAGAAGTTATCAATATTCTTTAACTTTACTTTCAACTAAAACGATAATGTTCTCTCACTTATAAATAAAAATTTGGTGACTATGTTGAACGCATCTATCCCATCGAACTAGAGATAAGTCTTTAGTTTTCTGTTGTGTCTATGTGTTATAATTTGTCTGTTTGTCTTTTACTTTTTTGGTCATGTTGTTGTCAGTTTGTTTTCGATTTATGAGTATGAATGTCCCTCTGGTATCTGGCCCCGACATAAAATTAATCAATTGAGAAAACTAACGGAGTAATTTATAACAAAACAAAAAAATTATGACAAACATGAATCAACGACAACCACTGAACTACGGGCTCTTGACTTTGAACAGACACATTAAGAATGTGGCAGGGTTCAATATTTTCAAGAGGGGACAGTGGTGAAACAGTTAAATAAAAGAACAAACTTTTTAAAAAAAAATACTTGAAAGAGGTTTTCTCATCAGATTGATAAAAATAGAAATACATCTAAGAAAAACAGAGTTGAAGTGGACGGGTACTTATACACATACTATATTTGTATGTAGGGTTGACCAGATATCTGTTATCAGTGATAAGTATGTGCCCATGAGAATAGCATCAGATGGTAGAGTTATATGGAACCCAGCTGGAGTATACACAGTAAGCTGTGAGTCTGATACGACGTATTATCCTATGGACACACAAGAGTGTTATTTGAAGGTCAGTGCTTGGGTATATACTCAGACTGAAATTGAACTGCATTTCAAAATAAAGTCTGTGGATAAAAACTTTTACACAAAAAACGGAGAATGGAATTTATTGTCTGCAGAAAGTTTTAAATCGGAAGCACAAACACGAGATGATCATTCTTTCTCTTCGGTTTCATTCTTGATTAAACTTCAGCGACGTTGCCTGTTTCATGTTGTTAACACCTTGTTTCCAGTAACTCTGATGGCCATTCTCATAGCATTTGTTTTCAAGCTGCCGGTGGATTCTGGTGAAAAGGTTGGATTTTCGTTAACAGTTCTCTTATCATATGCAGTTTATCTTACATTGATTTCTGATCGCATTCCTAGTACATCGGTCACTGTCTGCTTTTTATGTAAGTAAATACTATATAACTGAGAAAATATGTTAACTCTGAAAAAGTGTGAATTTGATAGTCTCCCTTAATTAGGTTCAAATAAATTAAATGTTTATTTTATTTTCAATGGTGAAATTCAAAGTAGCTTTATTAATTTTACAATAAAAGAATTCAAATGTCTCATTACTTTACATTTGATGAATATTTATCTATTCAATATTTCTTCAATACTATGTACTTTTTATGTGAATATATTTGTAGAAATTGATATGTATTTCCATGAAATTTGATTATTAGTGGCTCCTGTGAGGATCCTGCCACCATCCGCTTATGTCGAAATTAGACAACAAGGTCGATGGAATCATTACGGCATACTTCCAAATGCTTGTAGAGTAAGACTTTTTTGGCTCGCTTGCTTTGTTTGTGTATATCCTCTTTCTCAAACCGTGAAATGAAGATTTACATTCGAAAACAATATGAATGAATAGGCGCAGTTAAACCTAAACATATAATATACCTAAGATAGATAGGATGTTATACTTAAGGTTAGGAACAACCAATATTACATTTAAACATAACAGGACAAATATTATTCACTCAACTTTATATATTTTACAAGCTGGATTTTATGCAATTACATAAATCATAATTCTTATTATTTGTAATAAAGTCACCAGCAAAATACAAATTTTCGTTTTCAGTAAGTAAAAATCAAAACTTTTTCTGTAAACGCCATCCAAACCCTCATAAAAGTGGGTTTGAATTGCACAAGTTACTAATGCTATGAACTATGTCAAATACAAGAAACCCTATCAAAAAAGTATAAAAACAAATTATATCAATTTATCATTTAACTGATTATATATGTAATGTTATAAAATACAGATAAAATATAGGTATCAATGTGTGAATAAAATTTGTCCTGTAATGTTAACATGTAACATTTGGTGTTACTAACTTCTTAGATAACGTGCTGGTTGTTATGTATACAGGTTAACTCCGCCTAATTATATCATATGCAAATGACAGTCTTAATTACGATCAAGCTTGTGCAAAAGTTTATGCAGACAAACCAAGCAAATAAACTCATCATAGAAACCAAGATTAAATTTTGTATTTACGCCAGACGTTTCGTCTACAAAACAGTGAGGCTCGAATCCAAAACAATTTAAGAAAAAGGCCAAAAAAAGAACGAAGTTGAACAGCATTGAAGACCAAAGTTCTTATTGGTCTTGCAAAATACAGCTAAGGTAATATATTCCTGAGGGAGAAAAACCTTAATATTTCAAAATTTCAAAAAAATTATAAACAGTTAATTTATAAATATGACCATATCAAGCCAATCAAAATCTTACTCTACAAGCATTAAAGAATTTTCTCTAATGTTTTCAATTCCATTTGAGTTATTTAACAGCAACTATTTAAATTGGCATTATTATGATAAGTTTTTTTAAATTCTAAAATCGAATTGCAGTATATAAAAAAGAGATACTTTTAGTTTTTAAACATTATCTTTTGAAAAAAATAGTTTTATTTTAAATTCAGTTGAATTGAAATACTTTCTATGGATTTCATTTGAATTGAAACATTTCCATTTCAAATTCCTTAGCGAATTATTACTATTGAATTGCTTGCCAATTGAACTTTGAATCATAATTGTGTTCCCTTTCTTTTGACTACGTTTTATTTCAGTGTTGTGCATTTGTAAATAAGTTTTTTGAGTTGTTCTTTTGCATGTATTTCTTCGTTCAGTCCAAATCTGATATCAGATAAGTCGAATTAGGACAAATTAATGGTCACTACATGTCCCGGGAGGTGCTGACAAAGACCTCTTTTTTACAATGCAATCTGCTTTTCCTCAACGGCGGCAGATTTTGTTGTCAAAAACTATTTTTATCTTGAGCTTTTCCGTTAATTAATTTCATTTGCGGACTAGCATCGATTACTTAACTTGTGAATTACATATATAAATAAATTATTGAGTTCTATTTGATTTGTGTCTCTGTTCGTCAAAAGAATTCCTAGTGGTCGGGTTGGGACGAATTACTGTTTACTAGTACTACACTTCCCGTAAGGTGTTGGTACCCTGATACAATTTACACGGTTTTTTTCAAAAACGTCAGAAGACGCTATTTGTGCCATGATTTTTACCTGTAATTATATTAGATATTGCCACTATATACCATAATCTTTATTTAATTTCAATCCACAAATGTATCTGATGTGCCAGAAATTTACAAAGATATTATTTTAAAAAAAAATATTAAATCTATTCCAATCTTGCTTTTTGCAAAAATACGTTTGATCTTTTTTTTCACTTGTAAGTGGCTCATCCTTATTATGAAAAGGGCTACTTAAATCTATGCATTAATGTATCTAAAAACAAAATATATTGAGACATTTTACTTGCCTTTCATTATCAATTCTTATTTCATTTTCAGCGTTATACCTTGCTTTCATTTTGTTTCTCGCTGCCATCGCTGTCTGTTTGACTACATTTGTGATAAATCTGCACATGCGTAGAGACGATGACATTATGGCAGATTGGTTAAAAAAGTTTACAACAAAGTACTTAATAAAATTTGCTTGTTGGAAAAACAGTTGCTGTAGAAAAGACAGATCGGATGTGTATGTTCAAAACACAAATGACGTATCCACTACAGAGAAAACAAACCCGCTTGATAATGATAGGGACCAAAGAGGAGAAGGTCAAAATATAACATGGAAAGAATTATCAGAAATAATGGACAAAGTATTTTACAATGTTTATATGATCCTAATCGTTATATCTACATTCACTTTATTTTGTATTATCATAATTGGGTATACTACTGCAAACAATTTATAATATGAGAACGGTGGCATTCAACATGTTCGGTGCAACTAGTTTTCGTAAATGTGAATCGCAGTATAATGTCAGTCTTTGTTAGCTTTTTTTTTGTATTTACAATGCTTGTTTGGCTGACCCCAGAATCTGTCCCGCTTGAACTCATGGTGTCATACAACAATCCCTTTTCCATTGTGACGTCAGATATTTTGTATTATGACGGCAACATTTTACGGGAACCTGTGTGAAGTCCAGTAATGGCGGACAATAGCGACAAGGTGTATCCTATGTTGTAAATCTATGATGTATGTTTACTCAGTGTTGGCTCCTTGGTCTCAATTATTGTCTTAAGGTCCGCCTTTTTACTTCTTCCTGTACTAGCCATCTTTCCACGAACACGTTTGGAATACTTGTCGTCTGCCATGTTTGTTGTTTACCGCCGGAGTTTGACAGACGCGGTTCCGGTTCTATATTTACCATGACAATCACGTGACAAATCAAAACATCACGTGACGTAATGTCCTGCTCGTCCTTAATTACCAGTTATGTCTGCTTTGGATAATCACATTATGTTGTCAACATAAAAGAACCATATACGACTGTAATACAAGTGGAGTTTAAAAAAAAACATGTTAAAAAAAACATTTTCTTTGGCACAATCCTGTACATAGTCAGCAATATTTTCAGTCGTTCTGTTGGTTGATAAAGTCTTTATTTCTCAGACACCCCATGGAAGGACTTTTATTTTAAGTTTGTGAGTAAGAGCCCCGGTTTACATATCAATAACCTCGTAACTAGGGAGTTAGCCTCCATATTGAATTTCTAAAATCTATAAATGTTGGATAAATGCAACAGAATATAAAATGAAATAGCACCTACCTCAAAAACTTCGTTTTTATGAGATATTATTCGAATTTAAAGTGTACAAGTGACGAAATCATATTTTGCTAGAAATTGTTCTATCGTATGACGTCTTTGCTATGTTTTGCCATGATGAAAGTTTGAGGAATCTTAATTTAATTTTGATTTTTATACATTTTCAAAGCTTTAATACATTTTTTTTTTGTTATATATGCAAAAGAATAGAAACAACTGTTATGTATTTGTGTTTCAATCTGAGTTTGCTGAAAATCCAGGGATTCCTACATGCATGTGTATAACGCATAAATTGATTACAGTGAAGGTTACGAAAGTTGTTCCGGAAACATGCTTTATCAAAGTGTAAACCAAAGGAAAACATTCGAATTGACCAATCCAATTAAAGTATTTATAGATATGCAAGAATAATTCATAATAAAGACATGACAATTACTAATCTTGTCATTTGGCACCTCATTTATAGCTCACCTGGCTCGAAGGGCCAAGTGAGCTTTTCTTATCACTTGGCGTCCGTCGTCCATCGTTGTCGTCCGCCCTCGTCGTCGTCCGTCGTCGTTAGCTTTTACAAAAATCTTCTCCTTTGAAACTACTGGGCCAAATTAAACTAAACTTGGCCACAATCATCATTGTGGTATATAGTTTAAAAAATGTGTAGCGTGACCCGGCCAACCAACCAAGATGGCCACCACGGCAAAACATAGAACATAGGGGTAAAATGCAGTGTTTGGCTTATAACTCAAAAACTAAAGCATTTAGATCAAATCTGACGTCGTGTAAAATTGTTTTTCAGGTCAACATCTATCTTCCCTGAAATTTTCAGATATATCTGACAAACCGTTTTTTGGTTGCTGCCCCTGAATTGGTAATTTTAAGGAAATTTGGATGTTTTTGGTTATTATCTTGAATATTATTATAGATAGAGATAAACTGTAAACAGCAATAATGTTCAGCAAAGTAAGACCTTAAAATAAGCAAAGTAAGATTTACAAATAAATCAACATGACCCCTTTAGGAGTGATTGCCCTTTATAGTCAATTTTTAACCATTTTTCGTTATTCTTAGTTATCTTTTACAAAAATCTTCTCATCTGAAACTACTTGGCCAAATTAATCCAACCTTGGCCACAATCATCTTTATGGTATTTAGTTTGAAAACTTAATCCGATGACCCGGCCATCCAACCAAGATGGCCGCCACTGTTAAAAATAGAACATAGGGGTAAAATGCAGTGTTTGACTTATAACTCAAAAACCAAAGCATTTAGAGCAAATTTGACTGGAGTTAAAATGTTTAACAGGTCAAGATTTATCTGCCCTGTAATTCTCAGATGTATCAGATAACCCGTTGTTAGGTTGCTGCCCCTGAATTGGTAATTTTAAGAAAATTTTGAATATTATTATAGATAGAGATAAACTGTAAACAGCAATAATGTACAGCAAAGGAAGACCTTAAAATAAGTCAACATGACTAAAATGGTCAATTGACCCCTAAGGAGTTATTGTCCTTTATAGTCAATTTTAAACAATTTTCATAAAATTTGTAAATTTTTGCTAACATTTTCCACTGAAACAACTGGGCCAAGTTCATTATAGATAGTGATAATTGTAAGCAGCAAGAATTTTCAGTAAAGTAAGATGTACCAACACATCACCAAAACACAATTTTGTCATTAATCCACCTGCGTCCTTTGTTTAATATTCACATAGTCCAAGAGCCTTTAGTTTTACTTTCATACACAGTATTTCTGGAGTCTCTTTTAGAAAATCATGCATTTATACAATGTTTTATCTTGGTACCAATATAAACCTTACCATTGCTGTATGCGTCTGTATAGTGTCATTTTGTAAGCTTTGCATGCAATACCACTCGTTTTTTTGTTTTTTTGTAATCATGTCATCTTTTTTACAATAAAATGTACTTGTGTTTTTGTTATCTCTTGTACTATATACGGTACTTTTGATTTGTTATCTCCTGTATATATTAGGTACTTTTTGTTATTCCTTGTACTATGTTTTCAACTGATTTTACACTGTGGTTTAAATGTCTTAGTCAAGTAATAAGATTTAAAAGTGGAATGTCGAGATGTTAAGGTCTACTTTAACAATGCCACAAATTCCTTCGCCTGTTCTTGGATTAACTTTGAATTGATATTAAATTATTTAAAACACATTTGGTTTTTATTTTGCTTATTTATAATTTTGCGTTTGTATGGTCCATGTCTATTTATTTATGTTTAAGGTATACATAGAAATAGTAGAAGGTCGATATCTGATGTATCCCTTCTTGTACATTTCAGGAATGTTATGCACAATTACAAACCTTCACGCATCGTACAGTATCAAATAAGTGAAACTGTTAGACAATACTGTTTAGTAACAATAAGAAACTGATACTCAGTGACAATCGAAATGAGAACCGACACACATCGTAAAGTATCAAAACTAGTATTTTTTAATACAACACTGTTTTAGTAATATGAAAATAGAGGAGAAAAACCCGACACCAAGGGGCATTCGAAAAAATAACTGGAAACACCATTTAAATAAACATTTAGACAGCAGGACACCATTCAGCATACATTAAACATCAGATTGAACACACAATCCCCATAAGAACTGGAGGTGAGTATTTCTCCACTCATTTGATTTACAAACTTCTTCATGGCATCTTCGAGAGAGATAAACGAGGTTAATCCAAAAGGATTTCAAACTCATAAGTCTAAGGAGAGACTGATAACGCCATGTAAGAAAAAGGAAAGAAAAATAACGGAAAGATAAACAAGTCACCAAAGCATCACACAAAAAAAACTAAAGAATGAGAAACCCCAACCAAAAGCCTGTTGTGATTTCAGGTATTTTTTTATTAGTGGACAGTATCTGCTGCACATATTGTACCTGTCGGTTTTCTCGTGCAAAATACAAATTGGCTGATAAGTATCGTACGGAATAGAGAAAGGAATTGTGGTTACGACAAGAAGCACATATACTTGATATTTGACAAAAGAAATTCAATAACGGACTTGAACCTTTCTACTCGGAACTTTTGGTTCAATAGCTTCCTTGATAACAGTATTTCTCTATCAAGGAAATTGAGATCGGACTTGGATAATAATATCAACTAGGAAAAAAATATCAACTAGGAAACTCCTTATGAAGTCGCTGCTAGAATGTTGCTTGTCAAAAACAAGAAGACCAAAGAAGCCAGATCATTTAATTT
This sequence comes from Mytilus trossulus, assembly GCF_036588685.1. NCBI lineage: Eukaryota > Metazoa > Mollusca > Bivalvia > Mytilida > Mytilidae > Mytilus > Mytilus trossulus. Next base: position 62,923,335 of record NC_086375.1, read on the forward strand.
CACAAATATATTTATAAAAGAGGGACGAAAGATACCAGAGGGACAGTCAAACTCATAAATCGAAAATAAACTGACAATGCCATGGCTAAAAATGAAGAGAAAAAAAAGACAAATAGACGACAAACAATAGAACACATGAAACAACATAGATACAAAATAATAAGAAAATGTTCTTTCTATTAACAATCCTTACTATTCTTATTTGGGTTCCATTAATATATCCTCAAGAACTAGAAATTAAATTAAACAACAGAGATGGCTTGCTCTAACTCATTTTTTGGTTTATAATTCGAATTTGACATAGCGGTCATCTCAGTTCAGAATCTATGCAAAACGAGATTATTTTAATTTTGAAATTATCAATTTCTCCTCTTTAGTAGCAATATACCAACTTTCAAATTTCCCACTTCATTCGGTATTCAAGAGCTTTCAGCTGCTACTCAGACTTTTTATAACGTCATAATTGTTTGAGCAGAAAGTTGACGAACCAGGGGAATGTCATAAAACATCTCGTTCATTTTCTAAAAAAAGCATCGGAAGACACCGAGACCGTGTTGATAAAAATTCCGTATCAACTTTGAAATAATACACGATGGTCTTGATGTATGTATTATAGTACTGACGTTGTTTATCATCTTACTTACGATTCTTTATTTGTCTTTGTAAATAATTACATTACTGTTTAGTCTATTTTTGGCAATAATGTGGTTTAGCGCTTTAAAACCAGATTTAATCCACCATTTTCTACATTTGAAAATGCCTGTACCAAGTCATGAATATGACAGTTCTTGTCCTTTCGTTTTTTATGTGTTTTGTTATTTGATTTTGCCATCTGATTATGGACTTTCCGATTGGATTTTCCTCTGAGTTCAGTATTTTTGCGATTTTAATTTTTGATACGATATTCCCGTGCTTGCATTTCATGTCATGATTTTCTTGATAGAGGGTTGCTGCTCACAAGGAAGCTATTAAACCAAGAGTTCCAAGTGGTGAAGTTGAAATCATCCTTCGTAAGTTTTACAGATGTCATCACACGAGTTGGTTGGCCGTTAAGGAATAACCGTTTCACAAATGATATCGGATATGTTCCATACGTCGTAACTACAATCCCTTTCCCTCATGAATGTGACATATTTATCGGATTTGTTGTAACATGAGCAACACGACGGGTGCCACATGTGGAGCAGAATCTGCTTAGCGTTCCGAAGCACCTGAGATCAACCCTAGTTTTTGGTGAGGCTCGAGTTGCTTATTCTTTAGTTGTCTGTAGCTATGTTGTGTCATGTGTACTATTGTTTGTCAGTTTGTCTTTTTCATCTTTAGCGATGGCGTTGTCAGTTTTTTTTTCGATTTATGCGTTTGACTGTCTCTCTGGTATCTTTCATCCCTCTTTTACATTTTTGCCTATTGTTATGATATTGTAATTATTGTATTTATTTACGTTGGCTTAATTTGTGTTGTATGGCCTGATAGTTGTTTACCAAATAATTATATAACTGTGCAGTTTAGAATTCACTGGAACAATCACAGATACTTATGGAATGATTGGAACTTTCTATTTGACGATTCTAGAATGATCCTTATAAAAGATGAGTAATTTAAACTTCTACATTTTTCCAGAAACTTCCGTTATACTTCTCTAGAACTTTCCATTTATAGAATGTTCTAGAGATTTCCGTGACAACTATATATATACAGACACTAAGTTAAACTCTCATAATTAGATTTAGACTTAGACATCGATAGACATTAGTATTTACAGCATTTGGATTGACACTTTTATTCTTTATTGTTATAGACAAATTAGTTGAATCAGAAATTTTAGGTGAAGAGGCTCTTGATCTTAAGGTCGAAAATGTTGACGCCTTTAAATTAAAACAGCTTGAATTAAAACATAAACTTAAATTAAAAGAACTGGAAATGAAGGAGACGGAGAAAATAAAAGAAATTGAAATGAAGGAAAGATTGGAAATGGATAAAAAAGAAAAAGAAGATGAATATAAATTAAAAGAACTTGAAATGAGAGAAAGGCTAGAGATGGAGAAAACCAAGGAAAAACCAGATAAACTTAAATTAAAACAGGCAGAACTTGAGATGAGAGACAGGATTGAGATGGAGAAAATGAAAATTGAGATTGGCAAAGAAGAAAACAACACTAAAGTTCAGTCGAAATCAGATGTTTTTGATGCAGCAAAAAATATACGTTTGGTTCCCAAATTTTGTGAAAAAACAGTCGATAATATTTTCCACAGTTTGAGAAAATTGCTAACAATTTGAAATGGCCAATGCCGTATTGGACTACGATGCTGCAAAGTGTTTTTGAGGGAAAAGCCGCTGAAATATACTCCGCACTTCCATCGGAAAAAAGTTCTGATTATGACACGGTAAAACAGGAAGTTTTGAAAGCTTATGAACTAGTACCAGAAGCATATAGACAGAAGTTTAGATCATATAAAAAGTTTGATTCACAAACCTATGTGGAATTTGCTCGGGAAAAAGAAGATCTATTTAATAAATGGCTTACGTCAAAGAAAACAGATAACAATTTTAATAACCTAAGACAATTGATGTTATTAGAAGAGTTCAAACAATGTGTTCATTTAGACTTAAAAACACATTTAGACGACAAAACTGTTGAGTCAATACATGATGCAGCTGTTATATCAGATAATTATACTCTTTCACATAAAAGAAGTCTCAAGGGTCAAAATGTTAATACTTCCAGTGGAAACTACAAAAATCAAAGCACTGAGCGTACTGATAGTAAGCCTGTTGCACAGAATAAGAGTCAGTCCAGTTATAATATGTCTAGTCCAAAATTTGATACTTATGAGAAGAAGTCACTGATTTGTACTTATTGTAAGAAGAATGGTCACCTGATGGCTGATTGTTTTAGACTCCAGAAGAAGAATGAACGAGATAATAAGCCGAAGACCAGTGCTTGTACGACACCTTATGTTACCAGTACATTGGAATGTCCTGCGCGTCAGGCATTTAAGTCCAGTTTTTGTGATTACATGGAGGAATATAAACTCTTTATGTCTGATGGGTTTGTTTCTATTGTTGATGATACCACTCTTCAGCCTATTAAGATTTTACGGGACACTGGAGCTTCTCAGTTTTTATTCTTAGAAGGTGTGTTGCCTTTGTCCGTGAAGACTTCTGTTGGTGCCTCCGTTTTGTTACAAGGTGTAGAGTTAGGTTGTATAGATGTTCCTCTCCATCGTATTTATCTGAAGTCAGATTTGATAACTGGACCAGTTATTGTGGGTGTTCGTCCTAATCTCCCTGTTGAGGGTGTTACATTATTGCTAGGAAATGATCTAGCTAGGAACAAAGTGGTTGCTGAACCAATTGTTACCAGTGAACCGATGGTGGATGTTAAATCACCTGAAGATAATGCTGAATTGTACTCAGCTTGTGTTGTTACTAGGGCGATGGCTAGAAAACAACAAGATTAGAATTTGCAAGAAGACAAGTTTGATTACATGGACCTTTCTGACACTTTCCTAGGTGGCATTGAAGGTCCTGGTAGCTCAGAAAAGGCCATTATAAAACCACCGTGTGTTAACAAGAATGTTATCATACCATGGCCAGATGTAAACAGCCATTCATGAGACCGAAAGAATTTACTCGAAGAACAACATAAAGACCCTGAGGTTCTTCAGCTCAGCCAGAGGGCTCAACCACAGGAGGAAGCAGACAAAGTGGCCGAATGCTATTACCATCAAGACAGTATTTTAATGAGGAAGTGGAGGCCTCCTGATGCTACCCCAGAGGAGGAATGGAGAGTGCTATACAAAGTGGTGGTGCCTAAAGTTTATAGACAAGAACTTATTGGTCTTGCCCATGACACCCCCTTGGCTGGACACTTAAGAATAAGGAAGACTTGCCTAAAAATCTTGCAGCATTTCTATTGGCCAAGAATACTGCAAATCATGTCATATATGCCAGGTTGTTGGTAAGCCTAACCAGAAAATATCACCAGCACCTCTTCTGCCTATTCCAGCCTTTGGCGAACCTTTCAGCAGAGTTCTAATTGACTGCGTTGGACCTTTACCAAAGACCAAGACTGGAAATGCGTATTTATTGACGATCATGTATACATCTACTCGCTTTCCAGAAGCTATTCCGCTCAGAAATATCAAGACACCTACTATCGTCAAAGTTTTAATCAAATTTTTCACGTTAGTAGGGCTTCCCAAGTCTATACAGTCCGACTAGGGACCAAACTTCATGTCAGGTTTATTTCAGCAAGTCGTGTACCAGTTAGGGATTGCTCAGTACAGATCAAGTGCTTACCATCCAGAATCTCAAGGTGCCTTAGAACGTTTTCATCAAACATTGAAGAACATGATTAGAACTTTTTGTCTTCAATTTGACAGAGACTGGGATGATGGAGTTCATTTTCTACTTTTTGCGGTCCGAGAGGCTGTTCAAGAATCCCTTGGATTTAGTCCCTTTGAATTGATGTTTGGTCATACTGTAAGGGGACCGTTAAAATTGATTAAGGAAAAGTGGCTTACTGAACATACTGACTTGAATCTTTTAGACTATGTATCTAGATTTAAAGAAAAACTGTATACTGCTTGTCAAATTGCTCAGAAAAAATAAAAAAAACAAAACAAGATGAAAATTGGTATTATAAAGATGCCAGGGACAGAGTTTTTTAGCCTGGTGATAAGGTACTTATATTTTTGCCAGTCCCTGGACATCCTTTACAGGATCAATATTGTGGTCCTTATACAATAGAGAGTAAAATTAATGATTTGAATTCTGTTGTAAAAACTCCTGGTCGTCGCAAACAAAATAGAGTGTGTCATATTAATATGTTAAAACCATATTTTGAGCTTACTCATGAATGTGAGAGTAAACCTGTTGCCACTTTAGGCATGGTTAAATTAGAGAACAATATCATGACAAACCAGATGTAATTGAACCACCTTTCAATTCTAAAACTATGGAAAAGACAGTAAGATTGAAAAATTCAGAAATTTTGTCAAATTTAGATTCAAAACTTGCACATCTGTATCAAAGAGACGAAATAAAAGCTTTAGTATTTTCTTTTAAAAATCTTTTTCCAGATGTGCCAAACAATACCACTGCTGTTTGTCATGATGTTCATGTAGGAGATGCTTCTCCAATTAAGCAACATCCTTACCGACTCAATCCACTCAAACTTGAAGTTATGAGAAAAGAAATTAAATATATGCTAGACAATGATATTATTGAGCCGAGTAACAGTGAATGGAGCTTTCCTTGTCTCCTTGTGCAGAAACCAGGTAAAACCTTTCGTTTTGTGACTGATTTCAGAAAAGTAAATTCAGTCTCAAAATCTGATTCCTATCCGATTCCAAGGATAGACGATTGTATTGACAATATTGGTCAGGCAAAATTTGTGAGCAAATTTGATTTGTTGAAAGGTTATTGGCAAGTTCCATTGACACAGAGAGCTCGTGAAATATCAGCTTTTGTTACACCAGATGGCTTATTTCAGTATACTGTAATGTCGTTTGGCATGAAAAGTGATCCAGCTACATTTCAAAGAATGATCAATAATGTTATAAAAGATTTAGACTGTTGTTATGCTTATATTGATGATCTTATTGTGTGTAGTGATAGCTGGAAACAGCATTTAACACATTTGTATGATACTTTTGATCGATTGTCAAAATCAAATTTGACTGTTAATCTCGGTAAAAGTGAATTTTGTCAGGCCACTGTTGATTATTTAGGGCATACAGTTGGACAAGGTCAAGTGAAACCTATTATGGCTAAAGTGGAAGCTATTTCCAATTTCCTCCTCCTACAAATAGAAAACAACTTATGAGATATTTAGGCATGATTGGATTTTACAGGAAATTCTGTTCAAATTTTGCTACTGTTGTTCAACCATTAACTCATCTTTTACGGAAAGATTCAAAATTTATCTGGAGCGAAAATTGTCAAAAAGCTTTTGAAAATAGCAAATCACTTTTAATAAATAGTCCGGTTCTGATTACTCCAGACTTTGAAAAGCAATTTAAACTTGCCGTTAATGCAAGCGATATAGGAATAGGAGCTGTTTTATATCAAGAGACAGATGATAATGTTGAGAAACCTATATCATATTTTTCTAAGAAATTAGATAAACATCAGAAAATTATTCAACTATTGAAAAAGAGTGTTTTGCAATGTTGTCAGCACTTCAACATTTTGATGTATATTTGAATCCAACTGTGCATCCTATTCTTGTTTATACTGATCAGAATCCTCTCACCTTCATGCATAAAATGAGAAACAAGAATCAGAGGTTAACTAGATGGAGTTTATTGTTACAAGAATATGATGTAATTGTAAAACATATTAAGGGTAGAGATAATGTAATAGCAGATGCTTTATCTAGAGCTTATTAAATCACTTTGTATATACTATGTTTTTTTGTTCATATTATTCATGATAAATTGTTGTTACACTAAAACTTCTTTTAAGGGGGGAGGCGTTATAATATTGTAATTATTGTATTTATTTACGTTGGCCTAATTTGTGTTGTATGGCCTGATAGTTGTTTACCAAATAATTATATAACTGTGCAGTTTAGAATTCACTGGAACAATCACAGATACTTATGGAATGATTGGAACTTTCTATTTGACGATTCTAAAATGATCCTTATAAAAGATGCGTAATTTAAACTTCTACATTTTTCCAGAAACTTCCGTTATACTTCTCTAGAACTTTCCATTTATAGAATGTTCTAGAGATTTCCGTGACAACTATATATATACAGACACTAAAGTTAAACTCTCATAATTAGATTTAGACTTAGACATCGATAGACATTAGTATTTACAGCATTTGGATTGACACTTTTATTCTACAAACAACATCATACTGGATTGTGACCCTAGTAGTGAACGTAATATTCAGATTGGATTACGAAAGATTTCCGTATACAGATAAAGGTAAAAGATTGGACTCATATTTTGACAGTTAAGTTGACAGTACTGTTTGTGTAATACTTTTTGTAAACTTTTGTATATTAAATATTGTTAAATTTCACTATTGATTTGTGTCTTTTGTTGGCTACAATTTATAGGCGATTTCTGGCCGTAACACTATGATAATGTTTGGTTTGTTTACACATCGTTGTCAATATAATAGAATCAGATGCGACAGGATGAAAACAGGACACATACTGATCGCAATAACAAGCCAACTCTTATTCAATATATCTCCTTCATTTCTTCGTTTGAAGATTTTGTTAATTGACATTTATATATTGCTTATACACTTTTGCAGCTAATTGCCATTATAGGTGAGAAGCATCAAAACTTGAGCTTCTCTTTCATCACTATTCTAATATTTGATACAATCTTGCTTTACGTTTACATTAGCCTAATACTAATTAGCTAATTAACTGGATAAATAATTTGTTTTAGATAGATCTAAAGAATTTCATTAGGTATTCATAAGGATTTGTAAAGTCATTATTGAAAGAAGGATTTGGAAAGTGTAAATTACCTAATGTAATGATTTCTCTACGACAAAACGCTATGTGTCTTTCTTTTTTAATATTTTCATTGAAATAGACTGCTTTTGTGAATAACAGTTTGATAACATAAACTTCTAGCTTTTTGTATTATCTCCGTCTTACCATCAAGTATTAGGAAAGCCGTAAACAAAATGATAAAATATTTTATTCTTTTCTAATTTGTTTTCGTGTGTTGTTTTTGTTGGGTTTTTTTTGGTTTTTGTAGAGATACTTCTTTTTTATTCAAAACTGTCGTCAATTGGTAATATTTCCTTTCGAAGTATCCTAATCCTTCAGGCAGATCGATTTGATATCTATCGGATAAGTCTACTCTTAAAGGAGATTAGATTACCTAACTTAAAATGACTTCATGGTTCAGCTAGCAAGCAAGCTAACCAAAATATTCTACTACCGATAGCATTTTTGTACTTCATCTATTATTTGAACTGTTAAAACAGAAAAAGAAAAAACTTTATTGTGCCTTTATTGATTTTGCAAAGGCCTTTAGTTTAAACATATTTATTTATAGTGGATTGGGAAACAAGTTTTGCAACTTATATTAATCCCTTTCCACTTTGCGGGTGCGAGTGCTGCCTTGTAGCGGCATTAGCCTACTCTTTTTCGAAATCTACAAGGGTGTCTTTAACGTGCAAGAGATATGGCTCTCTCTTAACACGGGTCAGCCATTTATCGTCCCCTTCCGACGGACTATCATCGTTTCCTTAAGACCATACTCGCAAATGGTGTCAAGGGAGAGCCGAAAATTGAGTTCCTGAAATTTTCATCCCAAACGGGAATCGAACCAGGAACCTTTGTGTTAGTAGTCCGATGCTCTAACCTCTACACCACGGCTCTCACAAAGGCCTTTGATACTGTTTGGCATGCAGGACTTTGGTCAAAATTACTTAAATACTCTGTGAATGGTAAAATGTTTAATACTATTACAAATATGTACAGTAACATAAAATCTAGAATTTGTTATAGTAATGAATTTTCTGAATTTTTCCCATGTAATGTTGGTGTTAGGCAAGGGGAAAATTTATCTCCTATACTTTTTTCTTTATATGTAAATGATCTAGAAAATTTTCTAATAGAAAAGAACATAGATGGTTTAAAATCTCTATCAGATGAATTAGAAACTGAACTAGATTGTTATCTTAAACTTTTTATTATATTATATGCAGACGATACAGTCTTGTTATCAGAGTCTCAGGTTGTCTTACAAAAGCAACTGGATACTTTATTTGAATACTGTAAATTGTGGAAACTGAAAGTGAATGTACAAAAAAGTAAAATTGTATTTTTTTCTAAAGGTAGACCAACTTATAATATTAAGTTTAATTATGAAGATATTGTACTAGAAATTGTTAATGAGTTTACTTATCTAGGTGTCTTATTCAGTAGAACAGGAAGTTTTTTAAAGGCTAAAAAAGCGCAAGCAAATAAAGCAATGTGTGCTATGTACGACGTTATCAAAAAAGGCAGATTGCACAATCTTTCTATTGAATGACAAATTGAATTATTTGATAAGATTGTTAAACTTATTTTAATTTATGGGAGTGAAGTCAGGGGTTTTGGTAATAATTCGGTTATAGAAAGGGTTCATATGAAATTCTGCAAACTTTTGCTTAAGGTTAAAAATTCTACACCTAATTTCATGATATACGGAGAATTGGACAGATATCCTTTGGAGAGTGATATAAAACTCCGTATAATTAACTACTGGACTAAATTGTTGTCTGGAAAACAAGAAAAACTTCCTGCAATACTATACAAGTACTCATTGTATAAATATAAAAATGATACTACTTGGTTGAAACATGTTAAATCCATTCTTGATGAATCTGGTTTATCATTTGTGTGGGATACCCAATATTTTGTAAACGATACATGGCTATATACTATTGTTAAACAAAATCTTGTTGATCAATTTAAACAGAAATGACACACTATAAACGTGCAAGAATCGCCAAAAGCTATAAACTACCGTATGTATAAAGAAAACAGTGAATTTGAATATTATTTTAAACATTTAGATGATAGAAATATTATTACATTAATATGTAGATTGAGAACAGGAAGTCATAGATTTCCTATTGAGACTGGTAGATGTCAAAACGTTGCAAGAGAAAATAGAAAATGCTTACTTTGTATTTCTGGCGACATCGGAGATGAATTTCATTATATTTTTATGTGTTCTGTATTCAATGATAACGTAAACAGTGTTTGAGAAAAAAATATAGAAATCAACCAAATGCATTGAAATTTAATGATCTGATCTTAATAACTTGTGCAAATATATAAGACTTGTAAATATTCATTTAGGCTCTCCTGGGTAATTCATGTACTTGATAGAATTTAGTATAATATGTATATCGTAATATATGATATGTACCTCCTCTTGCTTTCGTATATTTTTTGTATGTCTGTACATATACACTATGTAATTATTGTGTGTATCTCTATACCATTGTAATTTGGTTTGTTGAGAAATAAAGATATATAAACCAAAGATATTACCTTTGTCTACAAATTAAATGCAATCAGCTGTAAATTTATGGCAAGTTTGGGTTCTAGATCTCAAAAGAAAGTATTATTTGTAAAATTTGATACAATTCAGGAACCTCTGGCCTTTGTTAGTCTAATGGGTTTTTTTTTTCTTTCTTTCTGCTTATTTATATGTTTTGGAGTTAAATAGTCTGAAACAAAGTATTAACTGATTTCTACAGATATTTAATTTTAGTTTAAACATATTTTATTTACTCAAAGTAAAATGGATTGGACACAAGTAAGCCATACTTATGAAGTCCGCTCCGAATGACAATAATTTACATGTACAATACAATATTAATATGAGCATTCAATATCAAAATAAACAATATTTTACGAGTCTATCAATGGAGAAAAAAAAATGAAACAGAAGTAGATGTAAACATTGAAAACGTTGATGATGATGATGATGATGTCGTGGATTTACCGTAAATACATTTTCTACATAACAAGAAATCTCTCAGACCTTTTGATAAATTCGAATACGTGTTTGAATATATTCACATTTTGTTCATACGAGAGATTCGGATTACCAGATGTAAGTAACTTAACATTTAATATAATGTCATCAGGAAGCCATCTTAGATTATTCATCAGAATTTCTCTCTGGTGTATATATAAAGAGCAGTCGAAAAGGAAATGGTGTACAGTCTCAATGTTCACCATTTCCTTTTCGACTGCTCTTTATACATACACCAGAGAGAAATTCTGATGAATAATCTAAGATGGCTTCCTGATGACCTTATATTAAATGTTAAGTTACTTACATCTGGTAATCCGAATCTCTCGTATGAACAAAATGTGAATATAGATATTTAACTATATTGGTCATAAGATTTAGTTTGATAAATGTACAGCCAGAACTGCCGGGTTTTTTTTTTGTATACTAAAATCATGAAAAAATGGAAAAAAATAATTATTTCCAAAGAAATATTACACAAACTCTAAACACCGTGACTCATGTGACGAAGTTATCCAAGATGTTTGCGTTTATTTTTTCAAACCAAAAAGTGAATTGTGTCTTTCCATCGAATAGAAAAGTCCAAGAAACAAAAATGTCAAGTAAATGGCTAAAATGTCGACCCTATTTATATATAAAAGTACTAGTAGCATGAAGTTATTTTCTATTACACATTTAAATTGACTATGCGAGAGAAAAAAATCACCGTGGGATCAAATATGTATTGTATTCCATTAAGTCAGTAGGTGGTCTATTTAAGCAAGGATAAATGTTTGTTCTTATTCCATATATCTTCATTTTCTAGTGGCAGTCCAAATTTCACCGACCTACAATCTGGACTCCTATTGCATGAACTACCTTTAGAGTGTACTTGTTAATTTGTTTTTGTCCTGAACAGGCTTGAAATAATAGCCACTGGACGTTCAGCAACCTATAATTGATTAATCAATCATAAGAAAACAAGGAGAAAGAAAATATTTTCCTTTGAACGCATTTTACATTAAGACAAAGATCTTTTTAAACTCTTCTTGAAATAATAATGTACCTGATGACAAAGACAATCACTTTACCATGACACAACTATAGATTTGATATTTTGGTTATTTAAATAGAAATAATAAATATAAACGTGACTTAGATACAAAAAAGGTACAAATAAAAAATATTGTTACTAAAGGAGCCTCCTAGATGTTACCTTGATAATTATCGTTAAAAAGTAAAAGTAGTTATTAAACTCCGTTGAAAATCAATGTGATGTATAGTCAGTATCAAGACATTGCGTAGGTTCAACTAGCGAACAGGTGGGATTAAAACAGATTTTGTTTACCTGTCAAATCAAAATGTTTAGAAAGTGTTGTTTTAAAAGTATATCAAATAATTTTCTATTAAATAGAAAATAAGTGAACTAGAAAGTTTATCTTTAATAGCATTAAAGTCAGTGAAACGTTTACTTTAATCAACATACCTACGAAAAGTTTTTAATATTTTTTTGGGATTAACTTCATAAGACGGAATTAAATTGATGCTAGTAATGGACATTCATACTTTCATCATATTCATACTTCTTGGTGAGTACAATTGCAATTTTTATACATATTTTGGTGAAAATAATATCAATTAGATCTAGTGAACAATGCATGAAGTTAAAATGAATATCTACTTTCTTTCATTTAAATTGTATCCACCGTTCTGCTATACATACGTTTCCTCTTTTTACCTAATTATTTTTCATTGTTTTTTCATCTTTAATTCTGAGTTTTCAATTCGATTCAACGGAGATAAAAAGGGGAGTCAGTTTTCGTCATGATACATTTTTCCTTTGCCGTATCAAGTTGATTTTTATTGTTGTCAGGACCTTTTATAGCTAACTAAACGGTATGGGTTTTCACATAGTTAAAGGCCGTACAGTTGCCTTTATTCGCTTACATCAACTCAATTTGACACTGGTAAATAGTTATCGCGTTGGCAAGCTTACCACATACCCTCGATTCTATATATATTGTTTCATGATTGTAAAAAATAAAAAAAAACTTTCGTAATGACGTTACTTTCACACACTACTGTAGTGCATGTATTTATTATAATGTTTAAGCGACTGTCATACAAGTGAAAGGTTAAGCTAGCTATACAACCAAATCGAAATTTTGTATTTGCGCCAGAGTTATAATCCTGGTACTTTTAATAACTAATTATTGTAACTTTAAATTGCTTTCTGGTATATTCCGCTACTTAAACTCGTAACTGCCTGTCCGGGGGGAAAAACGAATAAAACACTCAAAAATAAAAAATATGTAACATGATTGCAATAACAAAGCATATCTAGGACGAACCCCATACACTGAAAGACATTATACTCTTGATACAAGGGAAGGCTACTTTTACTAGATAACAATTTTGTTCGCTTTGGGGATTCCGTATATCGTCAGATCATCGGAATTCCAATGGGGACTAACTGTGCACCACTTATTGCGGACCTCTTTTTGTATTGTTATGAGTTACAATTTATGACAAAAATAAGCAAAGACCCATCAAAACAACATCTGATAAACAAATTTAATAATACTTTTAGATATTTGGATGATATTTTGGCTCTTAATAATGACGACTTCAGTATGTATATTAATGAAATTTATCCTGCTGAACTTACTTTAAATAAAGCTAATACTAATAATGACCACTGCCCTTTCCTCGGTCTTGATATCTATATCACTAACGGAAAGCTGAATACTAAAATTTATGATAAAATGGATGATTTTTCATTTCCTATCGTTAATTATCCGTTTTTAGATGGTGACGTTCCCTTGTCACCATCTTACGGTGTTTATATATCTCAACTTGTACGATTCGCTCGTGTTTGTAACAATGTTTTAGATTTTAACGAGAGAAATTTATGTATTACTGAAAAATTATTACACCAGGGTTTTCGATATCACAAACTAGTCAAATCATTTACTAAATTTTATCATCGGTATAAAGACATCATTCGTAAATATAGCTCAACGTGCAGACTTTTTATACGTTCAGGTATTTCACATCCAATTTTTTATGGACATATTCTTTATAAAGCACAAAGGTGTCAGTATTCGCCTCAGAAACTTACAAAACCTTTAAATAGACTGATTAAGAAGGGATATAATTACGATACTGTTGTCAAGTCATTAAAGATTGCATATTTTGGCGTTAATATTGAGTCACTGATAAGGTCTTTGCGTCGGAACTAAAGACATTTATTCTAAAAACAGTTGTTGGCATGACACGGGTTATGTTCTTCTCATATATGTTATGATGGTATGATACTAAACACCTAACGGGAAGGATTGTGCCTGATGTTCATATGATGAAATCATAATCTTTCAGTCAGTTTAATTGAAGTATGGAGCTGGCATGTCAGTTAACTGCTAGTAGTCTGTTGTTATTTATGTATTATTGTCATTTTGTTTATTTTCTTTGGTTACATCTTCTGACATCAGACTCGGAGTTCTCTTGAACTGAATTTTAATGTGCGTATTGTTATGCGTTTATTTTTCTACATTGGTTAGAGGTATAGGGGGAGGGTTGAGATCTCACAAACATGTTTAACCCCGCCGCATTTTTGCGCCTTTCCCAAGTCAGGAGCCTCTGGCCTTTGTTAGTCTTGTATTATTTTAATTTTAGTTTCTTGTGTACAATTTGGAAATTAGTATGGCGTTCATTATCACTGAACTAGTATATATTTGTTTAGGGGCCAGCTGAAGGACGCCTCCGGGTGCGGGAATTTCTCGCTACATTGAAGACCTGTTGGTGACCTTCTGCTGTTTTTTTATTTGGTCGGGTTGTTGTCTCTTTGACACATTCCCCATTTCCATTCTCAATTTTACTGTATAATTATATATATAAACACAATTAAGCACTTAGAGGTTTTCAAAAAATAATATATGCCATATAGAAATAGTTTATAGATTCAAAGAACAATTATGGTTTACTGCAGGTTATAACAAATACTTGTAAATTAGCATTTGATATGTCACTGAGGATAAGTAATTGATTCAACAGTGTTAATGAAATCTAGTCCTTTGTTTTTAATAATGACAATGAACCCTTGATTTATAAAAAGTCTAGAATAATAAAATATGATATGAAAAGTTTGTGTAAATGAAATTAGAATTAAATAACTGAAAAAAATAAAATGTTGTTAAAACAAATTGCCTGTGACCCCATTCTGATTGGACGTGACTGTGAGGAAGACCAATGATAACCATCATTCTATATACAAATCACCTTTGGTGTTGTTGGTTGTTTTTGTTTTTTTGTTTTTATTTTTTGTTGTTTAATGAATCACTAGTGGAATATCTACCTTTCAACATAAAATATACCATCCATTATCTATAGATAATATTAAACCCATGTTAAAATAAATCAATTACAGGTGTTGTACAGACTACGATTGCAACGCCACCCATTTATAGTATTGCACTAGAGGAGAGTCTGAGGACCGAGTTATTTACGAGCTACACAGCACAACAAAGACCAGACAAAAAAGTCCGAGTTGGCATAAGATTTCATCTTTTAACAGTAAACGATTTGGTATGTCATTTCTAACTTTATGGACAGTGTTTGAGTATCAGGTAAGTAGGTGGATGGTCTCATGGTCTTTTATGAAACGTTGCATGCAAACTTGGGAACAATGTTCGACTCTGCATATGCAATGTTAATCTTTCTGTAATAAATCTTTTTTCTTAAGAAAATAGAAGTACAAACAAAATACACATACTTATCGCCTTAAACATGTTAAAGTTCAGTAAAAATAATATTATTTAAATGTTGCGAAATCCTGACCTACAATTTTTTTTAAATAATATGATACTGCTACTGAAATTTCAGCTTTATTGAAAAGAGAACATCGAGCTCATTATCTTCGTTGATATAGTTAAGACTTCTTCACCGCATGAACAAACACACAGAAAAGGAAAATGTAAGCGGGATGTCGTGACTTAATTGTGTTTCGGCATCTTATTTTTCAACAATTATACATTGTATATATAAACTCTTGCATGGTATAACTTATATATAAAGCAAACACAAGTTCGTTGACCCTCTTTGAAATTTTTATCAATAAAGCGGAAATATTTGTCGCAATAGATAACGTTTTAAAAGGATTTGTAGGACATCTTTTGAGAAAAAGCAAATTAAAGTCAAATTGATTATTACTTTTTTTATTTGGGATATATACATTAATCCAATACATCTCCTAATTATTCATATATTCATTTTGCTTTATTCCCAAAAAGGAAAAGAATCACTAGAACATTGTTTTAGATAATATATGCAGTTCTACTTGCTCTAGTAGCTTGCAACAAATTCGTTAGATCGCCCATTTTTTGTAACTGTAATCTCGTGAAGTAAATAAAACCACCATGTTTACTCCATTATATAGCTGCTACTACTGTTTCGAAATGTGCCGATTAATATTTTGCTAAACAAAATTCTGGATGATCCTTTTACGGTCATATATATCTATGTGTACTCAGTGCAATGACATTGCCCTGAATCTTTTTAATTAATTTGGTATAATCAGTAATTTTTTTGGTTTAAATTCTTAGCTTTCTTTAACATCGATATATTTGGACGATTAAACATACTTTTTTTATCAAAATTTGTGTTTCTTTTTACTGAAATCTATTAACAATTCATAATATAATGAAACTCATCTCCAACATCTTTTGAGTTGCACGTCTTTCTCTCTGAATATTGGTTAATCTTCCTATCTCAAGGGGGTAATTCATGGTTAATAATTCTTAATTTGTATAATGTGTAAATATCACAAAATTCTGAATTATCAAAATAGTTATCAAAGCCAAAAGTATCCTTAAAAATTCGATAATTTAATGTCTTCGAACATGCTTGCACATATGTAAACCATGTTTGTTGAAACTGATCTTTCTTATTGTATGATTTAACCAAATGTCACTGATACAAGTTTAATATAACCACACGAAAGATAATCCTGTATCATAAATAGAGTATGAATAAATGTATATTTTTATCCTAAATTTCAGAATATAAAAGATCAGACATTGTCATTATCTGGATACTTGACCATCGTAAGTCTTTACGTTCATTGTATTATTACTACTAATCCTGATATTTCGAAGGAAAAAACATACAATTTTTATTATTTGAATACTATGTAACAAGTACTGAAGATGCTAGCTATATGCTTCAAATTAATAAAATGTGGGGATATTTATTTTTTGGAAAGAGAAGGTTGGGTTAATACTTCAATGGAATATTGAGTATGAATAAATCTAAATGATCGTAAACGTCAATTAGACAGAACCCCAACGATACTATATATTACAATAGACATCTTGGAGTTAGAGAAACAAGTGGTCAAGCAGTTTATATGATCTTTATCTTCGTTTAGTATATATGTTAATTAGTTCGTTTAAGAATGTTGCCTCATATTTTTATGAAAAAGAGACATATAAACTTGCACATTGATATCCAATGGTTTTCTGATATAAACATTAAATAGAATGAAATTCAAAGCAGTGTGGCTGTGGCTATTGATTGACAGCTTAAATTCATCCATTGACTGGGACAATTTACGTGAACGTTTGTCTGTAACGACCACTGTTCACGACGTACCTACGATAGACATTTAAACTGTGGGGTCACCAAAGGTTTCTAAACGTCTTTAATAATAAAACATTTCGAAAAATTAATCAGGACTAATCTTTATGTTTTGATTTATATAATTGATATAAATCAAAACATCGTGTTATTTCTGATTAATTTTTCGAATTACTTTATTTAGGTGTTGAGAACCTTTGGTGACCCCATAGTTTAAGTCTTTTAAAAGTGCATAGTGAGCAGTGGTCGTTACATACACTCGTTCACCTAAATTGTCCTAGTCAATGGATGAATTTAATATGTCAATCAATGGCAACAGCCACACTGTTTTGAATTTCATTCTAATCCCACATTTATTCTATATGGAAGCATTTGAATGGATCCACATGACAAGAAAATATGACATGTGTGATAGTTCCAATCAGACATTGTTTTAACACATTACAAACTATTTGTTTACTTAGGATTGGTGGGATTCCAGATTACAATGGAAGAACACAAGCAGTACGTCACAGGATTATACAAGCATCAATTTTCTATTTGCCACAGAAGAGCATGTTTGGAGACCAGCAATTATTATAGAAAATGGGTAAGTGATTTGTTAAACAACCGTTCCATGAATGTATGTTTTCTTAAATTTTGTCAACTTATTTCTTCAGAGGTCCCCCTCCCCCTTCTTAAAAAATGGTTGATTATATAGGGAACCAATGAAGCATGACCGGAACGGTCCCTCTCTTAGGCAGGCAGTGGACACCTAGCTATTAATAAAACTTTCTGGATCCGCCACTGGTCGATTTTTTTTCAGAGGCAGTGTCGTATGGTCAACTTAAAAAAAAAGTAGTATGTATATGTTTTATTAAGGGTCATTGTATTTTAACTACATGAGTTTTTATCATTTAAATAGGGTTGATGGGATTTCTGTTATCAGCGACACCGCTGTGCCAATGAGGATAGCACAGGATGGTAGAGTTATATGGAACCCAGCTGGAGTATACAAAATTAATTGTGAGTCGGATACCAAGTATTATCCTATGGACACACAAGGATGCTATTTGAAAGTCAGTGCATGGGCATATACTCAAGCTGAAATAGAACTGTATTTCAAAGTAGAGCCTGTTGATATAAGCTTTTATGCTGAAAATGGAGAATGGGATTTACTCTCAGCAGAAAGTTTTAAAGCTGAAGCACAAACTCGAGATGGTGATTCATTCTCTTCAGTGTTTTTCTTGATCAGACTTCAGCGACGTCTTTTGTTTCATGTTGTTAACACTTTGTTTCCAGTAGCTCTGATGGCCATTCTGATAGCGTTTGTGTTCAAACTGCCAGTTGATTCTGGTGAAAAGATTGGGTTTTCTTTAACTGTTCTGTTATCATATGCAGTTTATCTTACGCTGATTTCGGACAATATTCCCAGTACATCAAACACTGTCTGCTATTTATGTAAGTAAACCAACATTCAATGTGACAATATCTTTCTATAACTGATGTTATATTTTTGCTGACACCAAATACTTTGATTAAGATTATTTCACAGTAAAAACAAATTTCCAATATGTCTACTACGTATTTAAACAGAAGATTGGGGACAGTATCCTGTTATGTGTACCACCCTTATTATCATAAATCCTCGATAATCGAGTTTCACCTTAATAGTAAACATGCATATTAAGAGTGAAAAAGTAGTATATTGGCATATATATGGTACAAATATGTGATAGATATTGAAAAATCTAGGATTTATGATAATAAGGGGAAGTGACTATGGTAAACGAAAGTCCTCTTAACAAAAAAAATACATGCAAATTTATCCAAGTGAGATCGACTCATAGTTTTGATTTCTAATACGCATATGGTGCAGCAAAATTGTACTGATAATGATATTGCAAGAAAAAATATATCGGCGATGCATTTTAACTTATTTTAAAAGCATTTAATCAAACTGATTGCTAATTGCGGTTTATGATTCTGCTTTTGTAATATTTGAAACACAAATATTAAGTCATTATTTGACATTTTGTTTAAATCGTACCTATAATTTTGAAACCAAGATTCATTAAACACGAACATGGTAAACAAAACAAGCTTTTCAAGCTAATCAGGCCGTAAGATTTCTCATTTGATTTGCTAAAAAAACATAGTTGGAGACTGTGCCATATGGGTTTTACTCATTGATGGGTACGTTAACCTTTAATTCAATAGTCCACGTCATCTGGTCTGTGGTGGACAGCTTTCTCACAAATCATAATGCTATATCTTCTTATTTTTATATTTTGAAAAATATTAAATACTGAAACCATTGCTAAACTCCAGATGATAAATTACTGGAATCTTTTTTAAAATTGTGATTTTCCTGAATTTTAGCGTTTTATGATCAATCTTAAAAACAATTTGATAATAAACGTAATTAAAACCATCAAAGTTGATCAAAGTTGATAAAAGTTGATGAAATTATGACTGCTAAAATAGGGTGTGTGGGGTAATTTCATTTGGATGATGTATTTATGTGTACTGAATTATTTATGAACTAGTAAATGTTATACTGGCTTTTGTTTATCTTATAAGTGGTTTGGGCTGCTCTGTGCCTCTAGTAATTCATTCTTATTAATTTTTCAGCGTTGTACCTGGCTTTTATATTGCTACTTGCTACTATTGCTGTCATTTTAACTACATTCGTGATAAATCTACACATGCGTACAGACGATGAAAGAATGTCAAACTCCTTAAAGAAATTCACTTCAAATTACTTAATAAAATTTGCCTGTTGGAAAAACAAGTGCTGTCATAGGAAGAACATAGTGGATCATGAAAGGTTGGACTTACAGATTTACAATATAAAAGGCACACACCTATCAGAGAACAATAATAGTCATGACAATGAGACCGAACACAAGGAAGGGTCAATAGATCTAACATGGAAGGAATTATCAGAGATTATGGACAAAGTATTTTACAATATATATATGATCCTCATTGCAATATCTACATTTGTATTATTTGTGGTAATAATATTTGGGTATAACAATCCAGACACTTCATAACACGAGTGCAATGATTGACAAAAGTATTTTTAAAAACAACATATATATGTCTTATTTCTGGAGTTACAATTCACACATATGAATACATTTTATTTATTTTTGATGAATGTTAAATATTTCTTGATAAAAATTGCTTGTTTATTACTCCTCATGATCGTACAATTGGTGTAATAAAATTTTCAATAATAAGTCCATACTTTTAGGTGTGATTGCTATTGCAAGGTGTTAACATCTTAAAGTTTGCATATTTATGGACACAAAATATGTTTCATCGCTTTGCCTTCTTTAAGTTTCAATATATAGCATGTTACCAATAGAAAGTCATTCAATAAATTATGCAGAAGGGAAATTCAAAACAGTAATAACAACATGAATGCATCAATTTGACCACCATATCTATTTAGATCCATTTCAGTCATTTAAGACCATAAATAAATTGTTACTATAGTATTATTAACCAGTTAGTATAATTATAAGCTTAACTGTCCTATCATTATAATAGGTGTCAATACATTATTTTACCCAAAATAGTCACCCCGGTCCATTATGACTTTTACCCGGTCCATTATGACTCATATCCGGCCTTGTTCCTGCAAAAATATCGGACAGATACGCCAAGAATGGCGAAGACATGCTTGATGTTTTGTCTCATGACATAATGAGGTACGAAATGCTTGCAGAGAAGGAGACGTTCGACGCTCTTACCTCCGTCCTGCAAGGGGAACAATCCCATGACGATGTCGAGCTACATGAAATCGAAGTAAACCGCTTGAACAATGACAACAACAACAATGACGAAGGTGATCCGACGGAAACACACGAGCAGCGTGACACAGGAAGCAGTAGATTTAGATCAGTTTCCAATGAGGACACAGACGAATTTCTCAGGAAAAATGTAAATAAAAACACGGACTACAAAACAAGATCAGATGTTAAAACTTTCTACACCTGGGCACAGCAAGTAGGAGAGTTTAGAGAGCTGCAGATGATTCCGTTTAAGGAACTAGATGCTATTTTAGCCCGGTTTTACTTAGGTTAGTTTAAAAGTTTTTTACTTCAACTTAAAGACTCCTAAAAAATATGTTACTATGGTAATGATTTTTGATAAAATAGATTTGTACATGCTTTAGCCAGCTTCGTGACGGCTTACGGATAGGAACATGTATACTGAATTTTTTAGTCTGTCCAATATCATTCAGGACATCTTGTTTATATTTTGTAATATCAGTCTGTCCGTCCTATACTAACTTTTGAATTTCAGCTGAAGTTACGCTTGTATGTAGGCTGAATCCTTGCAAACAGCTAGTCAGATCTTCATTGAATTTTGTACACTCATTCAAAATAAGAAAATTAAAATGAAAATTCAATACAAGTTAACAATTTCATAGCACAATTTACCGTGTGAGACATCTGTGTTTTCTTGTTGATATCAATTGATTTTTGTATGATACATGTATATTTTTTGTATTTCATGTAAATTTTGTACATACAGAGTGAGGATACAGGCTGAATGGGGTTAATGTTCACTTTTTTTATGTTTCTATTTAAAGGTGTAAGGAACAAAGTATTCTAACTGGCGCTGTTATTAATGGTGGAGTCATAAATCTAAACATATTTTCTGGGAAGAGGAAACGGGATGACTTTTCCAGCTCTCAAGAGTCTTAATAATTATCAGACAAGTTCCTAATTCAATCTGTATTTGTTGTCCTTGTTGAAAAATTTTGTTATCAGTAAATAATTAAGAAAATATACAATTCCATTTTTATTGCCTCAGAACTGGTTAATAAAAGTATTAAGAAATGGGTAATTTAATAATGGACTGGTTATATATCCTCGGTCCGTAATAACGGCCCGCGGATTACTGTAATGGCCCTCGGCGTTGCCTCGGGCCATTACAGCAATCCTTGGGCCGTTATTACAGACCTTGGATATATAACCAGCCCATTATAAAATTACCCATTTATTAATACTATACTAATAAAATTAACGGTACCAATTTTCTTGCACCAGATGCGCATTTCAACAATACATGTCTCTTCAGTGATGCTCGTGGCCAAAATATTTGAAATTCAAAGCTTATACAAAAGATGAAGAGCTATAATCCAAAAGGTCAAAAAAGTATAGCCAAATCCGTGAAAGGAAGCAGAGCTTTGCATGAGGGAGATACATTCCTTTATTTATAATAATTTATAATATTTTGTAACAGCAAATTTTAATAACACAAAACATCCGTATGTTCATGCCAGTACCGAAGTACTGGCTACTGGGCTGGTGATACCCTCGGGGACTAATAGTCCACCAGCAGAGGCATCGACCCAGTGGTAGTAATAAAATTAACGGTACCAATTTTCTTGCACCAGAATATGCGTGTATCATATGTAAATGAAGCAAGAACAAACTAATTGGGCTTTCAAAACAATACTAAACGACAAAAAGGGACAGAAGTATCAAACAAAAAAGACCAAATGATATAAACGACAATCAAAAAGAAAAACCAACATTATATTAAAAAAAGGTTAACCCTTTCGGCGCCAAAACGACAGTTTACCGCTAGCACTCCATTTTTGTCGTTTTTCAGTAGAACATACAAAGCATTAAAAACAACTTAAACGTATATAAAAAACCTCATTTGACTGCCGAAACCATATTAGGTTTAAAGAAAAATAATTGACTTTGTTTTGTTATTCAACAATAAACATAAAAGTCTCAAATTATATATTGAATTTTGGGGTTGAAAACTATATTTTTCTGAGATAATGTGCAAATTTTTACACAATCTATACTCCAATTAGACACTTTGTATGCCTTTATTTATTAAATTAACTGAATGAAATTAGCTCACATGGTTGACTGTAAAAAAAAAGTTGTTATTTTATTTTTAAATTGTAACGTTTATCTGAATGACGTCATCAAAACTGATGCTGTGTGTGACGTTTATGCGTATAATTGTGGCAGGTACTTGATATTACTGGAAACGTTTTGCAGTAAAACCATTTAGTTTTTATCGATTTTTACAATGTGAAGTGTTACAGATCGAACATCATTCGACAATTTGTTTAATAGTTTGTTGTTTGTAAATTTATTCAATAAAACTGTTAGTTCAAATTTAGAAAGTTAGCTCTGCAAATATAGTCGGTAGAATTCGGGATATCTCTTTTTAAATGCACTAGTTTACCCATCAAATTTACCCATTTGGGGTTGGCTTAAACGTGGTTTGACTTCACTAGTTTTAAAAACAACAAATATTAAAGTTATAACTTATAATGAATAATTTTGACAATGCCGGTCTTCTCATTGTAAAATAATTTTCTGCTAAAACCAAATAAACTGGACCCGGATTTTTGTATTTATCATTCTAATACTTAATTATGGCATACAACCTTCATATTCCGCCTTATGTGTCTATGTGTCTCACTTTGTTGTCAATTCAATATAAGAATACATATTTAATTTTGAGTTAAGGTCGTGTTTTTATTTACCCATCACTTACTGAGTATTTTTTTTTATTTATTTTTGTCCTTTGTTACTGTGTTGGTTTTTTTTGTGCTTGGTCCAATTTTGACAAGCAAAGCTCTTTTAAAAGTTTTTTTTTATCTGTTCTAATATTAAACTGGTACCGTTCAAGATAAGAGGAGGGAATTAATGCCTACAAAAATGCTGAGTTGATCCAAGCCAAGAAGAAGCCTTTGGCAAAGTGGCTGTCGTATCACATACCTTTTGTTTTCGTTAATTTTTTTTTCGATCCTGCAATGCTTAAAGCTTTAACATGTCATGCTCATCTCATTTAAAATGTTTCACATTGAATTATAAAGTGACCAATCGTGCATACAAAAAGAGAGGTAAAAAATACTAAAGAGATAGTCAAACGCACAAGTCAATGCCATGGCAAAAAAATAATACTGACCACAAGACAAGTTAAATTTACACAGACAGAAAAGAATACTAAAGACTGAGCAACATCAACCCAATAAAAAACTGGGAGAGATCATATGTACATAACTATTGTATAAGGCAGTACGACGACCCGTAGCCTTGTCCCGATGACTTTGGTGGCTATAAGTGACTCATTTGTAACCATACGTACAGCTATCATGACTTTTACATAACGAACTCTTTCAAAAACAATACTGGTGCCAAAATAAATTCTGAATTGTTTATTTTAACAACCATTAGTGTTAAAAAAAACCAGCTAAAGAATATAACAATTTCTCTAATTCTATGGAAAATTATCCCTTTCCGAACCCATTGTATAAAAAAATTTAATCAACGTGTGGTTGCTGGTGATCTCAAAAGATCATTGGATGATTTTAAGGGTCATGACCTTTTTAGCTGTCTGGATGAATCAAAATATGATAACAGGTGTTAATGAAATTGACAACTTCGTGCAATGTGAAAGGCACTCGAAGGGGGATTTTCGGTTAACAAAAAAAGAAAATGTCTTTTAATCATTAGAGAAACAGATTCTTACATAGTTACTCGTGGATTATCGGATTTATCCAATCTCGATAGTTAAATTATAAAATTGATAATTTAACGATCTCGATTGGATAAATCCGATAATCCACTGGTATCAATGTAAGAATCTATATATATATACACAGTTGGCAGTGCATGATTCTACATATATGAATTACATACAAGCTAATACTAGTTCTGACAATTCAAACCCAACTTACGCAATTGATATACGAACTTAATTTGTTTCTTTACAGAAGTTAGTCCATCTGATCCATTAAAATTATTACACTATTGTCGTCATTTTGAATCGTTTTTTTTTTTCGTTCCTTAGCCTAAACAAGACTGCAATCTAGCTACTTCGTATGACTAAATATGAAAAGGATTAAGAAATAATCAAATAAAGCTATGGAAAAGAGATAAAAAATATAAAAACATTTAATGAGGCATCTCTTGTAATTCCAGTGTTTTTAAATGTTTCCGTTTGGTTTAAAAGTCCAATTTTCAACTTGAAAATAAAGGGTCGTCTAAATTTCATATTATTCACACAAGTGCAATCTTCAATCTTACTATATATGGGATATGAATGACTACATTTTAAGCCGGGACCATTTATCTGTGTCAGTCAACAGCGTTGTTTTCCACTCATGTCTGAGCTGTTTTATTGTCCCCGTCCATTCGTTGTTTTCGATAGTATTTGAGTGAATTTTTTTATTGACTAACAGTTGTGTTCGTTAATATCAGACTGCTAAATTTTAATTTAGGAAGTGAATGGTATAACAAATATGTGTAGCCTCCAATAATATATTCGCAGCCAATTTATACTTTGGTTTTAGTGTTTGAAATATCGTATAATGCATATGTGCGACTATCTTCTTCTCAGACTGTAAGTTGACCTCTATACGTATATCTTTGTAAATGTGTTTGTGTACTGGAGTTAAAGTCTCATTTTTACTGAGTCTGGCATGCATGGATCTCTTTTTAAAATGGAGAGAAGGGCTTTTAGTGTAAGTCGACCAGTTTGTGATTATATTTGTGCATTTATTAAAATCAAATTCATTACTTGAAGAATTAATCACAGTAAAAAGGAAAGTACTACGGGGCGCCGAATGGGACTCTTGTGGTTTTGTACTCAAAATTCAATTTTATACGGACAAAAGTGACTTTTGTTCAACAAAAATGAGTTCAGTTTAACAAAATTTGTATCATACTACAAATTTAAAATTTTGTCAAACAAAATTATCTATCAGCGGACAAAAGTCACTTTTGTCATGACAAAATTCATTTTTGTTACACAGACTTTACTTTTGTTACCTAATTTGAAAATTGGGCGACAAAAGTCAATTTTGTATTCAAATTAGTTTAAATTGGTTTCTGTGAACTAATTTGCATACACAATCTACTTTTGTTACACATAATTGACTTTTGTGAGACAAAATTGACTTTTGTCTCAACAAAATTGACAAAATTGACTTTTGTCTCAACAAAATTGACAAAATTGACTTTTGTCTCAACAAAATTAACAAAATTGACTTTTGTCTCAACAAAATTGACAAAATTGACTTTTGTCTCAACAAAATTAACAAAATTGACTTTTGTCTTAACAAATTGACAAAATTGAATTTTGTCTCATAAAAGTCAATTTTGTCTCACAAAAGTCAATTTTGTCTCACAAAAGCCAATTTTGTCTCACAAAAGTCAATTTTGTCTCACAAAAATCAATTTTGTCTCACAAAATTGAATCTTACATCATACAATTGACTTTTGTGATTTAATTTCCATATCAGGTAACAAAAGTCAATTTTGTATGCAAATATGTTTATATTTGAATACCTTTTAGACAAAATTGACTTTTGTTATGACAGATACATGTATGAATTTTGTCTACAAAAATTAATTTTGTCTACACAAATGAATTTTGTCATCACAAAATTGAAGTTCTCACAAAACAAGTATGTAGCACATAGTTTTGTAAGACAAAAATGATTTTGTTATGACAGAATTGAATTTTGTACAAAACCACAAGAGTCCCATTCGGCGCCCCGTAAGTACGTCGTCCGTAATTATGATTGGAGTAAACTATCGGTATCAACATTTACCTGTTTTATTTCATTAAACTTCAAACTAACTGTGTACATGTACTAGTAAGTAGAGCATTTGCATTAAATACGTATCAGGATACGTGCACGGATCGACGTATACGTATCGAACAGATTTGCTTAAAATAATGATTTTATCCTGATCTCAATTAAAATTTAATGCATTATAAAATATTTTCATCGGGACCAACTAGCCTTAATTTATTATTTCCTCATATACGTTTTATACGATACGTCGATACGGATACGCCAGCAAATACTTGATTAATGCAAATGCTCTAGTAGACACTATACACACTGTGTATCATCGCCACCGGAAATTGGGTACTAACGAAGCGGAGAGAAATAGAAAAAAAAGTAAACAAGTTGGGAATTCGTTCAATTTAAAGCATTTCCACTCATCTGATGAGGGTGCCGCTTAAGAAATGATTTTCTGATATACAATTCTTTAAATTATTAGGCCGATAAGTACAAAATAAATACAAAATTTTGTTTAATACTCCAAAACTTGCCACTTAGTACCGGAAAATTTCGAGGTCTATCGTCCTCTGTAGCCCCATTCTCAAGATATTGAACTGTTTTTCATTATTTTTCCAGACACGATTTTAGATTATTATAGTGTGGCATCATATTCAATGAAATTTGTTGTCAAAAACATGTTTTTTGAAGAATATGGACAAAAACATTGTTTGTGTGTTGTACGGCGAATTGCAGGACGTTGTACGGCGAATTGCAAAATAACAACTTTTGTCTGTACGGCGTCTTGCAATATATTATAATTTTAAGAGGAAATTAATCACTGTTTAGATAATATCAAGTGACGATATTTTGTTGATATCAAAGCTTTACAGGCTTACAAACATACAACATGTCTTACTTTATCAAATATTATTAAATATATGCCGTTAATTCAGTTCAGGAGGCCTCGTTGCCTTCCGCTTTTCGATTTTATAAAAAAGTGTGTTTTTTTTCAACCATATTATCCTAAATACATTAATATATATATATCGTAATACTACTAACGACTGTTAATGTTGTCTTATTTGTTATTAGGGTGAAATTGTGTAAATTCATTAAAATAAACCGTCCATTCATCTTTTGTTGGTGCTAGTTGTTTTTTTTGTTTTTTTTAGATAAAAACAGTTAAGATGTGGTATGATAGCAAATAAGATAACTATCCATCAGGATAAAATAAACTCTATGTTAGCAATTATATGCTATTGTACGGCCTTCAACAACGAAAACTCGTCCCTTATAGTCGGCTATACAAAGGACCGACCGAAAAATGTGGAAGGACTCAACAAGAAAGCGAACGGCCTAACTCATAACAAAACAATTTATGAAAACAACAAATAAGATAGAGATGAAGCAACGACAACCACCGAACCACAAGATCGAGAATTCGGACAGACTCATAAAATTGTTTAATTATTTAATTTCTGAAATGACTCATTTGTAAAAATAAACTTTGAATTACGAAAATACTTTGTTTTCATCGAAAGTAAGGAGAAACAAATCGTGAATTGCATTTCGAATTAATTGTTTTGTCTGTTTCTATCTAATGCATTTTATCTAATGCATAATTATATGAGGGGGGGGGGGTAGGAGTCTTATAACATGTTAACAACACCTCGATTTTGGCAAAAACAGTTAACAACAAATTTTAAATGTTGATAAGAGTTAACAGCAACTTTAATTACACATGGACAGACAATTGAACGGATGGAAAAGCAGACGGAGTGATTGACTCCAAGAAAAAAAGACTATGTCATGAATAATCGAAAATGCTTCAAACACCAAAAGGGAGGCTTCTTCTGGTTATGTATATTGTTGAGTAAATATTTTGTGTCAATCAATCGTAGAAAACTTAGGTTATCGTCATGACGTAGGAAAGTGTAACAAACAGATAGAATGAGGGAATACTATGGGCGCGAACATTTTTTTAATGGCGGGGGCTCTTATAAATTATAGTTACATCTCAATCAGGGTATTCATACGACTCATTGCTTACATGATTTTATTAAAAGGAATTACGAAGGTTTACTGATTTTTATTTTAAATCATCAATACCCGTGTATAAATCAGAAAGTAACATGTAAGGTGTCACAAGTTGAAGCACTGTTTAATCTCCATCTGAGTTGATCTAAAGAAGCCTTGGTCTATCTTTAGATTCATTCTGAATTTCTTAGACTAGCAAATTTGATTTCAATTTGAGAACCAATTCCTATTTTTTTCGGCCTCTTCTACCAGGCCACACTGTTCAGTTATTTTACAAATTGCAAATTGAAAAGGTACTTTATTTTTCACAATTCCGTCCAGGTACTCTGGGTCGATATAACTTAGGACTGACCAGGGTTTTAGCTGGATAAGACTGAGTGGCCTTTCCTTTTAACGTTTTAGATACATTACAAATAGAAGCCAGAAATAACTACATTGGTTAGACGTATAAAGAGGGGCATTAGATATCCCTAAACATGTTTAACACTGCCGCATTTGTTGCAACTGCATGATCCAACTTGAGTCCGTAACCTTTGCTATAAATAAAAAAGTCTTGTATTTATTTCATTTTTTAAATTTTGATTCATTTATTTGTTTCAAGAAACAAACATTGAACTTCGACCCCCTTTTGTAGTTAATGTATTGCTCACTTAGGAGACAGCTTCAGGTATACCATACAAGTTTAGTTTCGCATTATACCCATGGTGAATTTTCTAAATATGAACGTTTTTGTACAATTGAATTGATTTTTAGATAGTTGAATAATAATATAGCCTTCCTAATGGGTTTATATGAACATTTAGATATTTTTTAGCATGTTTTATAAGCCATTGTTCAGTTTGACCGTCCAAGCGTTCCTATCCGTACCGCCATATATTTTGAAAATTTTGTATTATTTTTTCAACCAAGATTCGACGCTCGATCTTTTCAATTCAATTTCAAGGGGAAAAACAGCAGAAATGCATATGATTTTTTTACCTCTTGATAGATATATGTCTATGGTTTCAGGAAAGCTATCACTCTTATTGATTGAAATTTTCCTTTGGACCAAATTTTTCAGATCTTTGTGACATGTTCAACCCCCTATTTTGCAATATTTGTTATCAAATAATTGCTCATTTTGCCATAGTTACAACAACAAAAAAAGAGATTATATTTCACCATTATTACTGTTGGAAATCAAATCTATGGACGTTTCTCTTTCCATAAATATACACATACATAACTCAAATATTAAGCCTTATTTATTAGGAAGGAAGGGAAAGAGGAAAGAGGGTGTTTAAAAATTATGAGTGTCAATTCTTAGTTTTTTCCTATCTGTGACTTGACACCCACCCTAGTGCATAATTTTTTCGCTGCGTTGGGTTGTTTCTTCTATTGGGTCGGGCTTCTGTTTCTTTGACATTTTCTTCATTTCCAATCTCAATTTAATCAAGGATTTACTATTCTCACTGAAGATTTTTTAAAGACATGTACAGTTACATATAATTATGCTATTTATGTCACTCCTTTGCGGAAGCAACGCCGTTAAGTAAGAGATGGACAGCAAATTTTTATGTGATTCTTGTTAATAATAGTCAAGATCAGTTAACAGAGAAAATAATGTCAAAAACAGTGAACACTTTAAGTATAAAGTAACAGATAACAAGAATCTCAGTTTCAAATAAACAGTTAACATCATTGCAAATTTTAAGAAAACAGATTACAGACAGTGGGTCGAAAACAGTTTTAACAGTTTTTAAAATTTATCAGTCAAATAACAGTTTTAAACAAATTTAAACTTTGAAAAGGACAAAAACAGTTTAACATTAAAAGGACCCCCCACCTTAGATATTTGAACATAATACTTTATTTTCTTTGAAAGGACGCGGTAAATAACTATTCTAAAATTAGCAAGTTGCCATACAGTTGAAAACAAGTTGCCATACAGTAAATTTATCAACACGAGCAAGTTGCCGTACCCTAGACTTTATTTTTTATGGTCTATATTCTTTAAAATGCATGTTTTTGACAACAAATTTCATTGAATATGATGCCACACTATAATAATCTAAAATCGTGTCTGGAAAAATAATGAAAAACAGTTCAATATCTTGAGAATGGGGCTACAGAGGACGATAGACCTCGACATTTTCCGGTACTAAGTGGCAAGTTTTGGAGTATTACACAAAATCTTGTATTTATTTTGTACTTATCGGCCTAATCATTTAAAGAATTATATATCAGAAAATCATTTCTTAAGCGGCACCCACATCAAATGAGTGGAAATGCTTTAAATTGAATGAATTCTTAACTTGTTTATTTTTTTTTCTGTTTCTCTCCGCTTCGTTAGTACCCAATTTCCGGTGGCGATGATACACAGTGATACATCATAATGTAGGAATCAATGAAGGAAAATAATTCAAGTATTTAGGGCTATGTCTATTTTAACGAAATCCCTGAATAAACTCTTGCCAAAAAAAATGTGTCTATACGATGATATAGTTTCTCCTCATTTTCTGCCGGTATCACACCAGAGAAAAAGGGGTTCATATCAGATTTTTGATGTCAACGATCGCAACAAGAAACTTAAAATTATTTTAGCGACAGGCCCCATTTAATGACATAACTGAGGTTAAGTCAGACATGTATTTAACACAGCAAAGTATTTCTTAAACCTGTACATTTAATTGTACACTTTTTTAAAACAGTATCTGAAAAAAAAATCGACTTCCTCTATATAAAAAGGTCAAGACAGTTTGAACCAAAGACATTAATACATTAAATTTAGACACCAAGTGCTGCACAAATAAATATTTAGTGAAATTATGAAAATGCGCATGCCGTTGACATGTAAAACATTAATTGACTTGAATTATAGAATACCAAAAAATTAAATAATTTTAGGCTATATAAAAA
The DNA here is from genome assembly GCF_036588685.1 of Mytilus trossulus. NCBI lineage: Eukaryota > Metazoa > Mollusca > Bivalvia > Mytilida > Mytilidae > Mytilus > Mytilus trossulus. The sequence continues at coordinate 62,954,958 of NC_086375.1, forward strand.
AAGAAGTAAAATGAATGCTAAATATTTACAACTACATGTACTGGTCTAATCAGAAAAGTGACATTCTTCAAAACCAAACCGGCAAATCAAAATGAAATATAAGTCACACAATTGTAATGTTAAAGCAAACTAATTTCAGATTATACATTATCAGAAAAAAGATAAATTATTGTTGTGTATTCATGAAATATTTGCCGCAGACAGTTTATTACTCAATAAGTTGAGATTTATATGATGGTTCAACCGTTGAATTATTACAATGCTATATACTGGTATCCCTAATTTTGTGGTGATATGCAAAGATCTGCAAAGTGATCAGTCGAACTATTCATCGATGGTGCTTAAGAAAAAACAGACCTGCGCCAAGTATGAAGAAACTGAGAACACTGCTCGGTTTTTTTAATCATTTGATGATATCAAATCTTACATTGGGTGATGCTTTATAGATGGGAGTAAAGAGAGGGAGAAACTACACGAAAGAAGGCGAAATTAAATTGCAATTTAACGATGAACAAACAATTAAAACTTTCTTGCACGTTGATCTTTTTACTGATTTCACAAATTACGATGAATAACGACAACCTTTTTCACGGCTACACGTGGAATAAAAATGTCAAAACATGTTGCACGAAAATAACCGTTCACCACCCTTTTTATATCAAAATATATAGAAATTGAGCTATATTTTCATCAATATATCTTCATTGTTAATGATATTCATCTAGCTATAAGAATCTTCATTTATTTTCATATTATCGGGTGTCTAGAAAAGAATAAATAATAAAAAAAACAAAATAACTTCGAATTCTTGCCTGAAAATTAAACAAAAATCACTGGAAATACGCATTCACTACGTGAACTCAAGTTAATACAAGTGTGGCCGTTTCTCCGCATATATGAGATGTCCAATTAATCGATTAAGGAGGATAGCGTGCATGTGCTTGTAGGTAATGTGTTGACGTTACGTTACGTATCAATTTAGTAACGTCATTGAAATATATATGGCAACGTAACCATGTGAAAAAACAACGTCTCGGCGCTGAAACGTTGACGTTAACGCAAAGGTGTTGTCAAGAAGGATATTGGTAATCAATTCGTGTTGTACCAGGTTTACTTTCATGTTGATAATAACCAGTGACATTTTGCAATAAATGCGATTGGTTCTTCAGTTTCCCAAAAGGTTTATAGATTTAGCATTAATAGAATTCCTCAATATTATGTCAACAGTAATTGTTTGTCATGTTAAATAATTCCTTGAGAAAAAAGTATTATCACAAAAATACTGAACTCCGAGGTAAAATCCATACGGAAAGTCCCCAATCAAATGCCTAAACTCATCAAACGAATGAAATAACGACTTTTCCCAACTTAGTTCAGGCATTTTCTTATGTGGAAAAAGGTGGATTTGTCCTGTTTGTATAGCTAGCTAAGCATATCACTTGTATGACATGACAGCCGCATTTAATTCCCTTCTATTGACATCAATATGTGAACAAAACAAACAAATTCCGTTATATTGAAAACAATGTGAGAACAACAAATAGACATATTTGGTAAAAATGTCAAAAATAGGAGTACAACAGTCACCATGGTTTTGTAATCTAAATCACTATAAAAACAAACAAATATGTAACAAAGAAGCAGGAAAGGGCATATGAAAAAAGGGGGAAGGTTTAGATCTATTAAAACGTTTAATCCCGCTGCAAATGTTTGCACCTGTCCTAAGTCAGGAATCTGATGTACAGTAGTTGTCGTTTGTTTATGTAATATATACGTGTTTCCCGTTTCTCGTTTTGTTTGTATAGATTAGACCGTTGGTTTTCCCGATTCATTGAATGGTTTTACACTAGTAATTTTGGGGCTCTTTATAGCTTGTTGTTCGGTGTGAGCCAAGGCTCCGTGTTGAAGGCCGTACTTTAACCTATAATGGTTTACTTTTTAAATTGTTATTTGGATGGAGAGTTGTCTCATTGGCACTCACGCCACATCTTCTAGCCTTTTCAATAGTCGTCTGGCGCGAAAAGGACGATAACTCAATTTTAGAATTTAATATTTTGGAGACTGTCAATTTCCGGAATTCCATGCTTAATCATCACGATTTTTTCTTTGGCCATTGACGACATAACTATTGCTGTATTCTTTGACGATAAGGTATATTTAACAAGGCAGAATTATCAATGTATTATCGTGGTATCAATATATGTTAGAAATGTAAGACACCTGAATTATTTGTAATTTTGCCAAGGACAGTTCATCACGTCCACTGAAAACATGATTTTGTAAAATATCACTTATCGGCATCTCCGGGCGGCAAACCAGATTAATTTCCTGATGATCTTTACTACAGCATTCTGATTGTTGTAAATTGCTACATATTATCATTTTTTGTGAATCGATGTTTGTTTACATTATCAACAAATGTGAGTAACATTCTAGGTCGAGTTGTTGTTCGTAGTGATATAGTTTGTTCCAAACCATTGTTTGTTTCTGGTACATGACACTATTCAGTACATATTCGTTAAATTGAATAGATAATACTGTTTTGAAATCATTTTTTAAAGAGGCTTATTTATGTTCTAAAATATAATTTTTGCATCGTTGCTTATTATTTATAACCCTTGTTGAAAGACTTAATCATTTTATATAATCTGTTTGGAAATATATTGTTGATTGAAAGCCGACCGTGCAAGGGCTGTATAGCCAGTCATGGTCGTTAAAAACTTCCATTTGTTGTTGATTGAAAGCAGTAAAACTGTATGTAGTTGTTGACAACATCCAATAATTGAGATGTCTGGGGCCTGACGTGCAGTCCGACCATTGAAAGCTGCGCTCTGCCGGCTGCGTTCTTATTGGAGTCATTCAATGCTATATCTCTCTACTTTTGGTCTACACAATAAAAATTGTACTGATTAAAAAAATATATTTTGTTTTCATTTATTCTATTTGGATAGCGCTATTACATTAGGCATCCATCGTATTTTTATTTATCAGTTGTCAAATTAGACCAATATGTGATCTGTATCCCCTGCATAATGAATCCTTTTCTACCTCAGGCATAGATTACCTTAGCTTGGTTTGGCAAAACTTTTAAGAACTTTTGTCCTCAATGCTCTTCAACTCTGTACTTTATTTCGCCTTTTTAACTTTTTTGGATTCGAGCGTCACTGATGAGTCTTTTTGTAGACGAAACGCGTCTGACGTATATACAAAATTTAGTCCTGGTATTTATGAGGAATTTATTTACATACATGGCAGACCACACTCCTTTATTTCTTTAATGGCTTTCAGTTTGGTGGACACAGGGAATTGATTCTCAGTTCCCTCCCCAAACTCCTACTTCCCTCCATATTCTGTTCCCCTGCACTCCCATTTTTCATCAACAAGAATTGTCTCTGTTTTAACAACACATTTCTCGCGATGAAAATCACCCAGCCTCAAGCTTTCATCCATCATATTCTTATTTCTAGTCCTCTCATTCCATAGTTCCCATAATTCTGTCCAACCCCTTATCAGTGTCACAATGGCTCGCACCCATAAACAACCCATCATTCAACAAATTATATTGTACTTACGAGTCAGGTTTTTTTTCTTTAATGTGAATGGACATTTTTTTTCTCACATCTCATTTTTTAACTCCCATGCGTATTTGTTAATATCAACTATATGGCATCAACGCACAGAATACAAACTATCTTTTTTCACAAAACACCAAAGATTGCATAACAAATACTTACTCAGGGTTTCTATTAAAGTTTACTTTGCGAGCACAAAGTGATGAATTAATTATAAAACAATTTGGTTAAGCAAAATAAATATCCAAAATGTGTTAGAAATAGACTATAGTTGACGAGCTACCCCCTCGTGTAACAAGATTTATATCTCCTGAGATTTAAACACATTGAGATTGAGATTGAATTGTTTCCCTTTGATAACAGCCAGTTCCAAATCAAGATTATTTGTTTGATGATTTTTAATTGATTGACAATACATTAGTAAAGGAAAAGGATAATACTTTCAATTTCGGGGTCTCATAAAGACTTTTTCACCTTCTTTTCTAATTTTACATTAAAAACCCAAATTTAGATGAAAAGGCTACTTATATATTAATAAAACATTGATAAACGACGAAACCAATTAATAAATTGTTTACGAATTTTCTTAATTACACATATACAATTGAATGCATGACTTCAAATGTAATTATAAAATAACATTAATAAGGATTGTGATTTAAACTTCATCAGTTCATGGAAAAACAATTTGTTTTGAAAAAAGAATTCAATTTGTAGTGTCATCGTATTGTGAAACACGAAGTTGAAAGTTTCAAAGCTTTCACAATTTCTTTATATACGAGTAAATAACCGATGATGCGTTTCATTTCATGTTCAATTTCACGTAAAAAGTAAAATCCAAACTTTACAGAGGCGGAATGAAGAAAGGATGATCTAAAGACACCTAAGTACACCGTATAGAACGCCACATGCGGGGTGTCGGCTATGTTTGACACGGGGTGGCATTTCGAAGCGAAGAAAAACTGTCAAAGTAAGTTCAAGTATCAAAATTTCTTTATTTAGAATTCTTAGTACCATATAATGTACTGCACGGAAGGAACTGAAACACAAGCTATTTCCTGCAAGCAAAATCAGTCGTTTTCAGTGCTCTGTATTCTCAAACACCTCTCCCTAATTTTTCGTGTTGCAGATTTTGAGGCTTCAAATATATACAAATTTCTGGATAAAAAACTACATTAGACGAATTCCCTCTACATCATCATTTATACCAAATACCAGCTTCATACTTAAAATTAATTGGTTTTAAAACTAGCTTTTAATCAAAATATAAAGTGTCGCCTGGGGTGGCAGATTTTGCATCTCAAGGGGTAGAGGCTTCCAATAAAAAAAAACTAATAAATTTGCAGATAAATCATATAAATCGGTCTTTTGTCCGATCCTTTTTAATTTAAACACAACTACTATATTATGATAACATTTTAAAAACTAAAGGTAATTTATTTTGTTTGTTTTTTAGTCATATAAGACATGTGCTTTTGATTTCATAAATAGTAATAAAAAAATGATTTAAAATATTTGTTTCACCGATGGAAAATGATTTCTTTTTCTTTTCAGTTACTATCGTGGTCAGAAAAAAGTCCCGACTGTGGCTCAATGCATTAAAACTTGGTGGAAAATCACAGAGCAGACCTCCATATAAGATTTTGCCGAAGCCACCAACAGTCAAACTCCATCAAAATTCATCATAAGACTCCTCTCGAAAGCGGACGTGCACACCGCAAAAAGCTCTCATTCCAAAACAAATTCAGTTACTCTCGTCAATGAAACACTCACCTGCATCTTTATCATCAAATGGCAGTACAGCTTCGAGGAGACCTGTAGACGAAGACGCTTATATTCTTAACTATTTCAAAACGGCGATTCAAAATCTTGAAAAAAATCAATTTGGCTGCTGATTTCCTATTGTTTATTCAAATTTTTGATCAAATGGTAAATTTAATAGATGGAGCATGAAGTATTGAACATATTCCAAAACGCTTATGTGAGTGCAGAATGGCCAACCCTCAAAACGAAGAAATAAGTTTTACAGTCAAAAGATACTATCAGACTTCATCGCCATATCCTAACGTCTGATATCTTGGTTCTAAGATTGAAACATTTCATCATGTTCCAAGAAGCTGACATGGTTTCTTTCATACAAGATGTCTACTGTGCTTTCATTAACATACATTTGTAATGTGATTTTGTTCCAAATATGTCATTGGCACTAGAAAGAACCGAGTTGATACAAGAAAAGCAATTTCCACCAAGTTCCGTAAGCTGAAACAATGAAATATTGATCACAAACACAAATATCAATTGATACCAGTTGTCACCCGCCATTCCTTCAAACTTTTAAAGACAAAATTTTTGTCGGATGGCGGGCTCTTAACGGTCTTTCAATCGTAGACCTAAATCTTTAAGCGACTCGTGTGCTCTTTGACAAAGAAAAGTTTCAAAAACTTGTCTATACCCAGAAATTGTTTGCTTTGTATTTATTTGGTCTTCTAGTACTAGTGTTTTTCTTTCCTTGAAATTTTTCCATCTTCAAAACCGTCAGGACATAACATAAACTCATAGTTTTGTTGGTTACCTAACATTTTAAATACAGGAAAAGGAGTGTCTGGAGAACGTTAGAACCAAGATATTTAAAGCAGAGGTCACACTTTAGGATATCAAGGTCCATGGCGATGAGGTCATTCTTTGGGATATAAATGTCTATTGCGATGAGGTCTGATAGTATCTTTTGATTTAAAACTGCATAATTAATTCCTGCATATTGGGTATCGCCCATTCCGCGCTCACACAAGTTTTCGGTGATGTATCCAATAGTTTTTGGTCCACCCATAAAATGTAAAAATTTACCGTGAAAAATCCTATAGCCAGTTTTCCAAAACCTCTTAAGTAGTTGTTTTCTGATACCATAGTTCCGATGTAATTCTTTTTGAAATAAATTTGACCGTCACAAAGAAAGTCAAAGAGAAATATTGTCGAAAGGATATTTATTTGCTTTTATCATTCGGATAAACGATAGAAAATCAACAGTCATATATATATATATAAAGAATACGATTTTGAACCGCCATATAAAATTTTTGAGAATAGAGTGTCATCGGCTTTATGTCTCCTTCAAGCTGTAATGTCATTAGATGATAAAGATGTCGGTGAGTTTTACATATGAGAGAGTAATCGATTTCGTTTCGGAGTGAGTTGTTTTTGCAACATGCACAGACGCTTTTGAGAGAAACCTAATGAAGACCTTTGATGCCAATGCTAGATTTTGACTGTTGGTGGCTTCGGCAAAATCTTATATGGAGGTCTGCTCTATGATTTTCCACCATGTTTCGGTGAATTGAGCCACATCAGTGACTTTTTATCTGACCATGATAGTGACTGAAAAGGAAAATGAATCATTTTCTAGCTTCAAATTAATATAGTTTGAGTCGTTTTTAACTATTTATGAAATCAAAAGCACATGTCTTATATGACTAAAAAAACAGGCAAAATGAAGTTGTTTCAGTTTTTTATTTGTTATCATGATCTAGCAGATTTGTTTGAATTAAAAAGTATCAGATAAAGACCGATTTACATGATGTATCTGCAAATCTATTAGGTTTTTTTTATTGGAAGCCTCTACCCCTTGAGATGCAAAATCTGACACCCCGAGCGACACTTTATATTTTGATTAAAAACAAGTTTTAAAACCAATTAATTTGATGTATGAAGCTGGTATTTGATTTAACTCCATCATAGGTATTTAATTCTATATAAATGATGTAGAGGGAAGTCGTCGAAAGTAGTTTTTATCCAGAAATTTGCATATGAAGCCTCAAAATCTGCAACACGAAAAACTAGGGAGAGGTGTTTAGAAAACAGAGCTCTTAAAACGACTGATTTTGCTTGCAGGAAATAGCTTGTGTTTCAGTTCCTTCCGTGCAGTACATTATATGTTACTAAGAATTCTAAATAAAGAAATTTTGATACTTGAACTTACTTTGACAGTTTTTCTTCGCTTCGTAATTGTCACCCCGTGTCAAACATAGCCGACACCCCGCATGTGGCGTTCTACACGGTGAAGTAGTTGTCCTAAAGTTCGAACGACAATACGATATATCGTAAGTTAAAAGAGCATCGGGAACACTACTTAGGACAAAGTCATAAGATTGTATAAGGACACGTTCTGATCCTAATATAGTTTCAGGAACACGAATCCAGGATTAAAGGATGAAAAAGAAAAGTTAAAAAGTATAAAAGTGAGTTCACTGTTCAATCCCAGAATGAAGGATGAACTGAAGAATGTTCAGGTCAAACATAAGAAACGTTTGCATACGTCACCACAAAATTTCAAAATAACTTGGATTGCTTGTGATTAAACAAAATCAATTAACTGGTGCTCAGATTTGAAAATTCAAAAGAATGCCGGGCGCTGTTTCGTTAAATTGAAACAGTGATGATACAGATACTTGCAATGAGTACAACCCAATCTTATTGGTAAAAGAAACAATAATCTCCGAAATAATCATTTAAAGATAGAATGGTAAAACATAATATTAAATATAAAATTTAGGTTAAATATGGCTGACACGTTCTTTGATTTTGCAAAAGATATCTCAAGTGTTCAGCTAAGTGGTCAGTAGTTCGGACATTGTTTTATTTAACCTGACCCTTGGTCTGAAGCACTGTTACTTTTCATCATATACCAGATTATTGCAAATAAGATACCAAATATTATTAAAAGAGGCAGTCCGTATCTCATTATGTTCCACGCTATACGCCTTAATAAAGGGAACGGACGATTGTCAACATCCTCGTCAGTGGTTTCAGACAGGTCATCACCTTTGTTCTTATCCCCGCCATTTATTTCCTGCAGTCGTCGCTTGGCCTCGTCAAGTTCGCGTATCAAGTCACCTGAACTTTTCAATTTGTTTTCATGATGATCGTTCTCTTTTTCTTCCTTGTTATTTGTTATGTAACATTCATGTGAAATATTTTTGATTGACACACCAAATAATGCATCTAATCCAGAAATATCTAGTTTCTTGTTTTTCATGGAGTCTAAGTAAGGACTAAACTCGTCTTTGTTTATGTCTGGTGAATCTATTCTGTTAATTGCCAATTCATTATGTCCGCTATTAGATAAAGGTACAGTTTTTGACTCGAAATTATAATCCGTGATCGATTTAGAGAAGACTGATCTTGAAATGATTTGCCATTCTTTGTCACTGTAGATTTTTGTATCCTTACTGGTGCTGCGGATCCAGTGTTTATGCATCCTTTTATATTAGTTCTGTGGTTTGTGGAACAACAAAACTGTGTCAATTTAGTCTCCACTTCTACTGAAAATAGAATATAAATTTGGAGATAAACAGAAGTCTTTACATCTTTATGTGTATCCTTGGCTTCTATGGCACAGGCACATGTCTCTGGATATTTTTACTTTTTTGCCTTAGTATAACAGGTATGTAAGATTTTGTTTTTTAGAGACAAGTGTCTATGTTCTATTGTCTATCCATTACTTTTCATAGATATAGGAAGATGTGGTGTGAGTGCCAATGAGACAACTCTCCATCATAGAACTATTCTTCTCTGAGTCTAATTGAATTCGTATTTATGTCTTGTTGAATGTATCTGGGATAAGAATGTTTCAATGTTCAGAACTGGTGAAAAATGTGATCATTGTGTAATTATTTTAAAACCCAGTTTACTTAACCCCAATGTATTAACAAAAGCCTTGATTTTCTTCTCCGTTTTAGGGTATAATATAAGAGGAGATCCTAGGATTGCAAACACTGGCAAAAATCGGTTCATGTTCCTTGAATTTTTTAATCCAACCTTCTTAAATAAATGTAAAGGCCAGTGCTATAAGGAATCATATTTACACTCTGCTTGTGGACAGTAGATGTATGCAGTCTCTCCTTCTTTTCCTCTTCAAAGGATTCAGATTGAGGTCCATTTTTCAAACTTTATCTTTGATACCATTTGATGGCTGCTGGAATTTTTTTTTATCTCTCGAAGTTAATACATATATGTTTTGAACAGTTGTACTAAAATTAACGGTACCAATTTTCTTGCACCAGATGCGTAAAAGGCGCGTCTGGCATAACAACAATCAATTTGTAATATTTTAAAGCCATTGATCTCCGAGACTACCTTAAGACGATACTTGTTCTTGGATTTACAATGAGGAAAATACATTATTAAAACACGGTCCATACATATCAACACAGGTCAATTTCGCGCTGTATCTTGTCGCGATGTAGAACAGTTATTCATATGTGTATTTTCAGCATATTTTAAAGTCTCGGTAATTCTCATTATTTCTTAATCACTAAGCCCCTTTAGAGTCAATTTAAAGGCATGGCGCTCTATGTTTCTTCGCCTTTTTCAGAACACTGGTTGATTTTAAGAAAACGTGTTTGGTATCTTTTCAAGTTTACCTCTTCATTTTCAAACATAGTTAATTTTTAATATGAGGATGTTTTTGGTCACTTTGATTAAAAGGGTGATTTCTATGCAGTATAGTCATCAGATTCTAACACCAGCTTTATCATTGTCATTTATAGGAGGTTGAAACATTTTGAATACATTTTACAGGGACTTTGGAATATGTGTCATTAACGACCCACCCCTCTCAAACACACACACGCGTTTTCGATTTCATTGTCACCACGTATTTCTTTACATGTGATCCTTATCGATACTTTTACCTAAAGCATCTAGTACCTTTATATCAACGTAATATTATATATCTACTTAACAATAATATCCTACCTGAAAAGGATAATCATGGACCGCTCTATAGAAAAGAAACAGATTGATCAGATTCCCATTTTAATTGCCTTTTACCAAAAATCTCGCTACAATATGTACTGTCACATGAACTTATTGTTATTCAAGAAGCACACTTACAACTTTTTTTTTAATTTCTTATAGACATTTGCAAGATATCTCGAAACTGAAACGGATCCCAAGCAAAATATTCATATTATCTCGTGCCTATATCGACGTTTCGACCTATTTCATTAAATATTCATCACTGTCTTTCATTTTTGATTTTTTTCTAATATTCTTTATTCTTTGTAACGAGAAATCTAATTGAAATTATATAAATTATGCAGTACAGTTACACATGATACATCCGAAACGCCTTTTCTGTATTGCTTCCATAGTAAACGCTAATATTTAAACGCTTACAAGGCAGATTTGAATACATGACGAGCTATATGAAAAAGAAGGGCCTTAAATAAAGCCCATTTTCGCAGAGGGAAAAAGCCTCCTTTAAGACTCTTAATATCTAAATATTTCAAAGTAGAATTTAAGAAAGATGTGTTATTATTGATACTTCATTTATTGAACCATATGCGCATTTCTACCAACAAAAGTCCGTCCTCAGTGATCCTTGAGACTAATTGTTGTTTTTTTTAATTCAAAACCTTAAATAATACAAAAGCTTAATGAAAAATTATTTCGTAAATTTCAATAAAACAATACTCGTATGTCATGCCAGTACAGAAATACTAGCTACCGGGTTGGTGGACACATAAGGGAATAACAGTTCAACAGCAATGGTATCGATCGAATTTTAGTTATAACCGTAATGGTACCACATTCATAATTGCATCAGATGTGGAAGTCTCTTCGATGATGCTCTATGCCAATTGTTTTAAAATCCAAAACATAACACTAATGTTGAGGAGCCAAAGACATCTGTGTTTATATTTATCATCAAACTTGAGGCTTTTTTTTATGTTGTTTGTGTATTAAAGTACTTCTAATATGCCACAATTTAGAACTTGTTTAGATTTTGGCCAAGGCTTTAAAACAGTTATTAGCTTTAATTTGATTTATATGAATATTTCAATCTAGGCAAACTATCTTTTTAGTGCCGATGAGGTTATTTAATCTTGCCTAAAAGTGTGTAAGATATCCATTGTAAGGAAATTGTGTCAATTTCAACACAAGGAAGTTACAGAGGCATCACGACTTCCAGTTTTGCATTCTCATCCAGTCATGCAATGCGTTATATTGACACAGGAAAAGTGTTCGGATTATCATCCTATCAACTGCATAATCCTTAAAGTATTGTAGTATTTATCTGTTGTTTACTTTTGCGATTTTCGGTACCAGAAAATAGCTCTTATTGTACCTCTGCCTCCAAGAAATGTTAAAATATCATTTTGCTTACATTGTTGACATTAAATGAATTCATCGTGAAGAAAGAATTTGCTGAAAATAAACTTAAACACATAAAACAGTGTAAATGATTTACTTTGCTCTAGCTAACAACCCACCACAACAATAGAGCTCCACATATTGTAAATGTAACGACAGGAGCAATGAATACAATAAAGATCCAACAACATCTACGAAGCGATATTTTTGGTATGGTAAATTTATCAATATCTAGCCATTTTTTAAGGCTTTTCTTTCTCTCGATTTCTGGTGCCGTTTGTTCAAAATATGATGTTTTTCTGCTGGTAAAAAATGGCTGTTCATATGATAGATTATTTTCAACGGCTTCTATCATGAACGGTATGGGTTTGTCTTCACTTAAAGAAACAAAGTCGTGTTCATTAACTTTGGAATTACCACACAGTAATGGGCTTTCATTCTGGGTAGTCACAAGCCTAACTGGTCCACTATCTGGTATCCTTGTAATTCGTAAATATTCTTCTTGGTTCTTGTGTTTATCTTCCGCTTTCACTATTTGTTTTCGACTTTTTATAGGTGTCACTGCAGTGGTGTGTTTAATCAAAAGACCATCTGCGATGAAACTTGTGGAAGAAGACCTTCCAAATATTGGATTAATGTCATTTTCCTGATAAGCAGCTTGATTCATTTCCATTTTAAACTGTATAAATCGCCTGATTTTTCGTCTATTTTAACTTTTAAAGAGATCAAAATGACATGATTTCATATATAATTGTGTAATTTAATATGGTATGATCGCATTTTTCAGATTCGTCTTTCTTGTTGAATAATTTATTTCTTAATATTGAATTTGTGTAAAAATGACATTTGAAGACAGATTACTTAAGTACATACGATACAGTTTCGATCCCATGATGATTTTTCTACAAAAAATTGCATACAAACTATTTTTTACCTAAGCAATTCGTATGTGTAATAATAAATATACCTTCTTGTCCCCCTTTATAAGATAAAAGGGGTCCAAATTTTAGATATAACTCAAAATTTCGTGTTTTTTTTTCACATTTCTATTCCATAGATAGACACACCTACCTCTTTTTTTATTTCAACAAATAAACGCAAGCGAATTTTTGTAGAAACCTGAAAATATTCTTTACCTAAATATGCTCTTACTATAAGTACAACGGTTCTATGGAAACAATAAGTTTTGTACAAAGTTTTCAGTTTTAAAAGGCCGGATTGTGATTTGTCCAATAATAGGATTATAAGTTGTTTTTCAAGCCAGAGATGAACAGAAGGTAATATAAGCAAAATTTCATCTGTGATATCATTGAATGAATTAATGAATGAATAAATGAATGATTTTTTTTATTTGCAAAGCAGTAGTAACATGCTATAGCAACACAAACATATTTACATTGTGACACACAATAAACAACAGAGAACAATTTCATAAGATAGTACAATAGAAAAATGATCAACTTATTAAATGTGATCTAATCTGCCAGGCAGATTTCAAATAATTACATAATTTTCCAACTGAAGACCTGGATTTTGTTTGATACAAATACACAAGTTTTGTCACATTTGGCCATGAACAGTAATAATTTGGTAAAAACTGCAGTCGTACATGTCTATACACAGGACACACTAAAATAAAATGGTACTCATCTTCAACATTTTTCATATTTCAGCAAGTACATAATCTGTTTTCTCTTAGTATATTTGTATAACGCCCTATCTCAACATTTAACTTCATAGTACCACTACGTAGCTTTGTGAAAAAAAATCATAGTTATAATCTACGTAATCTTCAAAACAAAAATCTAATTTTAAAATTCTGTACATAGTAAGTTTTTCACAATCCTGCATAGATGCAGACCAGCTTTGAATATATTGATCTTTTAATCTAGTTTTTATTACATCTAATGATATATTCATACCAGACTGCTGGTACCATACAAAGTTTAAACCAATACTAAACAATGGGTCACGAACATTAGAAACCCAATAAGTTTTACCAGTATTTGCATCTCTGAGTAACAATATATAGATATCATACACAATAAGTTGTTTATGAGTTAAAATCTTTAACCAGTATTTTAAAACTTTTTGTTTTCTTATTACATTCATTGTTTCATAAAGCAAAGATCTCCTCAATATTCAGGAAAAAAACTTTAAATGGTTTAACTTTTATGATTTCTTTACAATGCCATGTAAAGTGTCATTCCACAGAATAAATATATTTTAGTTTATAACATAGAAAACAAAATGTATAAATATAGCATTTCTTAATGAAGCTGTAATAATTTTCAGAGTTAAAATGGTTTAATCTTTAGAGATCTATAGAGCACTGAATCTAGATTCAACCTTTTTATAACCAAATGTGTTTGGTGTGTACTAATTTTGTCAAATAAATACAAATACTAGTACTCTGATGTAAATTTCAGCGGCAATGGGAAAAATGGCAGCTCCCCATTATGTTAAACTTTATAATTTAAAAAAATATGCGAATAAATCAATGTCATGTGAAAAAATTCCTGAAAATTTTTAAGAAATAAATCATGTTGAAGACATAGACGCCATTATGGCATTGAGTTTCAAGAATGAATAGAATCAACAAATGGACATCAGAAATTAAAGAAACCGCATAAATATGTGTTCAATCACAAGGGAAAATATGATTGATGTTGTCGGAACCAAATTAATTTTCTCAAGCCCATGTCACAAAGTAAAGGTAACTCTACAGCATTCAGTGAAAACAAATATTCAAAGTCCACATATTGGAAACCTGGGGAAAAACTTGTTTTCAATGCAGATGATTCACATTTTCCATCTGTTTTATACAATTAGTTTACAAAGTTTGAATATAAGAAACATGTTGGAGCTAAAAATGACATTAACAAGTTTTTGAGAGACGGACTTATGCAGGGACAAAGTAAAGAAGTTACCAGACCTGTCCTCAAATTGAACAAAGAAGGCACAAAACTTAAATGTGCTAAAAGTTTCATATTTTAAGATGTATTTCTCACGTTGCTAATATTTCAGAAAATCAATGTATTGGATTTTACAGCCAGCACCCATGACATATTTTGCTGACTATGGCAATTGGAAAATACTGATGTTGTTCAAATACTTTTGCCCAATTAAAATGACAAAACAAGCAAGTAAATCGTCAAAACTAAATACGTAACTATGTTGAATGCATCTATCCTATCGAATTTTAGTGATAAAGGATACTACAGATACAGTTAAATCTGTGTCATATCTTGACTGACATCTATAAATTGACAATGAGGGTCGGTTTAAAACAAAACTTTACGACATACAGGGATTATTTCAGCTTCACAATTGTGAACTTTTCATTTCTATGTAGCAACATTCAAACAGCGCCTGCATACGGATTATATATCTCCGAATTGATACGATATTCCTGAGCTTGTATTTCCTATCATGATTTTCTTGTTACAGGGTGTTTGCTCATAGAAAGCTGTCCAACCAAGAGTTCCAAATAGGGAAGTTGAAATCATCCTTTCGTAAATTTTATGGACGCCATCACGAGTTTGATGTCCGTTATGGAATATCAAAAACTACTATCCCGTTCCCTTTCCACAAATGTGACCTACCGAATTAGGCTATTTACCGGGTTTGTAATATCATGAGCAACACAAGTGCCACAGGTGGAGTAAGTCAGATCTGCTTACCCTTACGGTATCACCAGATATCACCCCATTTTTTGGTGGGGTTGATATTACTTAGTCTTTAATTAGTTTTCTATATTGTGTCGTATGTACTATTATTTGTCTAATTGTCTTTTTCCTTTTATAGCCATAGCGTTGTCAGTTTATTTTCGGTCTATGAGTTTGAATGTCCCTCTGATATCTTTCGCTCCTCTTTAACATACTTGAATGAACTGCTTTCAAGATAAAGACTAATGTTGTTCAAAGTTCGTATGTGCATATCAAAACAAACATGAGAATTATTAGGAACTACATTTCAATGTGTATAAGATTTAGTAGCGTTATCATCGTGTGACAATGCAGGTTTTTTTTCATGTGTCGTTTTATGTGCTGTTCAATGTTTTTCATCTGGGGTTAGTCTCCATTTCAGTGTCGACATTAACATCAATTATATAATCATTTTTATGAATTTACTGTTTGCAAGGGTACGAACTATTCTAAATATTCTTTGTCCCATGAATAGATAAAATTAGCCATGTTTGGCACAACTTGTTGGCATTTTGGGTCATCGGTGCTCTTCAACTTTGTACTTTTTTTGCTTTCTTTACTTTTTTGGGGCGTCGCTGGTGGATCACCGTCTTATGTAGACGATGCGCGCGAATGGTGTATTATATTATAGGATTTGGTACATTTGATTAAAATTAGCATGTTGAAATGGTGTATTATAATGTTAATTTGTTTATTTCTCTGTCCGTAATGTTCTTGCATTTATTTGTACGGTAGTCCTGTCATGTAATGGTGTCATTTTAGTGTTATATTTAACATTGCCATAAAAGTTCTAGGTTTGGCTAGCCACAAAACCAGATTCAACCCACCATTTATCTCATTAAAATGTCATGTACCAAGTCAGGACAATGACAGTTGTTATCTTATAGTTCGTTTCTGTGTGTGTTGCATTGTGGTTTTGGTTTTTGTTGCACTTCAGTTTCTGTTGTTTCGTTGTTTACCTCTTTATATACTGAATGTGTTTACCTCAGTTTTAGTTTGTAACCCGGATTTGTTTTCTCTCAGTCATCTATTCATGACTTTCAATCAGCGGTATACTACTGTTGCCTTTATTTAACATGCTTCAATATTGTGACTTCCTGATTGAGAGGAAGGTCGCTTAGGAGAAAACTGATAAATGGTGAGTCATCCTTTACTGAACAGTTAATGAATTCCTCATCAATAGACCACATGATGAGGCTTAATCGTTCTTTATTGATTAGTCACTGAACCCATCAACACTTGACCAAATAAACTTGACAAAGGCTCAATCATCCTTTATTAAACAGTAACTTAATTGCTCACCACTTAGCCACATACATTCTGTTTCATCCTCAATATAAAATCTACTCCAAGAACATAAGACCAAGCTAACACTGTTCAATGCTTTATTGAACAGTCACTTAATCTTTTAACACTAGACCACCTAACTACTGTATGACACTACTGTATGACTGTGTCATCCTGTATTGAAGATCATTGAACAGCCACAGAATTAACTAACACTAGATCACATAAATTTCGTATCTTCATTTATTGGACAGACATTAGAACAGAATACCTTGGCAGTGTAATTAATTTTCATATTTAAACTATATGTGTGATTTGTAATGGAAATAATGTTGTTTGTATATGGTGAATGTAGTTCTATGTAAACCAACAAGGAAGTCCATTGAACAATCTAGCCAAAGAAACAATATTCAGCTGCCTCTCTAATTACATTTTCGTCATTTTGTTTCTCAGCTTGTGACATACTCCTCAAGAAGACTTTTCATGAAAATCTGAATGACCCACTGACAGTCAAAGATTTTTAGCAATCTTCATCTGGTCAACAAATAAACACTTTTATTTGAATTTGTGCACAGAAATATTACAAGAAAAGCATAAATGAACTAACTTTATTTTTCTTATCAAAGTTCAATGTTCAATAAACTTTATACATCATGTTTTATACTATTTACAAAAGTTTGAATACAAAACAGACAAGTTTTAAATGGGCATACTTAGGGATATTTTTTGTGCAAAGTCTCAATAAATATATACCATATGAAAAACTATATATGAAAGGGACATTACTCTTTTAAATCACATTTTGACTAAGAAAATTTGTATCAGTGAATACACCTTTTTATTATGAATTTGTTATGTCACTTATTCAAAACGTTTTGAGTTACAATAGGATTGTTTCTTAAGCTTCTTTAAAAAATCTAATTTGTTGGAATCCCAGGCAAAAACAGGTAAATATGTTACTCAAGCAGCGGGTTATCTTTCAATGGTTCTTCAACAATGTTGATGGCAGAAAAGTGGTTCAAAGATGAAGGTGTGTTTTATCATAAACAAAATAATTACTGAACAGATTTTACTGAATTAACTGGATTTTTGGCGGGTGAGAAAATTTGTAATTAATTCTTCTTGGTTTTTAATTCAAAAATACAAACCTTCAGGTTGAACTCTTTAATGTGTTTACCTGAACATCTAAATCCCCAAAATCACTTTAAACAAAATTGATTCCTCAATAATCAATGATAATGGTGTTCATGGTACTTTAATTTTTAATCTTTATATGATGGAAGATAATTAAACCAATTAATATTGAGTTTCATATATCATATTTATGGATAAAAGGAGAGTGTTTAATTTTTGTGTGTGTAATAAAAACCAGGGATAACTTAGAAAATTTACACTCCTTCAGCAATTAAGCCTATTTGGATATACATGATATAAAAGCACTCCTAAGATACATGCAGGTTAACTAATTTGTTTAAAATGTAACAACTTCAAACAAATATATAAAAGAAATTGTTAAGTTTTTGGTATTAAAATAACTTCTAACAGCACCATACCACTATTTAACCATGTTAACTGCAAATGTTGAGAAATTGACAAAATTTGGGCAAATTTCAAACTGAGATTATATGCAAAAAAAATAATGCTAGATGTTTATATCATTTTTATCCAAATACTCAAACAAGTTTACACTGGAAGCTGCTTGGCCAAGGTAATCAAAGCGCGAAAGCGCTGTAAAGGCAGTTAATTACAGGTTGTGTGTATTTCTAGTCCAGTTATATCATTATCTTCCATAGAACAGAGGTGGTTTGTAGAATTTAAGATTTAGAGTTCTTTTGTACCTTAGTTCACCTATACATGTATCTATAGTCTACTGTTTACAGTATATTTTCTGTGCCTCGCCATGAAATGCATTTTTAGCCATGGCCTTGTCAGTTTGCTTTAAATTTATGAGTTTGACTGTCCCTTTGGTGTCTTTCGTCCCTCTTCTTTAGACATATAAGAACTTTTCCTTTTCAATATAAATAGACTATTTTTAATTATTGATTGTATACGCATATTCTATGACTCCCATAAAAAAATAGTTCACAAAGATTGACTAGTCTCTGTACTGTGTGTATAGCAAGAACATCAAGTAACATAATGGTAAATGTACATAGTAACATGTCAACTTTTTTGATGACCATACCTGCCAACTGTCAGTATTTGCAGAGTATTTCCCCCATCGAGCTCGAGGCTCCCAAATGGAAATTTTGTAAGAGCAATTTTGTCGACTATTTAAAGAAAACAATTAATTCAACAATGGCTATAAGCTTGTTAATGCAAGAAGAAGCCAAAAACCACATTAGAATATATTTGAAGGGAATCCATGACAATCGCCCCATTAGCAAATAGCCCCACTTTTTCACTAACTCGCCCCACTTTAAAAAAAAACCTGCCCCAACCTGGATTACCAAATCGCCCCACTTGTGAACTGTGTTAAATCCCGTTAATATTACTCCTGCCAACTCGCCCCACCTAATAGAAAACGATAATATCTAGATAAATATATTATTAACCAGGAAGAATTTAGTAATGCCAACTCGCCCCACTTATGTAAAAAGATGTTATCCCATTGTATATAAGTTAAATTCTGTTAATATAACTCTTGCCAACTGGTCCCACCTAATGGAAATCGATGAAATCTAGATAAATATATTATTAACCAGGATGAATTTAGTAATGCCAACTCGCCCCACGTATGGAAAAAGATGTTATCCCATTGAATATAAGTTCAATTCCTTATATTGCATTATGATACAATTAACAGGTTTCTTTTCAATTGTTATGCAAATAACTAAGCTTCAAAACTTACATTTATTCTTCAGTATATATCAATAATAGTAATTAAATTAATTTTCGGTTTGTTTGTATTCTGTGTAGATTAGTTTTCATTAAAGTGGTGCGAGTTTTAATTTTTAATTATATATATATATATATATTAATCTAAAAATTACCGTTTTTTTATAAGTAGGGCGAGTTGGCAGGAGTAATATTAAACAGGGTTCTCGCTAAGGCGAGTATATGAGTCCTGGACTCAACAAAATCTGTCTGGACTCACCATTTTCAAAACTGGTGAGTCCACAAATACATCAATATTGAAATATTTTGTATAAACTGAACACAGTTACCATGACTCACCGTGGCCAAAAATGACGAGTCCCTGGACTCGCCTTCAAAAATCCTTAGTGAGAACCCTGATTTAAAATGATTTAACCAATTTCACATGTGGGGCGAGTTGGCAGGAGTAATATTAAACATGATTTAACCAATTTCACATGTGGGGTGATTTGATAAATCAGTTTGTGGTGTTTTTTTAAAAAGTGGGCAGATTAGCCAGTGGGGGGACTTGTCCTGCTTCCATTTGAAGGCCCCCTTGAAGGTTTTGTATGACTATATAAACCATCTTTCACGTAAAACCCCCATGTGCATTTTGAAAAGTTGGCAGATATGTTTCTTACTCCAGGCAAAATCTACCGGTATGAATGAAAAAGAAGTTTTCAATTAAGGCTCTGTGGCCATAACAGCTGTCTCATTAGCATTTTAACCACTTCCCATATTTGCAATTAAAACAATAGAAGAAAATTATTCAACGCAAAAACAAAACTTACTTGTAAATATGAAATTCTCTTTACGGTATGAGTTTTTCTCCTTGTTTCAGATTGTACAGTAGTACCTGTAACTGCTTATACCTATTTCTTATTCACTTTTGCTTGATAAACTCACTAAATATCATATACATTGTACCACATCTCCTTATTTTTATATGCATTCCAATAACATGAACAATTGTAATTCAATTCTATATACATGTACCAAAGCAAAATGAACTGCACCACTTTCATTCACTAGTATGCATCTTTTGGCAAAATACAAGACTTTGTTCTAAGATGACACAATTAATATAATATATATTTATTGATAAAAAAATAAAATTTAGTATACAACTCTTTAACGGTATAAAAAAAGCACAGCTGTGTCATAAATTGTGAAATTTGTGCTGAAAACATAGACATTGATGGTATTTGAGTAATTCCATATGTGAAGCTCAACATTAGCTCGTCAGTTGGTGGTGGACAGTTAGAGTTCCTTTCTGCAGGCTAGGATGAATGACTTTTCAGGAAAACCAATTTCAAAAATCAAAACTTTCCTCTAGCATGTCTAGATTTCTCCTACAATATTCATCCAGTTTAGTTCTTTTGTTTTAATTGGACACCGTCCTGATTTTTAATTTTGCAAACCATTCAGTCTCTTGCTTGCAAATGGTGCATGAAAATAGGATGGGTATGACAGTAGACAAGTCTCTTTAATGTGGGTTTGTGCCCTGAAAAAAAGTTTTATAACTTAAGTTTAATTGAAACTTGTGCAACACATATACCTAAATAACTATATAACATAGAAGAGAGCATCATCCGTGTCAATGTTTTGTTCCTGTTTACATTGTCATTGATATTTCTTCAAAAAGCCTGAGGCATAGCTCATGAATTCCTGTCATTAGACATTACATCCTAAATTAACATAATTACTGCTAGAATGATTATCAGTATGATAAACGTACACTATCATTGTACAGCCCAAGTCTTCAGTATATATAATTGTTGCATTCATTCACTCCCAGGGGCGGATCCATGATTTTCAGTTAGGGGGGGGGCGCAAATTTTATTTTCGCCGAGCGGAGCGAGGCGAAAAATTTTTGGAGGTTGTTTTAGGTAAAACTATTGACATATTCTTCTAAAGGGGTGAAATGTAGATATGTCGAACTATTGTCTGGTAAAATTAGGGACAAATGAATGTTTACGGACGTAAAGTGAGACGAGACAGATCACAATTGCTCACCTGACCAATATATTTTTCAATGAAAATTTCTACTTTTACCAGCGGTTTTTAATTGTCTTTTCATACTATCTGATTTTTAATTTTTTTATTTTCGGAGGTCGTGACCGACTTCACTGTGTTCGCCATAAACTAAAATAAGTAAAGAATGAGACGCATTTACACAGTTATATTTATTTTCTTGGGATCACAAGCATACAGTAATGCGGTACATAATTCGGCTAAATATTTAGGTTGCAAGTGAGAAATAAATACAGACACAGAGATACAAATTAATAAACTAACCTTTCGCTTAAAACAGTATTTCTATCTTTCATTACAGTACCGATATTATAAAAAAAATATCGCTGCTTTCTTGATGAAATTGTGAAAGTGAGTAAGGGATGTTTTGGAACTTCGATTTTCAAACAAATTGATTATAAAAACCGCAAATACAATGTAATTTTTTTTCTTTCAACTGCTAAAAACCTATTATAATTGTCAGCAAACGCAGCTCCGCGTTTGACACCTTCCTTTGAAATTATTTATAAAACTTTAATAAAGCGTAGGTCAGTTGGTTAGTAATCACGTTGATTATGTTAAACTGACTGTTTTATATACCTCAATTTGTCACGTTAAAAAGATTGAATGGTCTCTTCTGACACTTAAATATGTTGAAGTCAACCTATGCTTTGCAAATTTTAGGGGGGGGCGCACGCCCGCCACGCCCCCGCCTAAATCCGCCCCTGACTCCTGTGTTCAGTCGTTCAAAAATTTCTAAACATCAACAAATGAACTTTAATAACAACAAGAAAACACTAGAAAAGATACGTACATACCGATGCAAGACGTAACGGCCATTCTACCATGACGGCCATAGGATGAAACGGCCATACCCCGAAAAGATGAAACGGCCATAGTACAAAAACGGCCATACTTTGAAAAGACGTATCGTCCATGTTTTTTTTTTTTTTTTTTAGATGTTATAGATAAATTATTTTGATACTTATACATGGTTATTATAACTTTTAAATAAACTATACTGTTTTTACATTATTTTTCATCTTAATTTTTATTATATCATTTGTTTACTCATTATATATTTATCGTAAATGAATGTGTTTAATCTAATAAAATATTAAAATATCTTATTGTTTTCTAGATGATTGTTTGATATCTTGTGTATAGCAAATAGAACAAAATGAATAAATATTAATGACTTTATCCGAATGGGAGACTAATTTCTGTCATAATTAAAACAATGAGTTCAGTTTTGAAATATAAAACAAGGTAATCAGCTGTAATCAAGTAATGATTAAGTTGGAAATTTAAGAAGATTGTTGATTGCTTGTTATTAGGGGACGACCATTTGATATTCTGGGGGGGGGGGGGGGCCAGGAGGATTTGTTTTTGATCGGTTATTTATTTTTGTTAACTGAGAGGACAGATTATTCATTTTCCGACTATTGAAGCAAGATTTTTCATTTTCTTTAAAGCAAGGGACTGATTATTCATTTTCACACCTATATATATGATATTCGAAAACATACAATTTTAAAAATATTTGTTAATTATGAATAATACATGTACAGTCAAGTTATTGTGTATCATTTAATCAAAATTAATCATTATCCCCTGCAGAAATTTGAAGATTCAAGATTTTATTCATAACCTCAGACACATACTTGTGTACTACACAATCATATTTATGTTATTATTATGAACAAATACTTATTTTTCGTATTATATTTTATGTAATAAACTCAATAAAAAAAAAAAAGTGTGGACGATACGTCTTACAATGTGTGGCCGATAAGTCCCATGGACGATATGACGGTATGGCCGACACATCCTAGGGCCGTCATGGAAGTATGGCCGTCGCGTCTCGTGTTTAAGTGTATTTGGAAGAGAAATAAATCTGGTTAAACGATGTAAAAAGGAGAAATATATCTGGTTAAACGATGTATAAAGGAGGAAAAATTGTAGATATTGCATTACGATGCGTTCTACCTAATAGCACGTGGATATGTTTACATATTTAGACTTGACCCAGTATGACCCGTACCTTGTAAGTCACCGCCGTCGTTTAAACACTTGACTACAGTCGTGTATAAGCTAGACAATAAAAAGCTTAAGCCTGTACTTTTTGTGTGAAGTAAATGTGTTTGTTCTGTACATTTAAATTGTTTTACCTGATAGCAAGAACGTATATCTATCCGTTTCCTTCTCAATTCACTTTGTCAAATTCTTCGAGCTTCTTCAAAACATACGTATTACTGCGCCGGAAGTGAAAAAAATATGAGAAATCCTCGTAAAATAATGCTATTTTCAATTTTGTGGAATCCATTTTGTTATATTAATTATCCAAAGATAAAAAAAGGTTACGATTAATTATGAATTTGCATATCATTATACGGAACGTTTATGGACTATTTTTTAAGTCGGTCATTTTGGCGGTAAATCATGTACACATACACACGTAGATTGGCTGGTACCCGATTGTAATGTTACACATTAAATATATCAAATAGCTAATACCCGGAACGTAGTACCGGGAACCATGATAATACGTAGATAACATACATAACTAATACCGAAATTGAAAACGCTTTACGGTTTCTCGTTCATAAACCCAATTCCGCTTTGAATAATAGAAGATGCAATATTAATCATGTTCAGTCGACTTTTCATTGTTATATCAACGTCTGAACGAATTAAAGAATCTTTAGATGTCAGATAACACTTGAAATTGACCCGACCTCTTTCCACACGGAATATACAAATAATGATAGTTTGTAGTCAGGTTGACTGCTTATAATGCAAAATACACACTTATAACAAGTTCTATAAAACGAACAATACACACTGATCGTTTCTTTAGTCCCCAATGTAAATGAAAGAAACAAAAACCATATCATACCATAAAAAGAAGAGGAGAAATTCGAACATTTCCGGATCTATTTCTGGCCAAAAGACCCCCAGCATGGATTGCGTATGAAAAGATGAACCTCATGACTTAAAAGTCAGGCCTTAAAGCACTGCCTTTAAAAAAAATGATTGTTAATTAAAAAAAACACAATTATTGACATGAAGGAGGTAAGATAAGAATCCTTGAAATTGCTAAAGTGATTTTTTGCTTATTATTACAATATACCTTTAAAATCAGAGATTATTTTTATTGGTAAATGAAAGGAATGTCCTTTATTTAATACTATCTTTAAACATTAAACACTTTAAAATATTTATCAAATATAAATGACTGGTCAAATTAATGCACCACTTACAATAACAGGTAGTAATGCCCATCTGTATTAAGATTTAAGAATGTTTATAAGGGGAACACTTAACATAAAAGCAACCCATAAAACCCCAAACTGGTCTATCTTACATGTATCTACAGAGATGTCTAATTACAGATGTTGCCCTCATGATTGTGGTACAGTATAGTGATACCTGTTATAATGTACGTGATTGCTGATAAATTTTTCATATCTATCTTTGTGCTCATCTACACCTGTCGTGTAATATATAACATCTGCCTTAGATGGCAACACTGCCTTCCTTAATCGTTTTTTCTTTTTTTTACCCATACCTTTTACAGTTTGTGTAAACAATCGTTTATTCTCAGCAAGTTGTCTGCCTACTGACATTGGCTTTGATGGCAGTAGACAGAGCCTAGATGTTTTCTCTATATATAAAATCTGCATTAATGCTGTTCTTCCAGTAGATTTACTAGTGTGTGCACCAAGCATATGTCCTCTCATGAATATAAAAGACTGCTCCTTCCTCCCACATTCTTTGCATAGAAACTCTGTGATCTGATTCTTTGTTGGTTCTGCGAATGGAAAGTGTTTTTTAGTCTTCCAGTGTTTGTGCAATTTGCTACCACTTGGAAATTCCTGTTTGCATGTTGGGCAAATGTGTACTGGAGACACCTCGACTACCATTCTTTTTACAACTTTGCCTAAACCATAAACACCACTTTCATTTTCATCGTGTTTCTGTTGAAAATGTAAAGCACAAGTCCATATGCTTCCATGGATCATATCACATTGAGGACATAGTGGTATTATATTAGTATCTATAGAATTGTTAGCCATACAATGTCTGTCTTCAACATACCTAGGAATTATTTTATCGCTTTCTATTTTGGCTTCTATAAGACTGGCAGCATTATGTTGTGCATTAATGAAATGACTTTTCATAAGCTGTTCGCTAACTTTGTCACAACCTCTGATGACATGTAAACAAAGGTCACACATCAAACATAAGTCGATTTCCTCTTCATCAGACAATTCTACCTCTTCCACTTCTTCATCATCACTTGATATAACAATGTTTATATCACCAAAGCTACCATTGAATATGTTGTTATTCTGAGAGCTGCTGGGCGCATTCTCTACAAAACTTACTGATTCTTTAATGGTTACTGAACCATTTTGTATATTGCCATTTGGGTCAACATTAGACAAAGGCTGATTATCATTGGAATTTGATGTTTCACTGTCAATAGATAATCTCTGTCTCTTAACTGGTGGTTCACTGGAAGAATTTAAGCTTGTACTGCTAGGTGACTTTATAAGGTTAGAAATTGTACTGTTTTTGTTTGATACATTCAATGTCTTATTTTCAGACTCTTTACCTATGTTTTCCTCCTTTATTGTGTGTATATCTATCTTTCTTCCATTCATTTGAACAGATTCACATCCTTCTATTGGTCTGCTTTCCTCTTCATGATCTGAGTCTGCCTGGAATGCACCAAATGCTTCTGGAATTACCGACTCTATTTGCTCTCTGTGAAAGAAATTAATGCTATTGCTCATTTTCATTTTTAAACTCCTAATAGACCGATTAGTATTGTTATAGAACTGCATAGAAAAGCTATGTCTAGCATTGAGCACTTCTTGTTGTGGATATGGTCCTCCATACTGGAATCTATTACCCTGAGGTCTTCCTCTAAATGAACCACTGTAGTTACGTTTTGCCATTCTGAATGGGGAAAATCAAGCTGAAATAGAAATTCAAATTTGTTAAATATCTAAAAGACAATACAAAGAAAAATACAATTACACCAAGGTAATATCAGGGACTTCGTTATGGTTACATTTTCAACATGTTACCGTATAACAGATTATTTTTATGGGGTGCAAATGTTCGCTTATTTTTTGCGGAAAATACAAAATCGACAAAATAAATTCCCCAAATTTAAAATTGCATATGCAAAGATATTGATAAAAGTTTTGAATCTGCCAAAATATTTCATATACCTCATTAAATGACAATCCCGAAATTTTACACAAGCGAAAATAATATATGCTAAAGGGTACCTTGGGGTTTTTGGTAGCTGATCTAAAGCTTTAAAAATGAAAGTATATTAATTCCGAAGAAGAAATACTGTAGAAAGACATAGTTCAATTATACAAAAGCTGTTACTTTCCATTTCCTGTATTATTGATTTTTCTTCTCCAAAGACATACAAAAATGTATATACTAGTACTACATTAGCATGACATGTTTTTGACCAAAGATTACCTGTAACAATATGTATTCAACTAAGTCGTATTTGTTGAAGTAAAACAATTTTCAAGTTACAGTGTTTCTGATTATCAGTAGTGACACAAATGAGAAATTCTCATATTAAAATTATATTGGCTTGTTAAACTGCTCATACCACATGACAATGCATGAGGAGGTTTAATAAGCAAGGCTAAAATGCTTTGGTTTTCAAGTTACCAATGTAAAATTGCTCACTTTTTGGGGGTTGAAAACTAGCTTAGACCTAGGCCTGTTCATGCTGTTTGACAGCGTAAATAGAAGGTTAATCAAACCTACTGTAAAATGAAACTGATTTAGTGGCAACTAAAATGAAATATAAAATACAAAATATTTAATTAAAGAAAGCTCTGACAATTATGAGCATTAGTCAATAAAAGCATACATAGATATAGGAAGATGTGGTGTGAGTGCCAATGAGACAACTCTCCATCCAAATAACAATTTAAAAATTAAACCATTATAGGTAAAAGTACGGCCTTCAACACGGAGCCTTGGCTCACACCGAACAACAAGCTATAAAGGGCCCCAAAATTACTAGTGTAAAACCATTCAAACGGGAAAACCAACGGTCTAATCTATATAAACAAAACGAGAAACGAGAAACACGTATATATTACATAAACAAACGACAACTACTGTACATCAGATTCCTGACTTAGGACAGGTGCAAACATTTGCAGCGGGATTAAACGTTTTAATGGGCCCAAACCTTCTCCCTTTTTCTGAAACAATAGCATAACATCACAACATATAAAAACATACGATAAAATATCAATTGGCATACTTAACTCAATCAAAAAACGTATGATTACACAAAGAACGAATAAATTTGATCTGCGATATCTGAATACAAATGCACAGTTAATTAAATATTAGAGACAAACAGTCATGACCAAAAGGCTATCAAACAAATTCAAACACACTGAGAAATATTTAACCAATCAATGTTCACTTTAGAAAAAAACCGTTTTTTTATAATCTTGAAGTTTATACAAATGTTGTAAGAATAAGTGAAAAATTGAAGATATTACAAATAATCAAAGCTGGTATACAGCCAAGATCCATATAAATAAAAAATGACAAAAAAGCATTATAAACAGTATCAACAGGTCGAATTAACATATAAAACAAAGAATAACATTTAAACAATCTCATTACAATTTATACTAAACAAGTATCAAAAAAGTGTGTGCTCCAAGGGGAGTAACCATAGTATTACATAGATACTCACACATGTAACTTTCCAGGTGATGATACTGTCACGGAATAGAAGTTCCTTTATAATATAAGTTCCAAAAGGAAAATATATTCTGGAATATTATTTCCACAGGAATAAATATTACAGTATATATGTTCCTAACGGAATAAATGGTATCGAATATTTTTTCCAACAGGAATAGATATTATGGCAATGTTTATAATAAAGTTTCCATTGGAACTTCTGTTAGGTGGAACAAATATATATATACGTTGACAATACAAAATGTATGTTAACACCTGTAGCAATGAATTACACATCTAGTTTGCCACCAGCTAATTAACTTCAGCATTTAACTTTCATAGAGGGACATGGTTTATGATCCAAGCAAATGCTTGAGATCAAATGTTTGATGTCAGTAACTTTTTAGACTATGTGCAGCAAGTACTGTTTAAATCAAAGAGATTGCCAATGAGACAACTATACACTAGAGACCAAAGGATGTTGATTACGTTGTAAATTAAATATTAAAAATTTAAGATTTTTGGAAGGCAGCTATTTTCTGGGTAGGTACATTTTTTGTAATGTAGGTAGGGTCAGGCAAACAACCATATTTTTTTTTATGGCCTGAAAATTTACAAAAGAAAAAATATCCTATACAGTACAGGTACATTTACAATGTAGCTTTAGCCTTTAGATATATACCCATGAGCTAAATTTGCCTCAAACATTAAACTATCTCTATATTAAAGACACAATTTAAGTAAGGAGTATAAAATTAAGAAGAGAAAAAAAAGCAGAGTGTACAAAAATTAACCTTACTCTATAGACATTCAACATGTTCAATCCTTACAATTGAAGATATATACATGTACATGTATCAGCTGAATTCTAGTACACCATACATAAATGAATATGCCTCATCACTATGTGTCCGTCATTACTGGATATCACAAAAGTTACCGTAAAATTTTGACCTCATACATATAATACTTTTCAATAGACATGATAGAAGATATGACATCAAAAATTCAAGAGAACAGATTCTCAGGTCAAGCAGAACAGATTTCCAAATAGCGATAAGGTGTTTATACCAAGGGGGAGATAATCACCATTATGATTTTTAAAATCTTTGAAAGATGAATGGTTAACAAACATAAACTTTTAGCTACCTCTTTACAAGCAGAGTCAAATACAATGAAAGTCCCAACTATGTTTTGGCTTCCGAAGCTAAACAACACACCTTACAAATATAGATTGATAGGTGATGATACTGTCACGAAATAGGAGTTCCTTTCTTTTTTTGGTCGGGTTGTTGTCTCTTTGACACATTCCCCATTTCCATTCTCAATTTTATTTTATAGTGTGTAATCAAATGAGTTAAGAATATTAAAATTTTAAAAATCATTTGCTTTTACATGTATGTGTTTTTTTTTCATCTTTATTAAATGTACTATCTGATATTTTATTGCTGGTCTTAATTAAATAATTTGATCTACAATGCATTATTTTATTTGGTTTATTCATGTTGTTTTACTTGTGTTTTTTTTAATTTGCAATTGCTTTAATAATCATTGTATACTATATAGAGAGCCGTGGTGTATGGGTTAGTGCATCAAATTACTGACACAAAGGTTCCTGTTTTGATTCCCTTTCGGGATGAAAATTTCAGGAACTGAATTTTCGGCTCTCCCTAGACACCATTTGAGAGTCTTGAGGAAACGATGATAGTCCTTCCAAAGGGGACGATAAATAACTGACCTGTGTTAAGAGAGAGCCATATCTCTTGCATGTTACTGACACCCTTGTAGATTTCGAAAAAGAGCAGGCTAATGCCTCTACAAGCCAACACTCGCACCCACAAAGTGGAAGGTTTCAGATTAATATCAGTTGCAAAACTTATTTCCCAATCCACTATAAATAAATATGTTTAGAGTAATCATTGTATTTAATGTAATTATTCAGCACAGCTTTGGGCGCTGTGTTTAGCAATAAAAACTATTAAAGTATATTTTAAAATAATCTATTAATCTGTTCATGGATGTGTATTTGTACCTGTCTCGAATTGACTTTAAATAGGTGCCGATTTGACTAGATGCCGATTTAACCAGGTGCCGATTTGACTTTTTCTATTGGTGCCGATTTGACTTGTACCCCCTGTCTCTCTGTCGAGTGTCATCTGTGTCTTTAGAATTTAAAACAAACTTTACCTACTTTCATTCAAATGCTAGTGATGTACCAAAATCATTATAAGGTGAGTAGTGAACTTTCAATACGACGTTGAACACAAAGCAGTGACTAAAATTTAACTTTCATAAAAGCGGAAGTTAGTAAGGGAGATGACTTTCACAACTTCCGGCGATGATACCGGCGGGTTCTGTTTCAATCTTCCAGCGATTTGTAAAAAATAATGTGATTTTGGACTGAAAATAAAGCATGGAAAGTCAAGTTTCAGTCATGGTGCCGACGTTAATTTCGGCAGTTGAAACTGTCATGAATCCTACAGCAGCACAGCAGGATCGACAATCTGCCCAACAGGTACACAGATACGGTTCGATGTAGTCCAAATAATTATAACGTCTTGAAAGGCTATTATATTTTTTTTCTTTGACGCCTTACTTTCGAAGATCTAAATCTTAGCGTAAATCTATTTTAGAATATTTTGAACATTTGAATGAAAGTAGGTAAAGTTTGTTTTTATAATTGGGAATGTCCTATTGTTCTAAAAATAGAGCCCTGCATCAAGTAGCTGAAATGGGTCCCTGTTGGAATTTTCCGTTGCTCAACAGGTACATGTGAACATGAAAACATTTCAATCTTCTCGGCGTTTATCCAATTAGCGTGTCATGGTGGCATATTTTTTCGAATTGCTCGGGACTTATCATAACAAACAATGATTTAAAACGAAGGTAAATGTCCGCATGTTTTCATCTTTCTTTTTGATTGATCAGGGAAAGTTATGATAATAACAAAACTCAGCTTGTGTTTTTATGAAGCATCCATCAAACGCATGTGCGTGTTTGCATACTTTTAACGAGAACATTGCTAGAAAGATAAACACGGGGTTACGTCAAAAACGAAATCAGTTGGAAAAAGTGAAAGGTATATATCAAAGGCTCAAATAGGTGAAAGTACTGGCAAAACTTTCTTACAGCAACTAAATTTCACGTAAAAATCTAAATACTTAGCCGGCCCACGCCTACCCCTACTAAACTGTAGGGTGATCATTTGGGATCTAGAAAGGCTATTATTTACTGTCCAGCTAGTGACACCAGCTGTAGTTTATATTAGCGAGTTGTGAGAAAATAAATAAACGGAAGAATGTTTAAAACGGGACATAAATAAAATGTACAATTGCTCCTCAGTGAATAAACTAAATAAAACAGCTAGCACATATTTAAGATGGAAAAATATCTGAGGTTGGTATCATGTGTTTATAACATGCCTGAATATTCAATATTGTGTTGATGAAAAAAACCCAATACATAAAGGAGCTTAGTGGTTAAAAACCCAATTTGATATTTGCTTGAGGGGTGAACTGAAATTGACAATGCAATAAAAAATCTTTATCACCCAATTACGTAATAAATGGTGGGTAAAAAGTTACCCACCATTTATTTTTACAAAATTTTTCCTGAATTTTTACTAAAAACCCCAATTTGTGATTTCTTATCTGAAGCTCTGCGCAAACCTACTTTGGTTTGATGTACGGTAGCACCTTACAAGATTTTTCGGTCACACTACTTGTTTGTCTAGAGGGTTTCTTTTATCATCTAGATGCGAGTAAGAAAGTCGAGTTGCGAGTTACAAAACTTACAAAAGTCGAGTTGCAAGTTATAAAAGTCAAGTTGCAAGTTAAGAAAGTCGAGTTGCGAGTTAAGACAGCCGAGTTGCGAGTTAAGAAAGTTAAGTTGTGAGTTAAGAAAGTCTAGTTACGAGTTACAAAAGTGGAGTTGCGAGTTACAAAAGTGGAGTTGAGAGTTAAGAATGTTGAGTTGCAAGTTACTGAGGTCGAGTTGCAAGTTACAAAAGTCGAGTTGTAAGTTACAAAAATATTTTTGACACCGAAGTTTCAGGTTTGATTCACATTTGATAAACAACGCATACAAATGTACATGTGCCCAAACTTCATGAACTTGGTTATCCCTGTGATTGTGAATTTGGAAGAGTTGTACATGTATGTGATACTTATTTATAAGAGTATAATAAAAGTTAAGTTTTTGAAGTATTTGAGTGAAAAAATAATGTATCTTTTATTCAGTGTGCGTTCACAAAAAAAAAAGAAACTGGTCAGACCATATTACCATATTACCATATATTTCTTCAACAAATAATCCTAAAAATAGAATAGTATAGCGTTATGGTAACAACGTTACCATAACGTAATTTTAGTACTTCGCGTATTTTCCGACATTCTGGGGGCCGACAAAAGTGAAATATGTAACGACAATTAAACAAATGTAAAATTCACAATAGAGATAAATAATTTAAAATTAATGTCCATCTCAAATAAAATAATCTAGTTCCTTAACCTTGACTGAACACAATTACAGTTTATCTTTTAGTCCATTCATGGATGTTCCTTCTAGCACACACGGTAATTTCAGGCTCAGCTGTAAATTTCTTTCATTATAAGTTTCTGTCCTGTATCTATGTGGCTTCTTGACTCCACCAGTTGAGGGTGTGTTCGTTCGGGCGGTCTTGGTAGATAGTCACTTCCTTGGATGTTTTCCTCAAAGGGTCTTCTTTTGGTAACGATCATACCTGAAGGTACATCATCTTCAAGTTGATGGTTATGTTTCTGAGACAACCCTTCTGTGGAATTGCCTTTCTCGTTATCAATAGTTGTGTTCTTGTGTGCGATGACGTTTACAAGAACTGTTGATGGCTGGTTGATGTTTCTATTGATCGGTCCTGATAATAGATATCCGATCTTTGACTGAACAGCGGTGGGTCCGTTTCCTCTAATTACTTTGTCCTCGAGAATGTCCCAATAGTGGTCGGCGCCTATGAGAAAGTCAATTACGAAACGTTCTGTACTTTGCATAGAATGTGCAAGTTTAAGTTCTCTTAAGTGTGGCAAGCTCCTTGTAGTCAGGGAAATATTGTTCTTAATTGGGACAGCAATTTCTGGAACAATGAGTGTATTAATATGCACCTTTTCTCCTGTGTCGGTCTGTAGTTGTATTGTTGCAGTGTCTAAGTTACGAACTTTCTGAGATAAATCTCCGAACGCAGACAGTTGAATGCTTACTTTTTCTGTGGGTTTTATTTCTAATTGATCAGCTAGTTTCTGAGTTATAAAAGAACACTGTGCTCCCTCGTCAAATAAGATGTTACATTCTACTTCTTGGTCGTTATATACAACTGGTGCAATTGCTGTTTTCAGGAGAATGTTGTGATTCTGTTGTGATGAATACATTACTCTAGTCTCGTTTGGTGTTTCAACTTTGTTTACTGATGACTGTTGTGTTGTATGCTCCGGTGTCGTACCTGGAATTACCTCTTTGCCTCTACATATGCTAGTATGATGCATTCCGTTACACTTTTTACATCGTTTAGTAGACTTGCATGCGGCCACTCGGTGTGACCCTAAACAGTTAAAGCATAACTGTTTCTGTTTTACGATTTGATTTCTAGCGTTTGCGTCTGTTACTTCAGAGCACTCCTTCGGATAGTGCTCACCTGAACAGAAAATACATGTACGTGTATTTGTCTTCTGATGTGTGTCTGTGAATTTGCTCTTGTATGAATGTGATTGCGTACCCATGAAAAATGCAGTGGTGTACACTCTGTCTGAATCTGTGACTCCTTCTCCAGCTTCGAGTATGTCGATCTCTTTAGTTATAGATTTGCGTAAATTATCTAATATCAAATTATCTCTTCCGTGTTCTCTTGCAATATTCTTTCTTATGTCAATCGGTAACTTGTCCAAAACTACAGGTACCAAAAGTGAACCATACATCTCTGGTGTTTGACCAAGTGACTTTAATCCTCGTACGTATGATTCTAATCTGTCTCCGTAAGACCTTAAACTAAAAGCATCATTTGTCGGTGCGGGTAAATTCATGAATAATCTAAGTAAATCATGTGTTGTGTTTTCTATACGTTTAATCGTTGTGATAGCTAATGAATAATATAACGTCACACAGTAAAGCGTTATGGTAACAACGTTACCATAACGTAATGTTAGTACTTCGCGTATTTTCCGACAAATAGTAAATGGAAATTATGCATTTCGTGAGAACTATCACACACTGCAAAATCATAGAGAAAATAGATGTATGGATTTTTATTCAATTTTTTGGTTCATACATCACAATTTAGTAAACAAAGACATGTGCATGTGCAGACGATTGCTCAATAACGAACGGCCAGTATGTTTGAAGATGAGGATTTTCAAGAAATAGAACTTATTGATTTAGAAGATAATCCAAAAAAAGCGGAATGTATGTTTACTTTTCTTATTCCATCCATCATTTTTAAACACGTTGAGCAGGGGCATATTTATTTTCATATCTAAATACATGTTTAACCATGATAATATTCACCTGAAAAAGATCGATTGTCATCAAAAGTAAAATCACAAAAATACTGAACTCAGACGAAAATCAAATCAGAAAGTCCCTAATCACATGGCAAAATCAAATCAGAAAGTGCCTAATCACGTGGCAAAATCAAATTACAAAACACATAAAAATGCTGATCCACAATTTTCATATTAAAGGGGTCTGCTCCAGTAATGCTTCAGTGATTCTCTATATATTGGCTTCATGTAATTAACCAAAAATTTTTCAACAATCCATATAGCTTTTAGATCTTTTCTGTTAGATTTCATGTTAAAGGTTACAAAATTAGACAATAATGGTTTTTACCTGTATAAGAATATTTTTTTTGTGTAATGATTAAAATTCAAATCTCAATCATTGTCAATCAAATGGCTAGTCTAATAAAAAGTTTTTCTATTTTTGGCAAATATCTGAGACCTCTCATAAGTCAGTAAAAAATAAATGGTATATAATGGGAAACTTCAATGTAATAATAGTTTAAAAAAATAGGAAATTACGTTAGAAATAAAGGACAATATTTTATGCTCTAAGAGCAGTCTGTTTTCATAAAATTGAGAATGGAAATGGGGAAGGTGTCAAAGAGACAACAACCTGATCATAGAACAGACAACAACAGAAGGTCACCAACAGGTCTTCAATGCAACGAGAAATTCCTGCACATGGAGGCGTCCTTCAGCTGGCCCCTAAACAAATATATATACTAGTTCAGTAATAATGAACGCCACACTAAACTCCAAATTGTACACAAGAAACTAAAATTAAAAGTAATACTAGACTTACAAAGGCCAGAGGCTCCTTACTTGGGACAGATGCAAAATGCAACGGGGTTAAACATGTTTATAAGATCTCAACCCTCCCCTATACCTTTAGCCAATGTAGTAAAGTAAACGCTTAACAATATGTTCAGCTTATATATAATTATTTTAAATGTGTTTGTAAAAATAATTATTCACAGTTTTGTAAAAAGATTTTACAACAACAGTAAATGTCAGTTAATGAAATTTTCATCCTTCACACATGCCACATTTTATGTAAAAAAATGGATGGTGTGAGCTGTTTTATTAGACCTGATATTGAATGCTGATATATTTTTTTTTTCAGATACTGGAAGAATTTAAAGAATCCTCTCCATATTGTGTGCAATGTGGATTGAAGTTGTCACAATATTATGAGAATCCAGTTGCTCGACATTTTGGACTTCAGTTATTAGAACATTCTATCAAGTAAGCAATCTGCATTTAGCCTGGGAGGTTTACATGCAAAACAATAACATCTGACATATTCCAGGTTTCAAATTCTTACGTTTTTTATACGACCGCAAATTTTGAAAAAATTTTCGTCGTATATTGCTATCACGTTGGCGTCGTCGTCGTCGTCGTCGTCGTCGTCGTCGTCGTCCGAATACTTTTAGTTTTCGCACTCTAACTTAAGTAAAAGTGAATAGAAATCTATGAAATTTTAACACAAGGTTTATGACCATAAAAGGAAGGCTGGTATTGATTTTGGGAGTTTTGGTCCCAACATTTTAGGAATTAGGGGCCAAAAAGGGCCCAAATAAGCATTTTCTTGGTTTTCGCACTATAACTTTAGTTTAAGTTAATAGAAATCTATGAAATTTTGACACAAGGTTTATGACCACAAAAGAAAGGTTGGGATTGATTTTGGGAGTTTTGGTTTCAACAGTTTAGGAATTAGGGGCCAAAAAAGGGCCCAAATAAGCATTATTCTTGGTTTTCGCACAATTACTTTAGTTAAAGTAAATAGAAATCAATGAAATTTAAACACAATGTTTATGACCACAAAAGGAAGGTTGGTATTGATTTTGGGAGTTTTGGTCCCAACAGTTAAGGAAAAAGGGGCCCAGAGGGTCCAAAATTAAACTTTGTTTGATTTCATCAAAATTGAATAATTTGGGTTCTTTAATATGCCGAATCTAACTGTGTATATAGGTTTTTAATTTTCGGTCCCGTTTTCAAATTGGTCTACATGTACATTAAGGTCCAAAGGGTCCAAAATTAAACTTAGTTTGATTTTAACAAAAATTGAAACCTTGGGGTTCTTTGATATGCTGAATCTAAAAATGTACTTAGATTTTTGATTATTGGCCCAGTTTTCAAGTTGGCCCAAATCGAGGTCCAAAATTAAACATTGTTTGATTTCATCAAAAATTGAATAATTGGGGTTCTTTGATATGCCAAATCTAACTGTGTATGTAGATTCTTAATTTTTGGTCCAGTTTTAAAATTGGTCTAAATTAAAGTGCAAAGGGTCCAAAATTAAACTAAGTTTGATTTTAACAAAAATTAAATTCTTGGGCCTCTTTGATATGCTGAAACTAAACATGTACTTAGATTTTTGATTATGGGCCCAGTTTTCAAGTTGGTCCAAATCAGGATCTAAAATTATTATATTAAGTATTGTGCAATAGCAAGTCTTTTCAATTGCACAGTATTGTGCAATGGCAAGAAATATCAAATTTCACAATATTGTGAAATTGCAAAATTTTTTTTAATTAAGAGTTATCTTTCTTTGTCCAGTATAGTAAGCAAGAAATATCTGCAAGAATTTTTTTTAATTGGAGTTATCTTTCTTTGTCCAGAATCAACTTAAATCTTTGTTATATACAATATACAATGTATATTCACTTTTTACTACCAACTGATAAATTTAAATAATCTTTTATATAACAAGCAGTTTTTTTACATCTTAATATTTTATGATGTATTTAAATGAGTAGTAATTGTTGCAAACTCCATTAGAATATTTTAATTGAAATAAGTTTTGGAATAAGGGAAAGGGGGATGTGATTAAAAAATTGGGTTCAATTTTTCTCATTTGAAATTTCATAAATAAAAAGAAAATTTCTTCAAACATTTTTTTGAGAGGATTAATATTCAACAGCATAGTGAATTGCTCTAAGAGAAAACAAAAATTTTAAGTTCATTTGAATACATTCATTCTGTGTCAGAAACCTATGCTGTGTCAACTATTTAATCACAATCCAAATTTAGAGCGGAATCCAGCTTGAATGTTGTGTCCATACTTGCCCCAACCGTTCAGGGTTCAACCTCTGCGGTCGTATAAAGCTACGCCCTGCGGAGCATCTGGTTACTAAATATAAAGACATATAAGATTAACAAAATTTGTGGATTCATTTATATAATTTGTGGTATATCCATTTATTTTTTATTTAAAGAGTATAGGTGAAC
Organism: Mytilus trossulus; assembly: GCF_036588685.1. Lineage (NCBI taxonomy): Eukaryota > Metazoa > Mollusca > Bivalvia > Mytilida > Mytilidae > Mytilus > Mytilus trossulus. The sequence goes on from NC_086375.1 coordinate 62,993,055, forward strand.
TATGAATTTAAAGGTTAAAAAAGTGTGAATTTACTTTAGGCTAGTATGCTGACTTTGGCAAAACTAAAAAAAAATAATATATCATATTCAGAAATGTGATGTTGGTGTTACAGTACTGTATATATGTAGCAATTTTATAATGGTAACTAAGTTTTTAAGTAAAAAAGTAATAAAAGATTTGAAGGAGAACTACAAATGTATAACAAAAAGAGAATACAAATTTATACAATTATGTGACCTGAAGACAAGTGTAAAATTGTATGACTTATTTGATTTGACTATATAAAATTATAACTGTATGAATTGAAGATAGAATTTTAAAAATTTGTTTACTTTTAAATGTTATGTATGTCTGAAATTGTGAAACATAGTCAGATGTTGTTGAGCTATTAATCAAACCTTGTTAACAGTTGATGGAAGTACACCACTAATTCATGATCCCATTACTTTCTATGTTAAATTCCTTCATTTCAACCAGGCACACCTCTTTCATTTTAAGTTCAAATAAAGTGGCAATCATTGCATGTCAAAGCAACACTTTATGGTGTCTTCTACTGAAAAAAATCAACATATCTTACATGGCATATAAGAAAGAACTGGTTCCCAGAACTTCAGATGTACCAAAACAGGTACTTCAGATCTGACAAACAGACCAAATGTACCCTCTTTTTAAAATTTGCTGCAGTTTTTTAAATATTTAAAATTAAAAGTCCAAAAGTGTTCTACAATGACCACCAGTCCTTCAGCTTTCATTTGATGCCAAAAATACCTAAATATCCTACATATTTTGAAAGTTACACTCATGCGTAGGAACTATTTTGCGTAAAATATGTACTTCTTTCTGGTATGTGCTTTCTGGCCGGGGCCGAATTAGTGGTGTTACACCTGATATTTGGATTTTTCAGATTCAGATGGAATTCTTTCACAGAAGAAGAAAAAGAACAATTAAAGAAGAGTTCTTTAGAAATAATAGAAAAGGTTGTTTTTTGTTGATTTTTTTCCCTTAATTTATTTCATCAGCTAGCAACAGGAAATATAAAGCATATGTTCACATTTAAAAAAAAAAGTTCAGGATTTTACTATACCCCCGCCATAGTGGATGGGGCATGAAGTTTTACCCTTGTATTGTCCTTATGTACGTCCCAAAAATGGCTTCAATTCTCTAATTTTAGTTCACCGCAACCAAATTTTATGAAACTTATATACACAATGCTTATATAACCACAAAACAAAGATCAGGTTTGGATTTTTAGGGAGTCACTTTTACTTGTCTAGAGTTATGCCCTTTTACAAATGGAAATTTTGCTGAATTTTTCGTTTCCATTCTGTTACTTTAGTATGCCTCAACCAAATGTTCAAATTTATACACAATTCTCATTACCACAAAACAAAGATCAAGTACGTGTAGTGTCGCTTTTACGGTTCTTTAGTAATGTCTCTTTATAACGTTATGTGCAAGTGGGGGCATCATATGTGTCCCATGGATACATTCCCCATTTCTTTAAAACTACACCTAATTAATTACTGAATGGTTTTCAACTTTGATATCACTTCTTTTATGAATAATGATCAATAATCTTGAAAGTGTAGATTCTTCATTTAGTAGTTCAGAGATTCAAATAGAATTTAGATGTAAAAATCTTGTAATAGTGAAATATTTGCATTCCAATTTTCCTCACAAAAAACATTTAGGTTTATTTCAGCCAAACTTCCATTTTTGCATGTGATTGTGTTGTTATGCATCTTGTATTTATTTACTGTTGACCATATCTATCCTATTGAACTTTAATTAAAGGATTCCAAAAATATAGTTAAGTCTGCTTCATATCTTATCTGAACTTAACCATTTCAATTAAAATTGTTAATTTCTGATATAATCTTTGTTAATTTTTTCCAATTTTTTATTCCTTTACATATATTATTGCGTCATATTATAACAAATCTAGAAACAATCAGTTTCCTTCAAGTAGCTATTGACTCCCTTTTAATTTTATAGTATGTGACCTTAAATTCATTAAAATGGAATAATAATCTATATTTATGCTCAAAAGTTGTTGTTTTTTTCAGGGCACATTAGGTATTATTCATGAAAAAATATACATAAAGGATGTGATATCCAGAATAATTGTAGAAATCATTAAGAGAGAGTGGCCGCAGTTGTGGCCAACATTGTTAGCAGATTTATACAACCTTTGTCAGCATGGGGTATGTAATGATGGTAATAGTAATATCCAGTAGTCATGGTAGATGATATAGAATTTTATATGTTGTTAAGGTGTGAATTATCATGTTTATAACAGCGTTGACAACAGCAATATATATGGTGGTTATAATACTGCATCATTTACTTTTAATTTGTTTGTCATTGGTTATCGATAACAGTGATTTTACGCTCACTCAGTCTGTCAGATGCCTTCCAGTGGGGATTTAAATAGAATAAAAGAGTAAAGTACATGCAAATGCATGAGAAGAAAAATAATAAGTTTAAGAATTCAACATTTAAATCAACACACAAGGTTTAGTCCTCTGCTAATTATTTGTTTTATTTGATTTAGGTGTTCAGAACCTTTAGCAACCACACAGTTCAAATGTTTATAACACTTCAATATGACAAGAAAGCTTTACAGACAAACATTCATCTAATCTGACACAGTCAATTGATAACCTGAGTGGGCCAAGAAATGGTCTTGTCCACACTATTATTAGCATTATTCTTATCCTTCATAACTATGGATGATATTTTATAGGTTTTGAAGTGTATTAAGAATGCAAATGTTTGGTGAAAAGTAATGAACTCCAAAGAAAATTCAAAACTGAAAGTCCCTGGAAATGCCAAAATCAAAAGCTCATACACATCAAATGAATAGAAAACAACTGTCATATGAACATGCATAAGAAACTGAAATTTGAAACAAATCATCTCAAATGTATATAGGGCTTCAATATTACTTCTTATTAAGATGTTTGACTCTGGAGGACTCTGTTTAAACTTGATGGTACAAAGACGGCTTTATTCTTGTTTAGATGCCAGTTGAGAGGTACAGTGTTCTCAAAGTCTGTAATAGATAATTTATATTTAAAATAATAACAAACCACAACTTAATCATTTACCATTGTTTTTGATCTGTAACAGGCAACACAGACTGAATTAGTACTAAAGATATATCTACGCTTGGTAGAAGATGTTGTCAGCTTTATGAATCTCCCTACTACACGTAGAAGAGAAGTTTTACAAGGACTTACAGCAAAAATGGAGGATTTATTTGAATTTTTCCTTACTTTATTAGAAAATTATAGAATTGACTTGTACAAAACTGAGGTATGTGAAACTATATAGCTGTGAATTTTTATGATTTATACAGAATCATGCAGTCATGATTTCAAATCAAATTTTAATATCTTGTGGAAAAACGAAAAAAAAAAACATTATCCAGGAAAAGGAGTAAGACTGGGAAAGCGTAAATTTGACCCAAAAGAAATTATTTAAAAAAAAAAAATTTTGATTTGAAATATGCAAATTATGATCAGATTAACACTTTTCTATCTTCTGTTTGTTTTACATTATTGAGATTTTAGTTGAAAGAAGGGGGTTTGGAGACTGAGAGGTCCTGATCCCGAAATCGTGGGCTTATAAATATGAAATCCTGAGGTCCTGAATTTGAAACAAATCAAATCCTGACATCCAGAAATTGAAACAAAGAAATCCAGGATCCCAAAAGTGTGAACCTTGAAATCCTGAGCTTAAATCACTGATCCTGACATCCAATAAAAAGTCCTGCCTCTCCCCCCATCTTGAAAGTTTAAAAAGAATAATAGTTAACTTGTTACCATGTTTAAATACAATCCAAGGTCTGTTTCTTTCTAATAATGATTGACCATACCCTTACAAACAAAATATGTAAATAAAAATACATATGTGTGAGATTCACATCTTAGCGCAAAATTATGGTGGTCTGTAAATATGGCCAATATCCTATGAAAATAAAAACTATGAAAATATGAAAATGTAGCTTAAAATTAATCTAAATAATGATTACTATATAAGAGTGTATATTTGGTTTTTTTTCTTTTGCATACTGTGTAATTGTTTTTAAAAGTGTACATCAAGACATGATTTACTTACAACGTCCAAAACAATGGAAATTGATATGGGAGTCTAGGGCTGATACCCAGGCCAGTATAGAAAATGCCATGTAATAATCTATAAGTGGTAAACTCATAAAAATTCAATAATTGTATAATGTCATACTGATGAAGAGTTTCACAGCTTGTTTACTTTGTATTACAGCAACATTCCTATGTACAGTAAAATCTGTATACATGACTCTTTTTCAGCCCATAGTTAGTGATGGTGCACAGTGGACACAATATCATAATAACCTAGAGGTCAGTCGAGCTGTGTTATCTACATTGACTGGTTACCTAGACTGGGTGAATATGAGTCATATCTTCAGTAAAGACTTACTTCATAGGTTGTGCTTAATGCTAAGTAACAAACATCTACAACTGAGTGCTGCAGAATGCTTGCTGCTGATAGTTACTAGAAAAGTAAGTCAAATACAAGACATTACAAAAAAAAAGACTTAATCACAGTATTAGAATCCCTTTAATAAATACTTTTATAAATTAAATCTTACATCACACTGTCTTTTTTACCATGCCATCATGGTTTTCTATTCAGTATAATATGTTTAATTATTAAATAATATGATTAAAACAGCCCTAATACTACCAAAACAGCATGTACAGCATGTGTCATACTGGTGACATCGTCCTTGTCAAATAAATCACATGATCTGTATTGCTTTTTGGCCGGTCCAATACTGAAAAAGGATGCATTGCCAGTCCATATTGGAAATATTGGCCCTATATATTCACATGTAATGTATGTAATACAGCATTCTGAACAAGTCTGTATTGAAAAAGTTGGATTATTTAATAAAAGTGTTATAAACTGGCTGTTTCTGTATTTGCACTGATATAGATACTCAGTCAGCTGTATTGGCCCTGGACCCTACAGGTCTCAAGGTCAATACAGCAAACCTTGAATCTATACCATTGCAAATACAGAAACAGCTAGTTAAGGATGTACTTAGGTGAGGTTTTGAAATTTGTGGCAAATGTTCGGACTCCTTGGTGTTTTTCCATAGAATACAATGTAAAATATTTTGCCCCATAACACCCATTTATTTTTTCATATAAGACTTAATAGCTCATGAAATGTCTTTTACGAAAATTTTAGAAGATTCTTGATTTTATTTCTTTTGTTTTGGGACCCAATAATACTAATGCAAATATATGGTAAAAGTTCGAGTTAGCCTTTTCCCGCCATATTTTAAATCTCAAATATCTCGAAAAGGAGGTCCATGACCTATCAATATTTTTAGCTTATTTTTATCCTTAATTAATGCTCTATCGGCTTAAAGTATCAATTTTAACTTCTTAATTTATTTATTTTCACCTGACCTCACCTAAGTACATCCTTAATAACACTATAGTACAAACTGAAAAAAGGTACATGTATTGTTCTGATAAATTAAAAATGAATCACATGTTTTGCTAGAATTCTGAAAGTTTTAGACCTACAGAGTTTACTTTCAAGATTTTAAGAGTTATGATCAGTTGTTATACACTTTCTACCCTGGAAATCTTAGGGTTGACGATCTGATTGTTCAGTGGAGCTTCTGTACTCATGTATGCCCTAGGCTGAGTATGTTGAACCCAAGAATGTAGAATGAACTCACAAGGAAATTAAAGGAATACTGTTGAACTGATTGCATTTCTAATTTCCAGCTATTTTATGTGCATGTTATAGCAATTACACAATTCAAGTTCAATGTTAAACTTATAAATTTGTAAATACTCTATACTATTTTATCTTCAATAAATAAATAGAACCATACAAATAGTACATGCATGCAGGTTCTATTATACCATCTCACATATCTAAATCACATCAAATTTTGTTGTTAGTTTTATAGTCTCCTCTTAATTTGCTATTTTTAGGGAAAAGTTGAAGAGAGAAAGCCATTATTAATACTGTTTAGTGAAAATGCAATGTCACTGATATGGAATTCTGCAATGTAAGTAAAATACCACATCACTAGTGTGGCACACTGTATGTGTAGGTAATCATCAACATTGTAAAGTTAAAAATCATTTTGCAGTGAATTTTTTTTAACTAGTAACTCATAATAGAAAGTGACTCATTTTCATCAAAACAGAAACTAAAGAAGAGATTTAAAGTGCTTTCATGCTGAATATTTTCAGATTTAGTTATTGGCAAAATAGGTTTACTGATGATGAAAATGTGAATTTAATGGTTATTAGGTACCACCACTGCCAACTTGATTGCCAACTAATTTAACAAGATGAAGAAGGCCTGATTTATGACAAAACAATAAACGAAATACAAAAATGGCTCACAGCGATTTCATAATATTTTTATTTTCTATTTTAGTGAAGCTGACCACACATCCAAAGAGGAGCATTATTATTTATTTCTGAAGAGATTATGTCAAGTTATAATTGAACTTGGCAAACAACTCTGTGCAATGTGGGTAAGGTTTCTGTAAACCAGTGCTATATTACATGTTCTGAGGAATTTATTTGTAGAAAATTCAAATACTTTGTTCACACATTATTTTTTTTATATATATTGAAACTGTATGAGACTGTCATACAAGTGAGAGGTTTAGCTAGCCATATAACCAGGTTTAATCCACCATTTTCTAAATAAGAAAATGCATGTACCAAGTCAGGAATATAACAGTGGCTTTCTTGAGCTTTTGATATTGTCATTTGAAAAAGGACTTTTCGATTTGAATTTTACTTGAAGTTCATTTGTTTTGTTATTTTACCTAGTTTATTAAACTTAAAGTTCCATTTGCTTAAAATGTACTAAATTGATATCACATGTCATTCACTGTCTTCTTCATTTAATGTTAATATTTTCAAAATGAATATGATGCATACTGTTCATGGTATCAAAATTAGAAATGCAAGTTTTATTTTTTCCAATCCCTTCCAGGTTCAATTTTGCCAATATTAATGAATATCTCAGAAACTGCTCCACTTTTGACAAACACTTTTTTTTTTAAATGTTAAATTTAAGTTGATTTTTTTTTTTATTAACATTGAAAGTCTTGTGTCTGGCTTTTGTTTTAAGGTAATGTTGTATATAGTTAGACATCCTGAATTGAACCCAACATACACTTTGAATTTGATTTAAATTGAAAATGTCATTTGTACTGAATTTATGTGCTATTGAAATTGTCTTTGAAGGTACATAATGCAGGTGAAAGTGTAAGAATCTTTTTATTTCTTAAAATAGTTTAAATTTCATTTTATTGAAGGGTCCTGTTGTGGATGTTAAACAGCCAGATACATTTAATAAATATTTGGAAGCTGTTTTAGCCTTTACACAACATCCAGGCCAGGTGAATTTATGTGCTATTGAAATTGTCTTTGAAGGTACATAATGCAGGTGAAAGTGTAAGAATCTTTTTATTTCTTAAAATAGTTTAAATTTCATTTTATTGAAGGGTCCTGTTGTGGATGTTAAACAGCCAGATACATTTAATAAATATTTGGAAGCTGTTTTAGCCTTTACACAACATCCAGGCCAGGTGAGCAAATTTAATATTTAAATGTAGATAAAAACACATATTTTATCTTGTTAAATTACTGGACATGAAAGTTCTGGGTTCATAGTTTTTCATTAGAAAGTTCATGGATCTTGCTGTCCTGTTTTGTAATTTTTCATAAATGCCATATTTTTGGTGCTGAAAATCAAAGTGCACTATATTGCACAAAAAGCAGTTATTTTTTATTGAAGGTACTTTTTCAAGAAATCAAATCTTTTTGAGTCTTAGAAATTTAGAGAAATTTACCACAAATTTGGATAAGTTCAAGATTTTATGCAAGCATTTCTTTTTTATGCATTTTTTTATAATCTTTCTTTCTTGAAAATAAGTGTTAATCAAACAAGTATCAAGGTATAAGACATAATGACCCAAATCTTGGACAGTGCATCTGGACAATGTTTCCAAAAACAAGGCAAATTTGGAAATAGCTGTTAATGTTAAAAAAAAATGCCTCATAGATCAGAAAACATACATGTATGTAGAACAATATACAGTCAAATTTTTATCGTTAGAAATCTCTTTCACAGTTTTAGTCCTGATTCTACTTTTATTTTTCAGATGATCAGTAGCTATACATTGTCATTATGGTGTTCCTTACTACAACATAATGTGATATCCCGAGATGAAATTCTATTGTCTTTCATTCCCCGGCTATTTGAAACAGCTTCAAAAACACTTTACAAGGTAATACATGTACAGGGAATTTTAGCTAAGATATTTATGTTATAGTTTTATTTTGTTAAGATGAGAGTCTGTATATGATATACTGGCAGAAGCATGTATTCTCTTTGATGTTTTAAGATCAGAGTCTTAGAATCTGAAGATGAAAGGATACACAAGACAAGAGCAGATACAATGAAATACATAAAAAAATGAAAAATAGTATTGGTTAAATAAATACTTGTTTGCCTCCAAAATAGTACTGACAACATTGAGGGTACACAGGGAAGACACTTTGAAAATCAAGTGACCACCTTTAAAGGCAATTTTTGAATTCCTCTAACACTTTCACAGTATTTTTTGTACTATAACTCCAACACATAGATAAGATTTTAAAGTACTTTCCCAGGTCCCCATGTGTATTTTTAAGGAAAATCATGGAAATATTTGTGATTGTTATTGTTTGAAAAAATGAAATTGCTGACCTGCTTAGTTTAAAAAAATATGTTTGATTTTAATGTTTGCCAAATCTCCTTTCATGACATAGGCAATATACATGTATGTGGAACAGCTGTTCAAATAAATTGTAGTGAATTAAAGATCAATTTGTGGTTACTTAATTTACTGATTATATCTTTTCTGTAATTTGAAATTTTATTTAGGTAGGATTTCCTTCCCAGAACAACTCACCAAGCTGTGATTACTCTAGATTAGAATTTGACTGTGATGAAGAATTCAATGTGTTTTTTGCCAGTAAGATATTAATCTATTTATTCTTATACACAATGCTTATTACCACAAAACACTGATCAAGTGTTACATAGGGTGGCATCACTTATACTGTTCTAAAGAAATGCCCCCATACAAATGAAAAAAAATCTGATTTTTTTTGTTTGTTTTCGAACTTTAGTTAACCTGAACCAAATGATATTATACTTATGCACAATGCTTATTACAAAAAAGAACACAGATAAAGTTTGAATTTGAAAATGACATCACTTTTACAATTCGCTTTTTATGTCCCTTTATAACATCATATGCAAGCAGGGGTATCATCTGTGTCCCATGGACACATTCTCCACTTCTTAATTTCATTATATTATAATTATAATATATTTGCAGAATACAGATCTGAATGGAGCAATGTTTTACGTCTGTCTACAATATTAAATCCTGGCATTGCTTTCCAGTTCGCTAACCAGTGGTTACAGAGTGTTCTGTCTAAGAGGATAGATAGTGGGAATGGTATATATTTATCTTTATTACAGCTTTTACATTAATGCTAGCAAGACAAATCTTTGTTTGGCTTGCTTGCTTTGCTTGATTTAATGTTTGCTCAAGCATGGCAATTAAGATAGGCGGGGCTTCAGCTTGTATACATCATACTTAAATTTTATTGGATGTAATGTTTAAGTTTAAGGACACTAAATTTTAAAACATCACAGGATTATATCATTTTTATATAGCAAAGCTACAGGTTGACTGTATAACATAAAAAAAATCACAGTACTAAAAGATGAAATATATGGGTCAAATGGAATACCTATGTAATGAATCACAAAATAAGAGTAGGTGTGTTCGAATAGCTATTTTGGTTTACTAAAAGTACTTGACGACAGTCTTTTAAGTTGGATGATGAAAATGCATGTCTTCGAGAAAAAAAAATACAATTTTATATCATAAATTAAGGTACTTACCTGACATATGTACTTTAGGATTTCAATCTCGTTGGTATTAGACTCGACCGGAAGTTCAAAACGCGCGGGAACCAGATGTTATGCTACATCCGGTTTCCCATGAACTTATCAGTTTTCTTTCTCGGCGGCTTGAAAGATAGTCGTGTATTACGTGCTCGTAATTTCTGCCGTTTGAGATGGCAGAAGAAAATAGAAACGGAGATATTTCTCCGGTGGAAGAAGATACTTTGGAGGATTCCTCTCGTGAAGGGCAGAAGCCACCTTCATCTTCGTCTGTAGTTACGAAGAAAAAGAGGAAGTCGAGGTCCAAGTATTCGGAGTTAGAAGATAAGTGGAACACAAAGTTCGGAAACTTAAATAGTAAGTTAGATAGCATGTTTGACTTGTTAAAGGGTGAACTAACAGCTAGACATGTACAGACAAGTACCGCAAATGGTGACAATATAAATACGTCTGATAATTCACTGTCACAAAGACAGTCCAGTTCAACTTCAAGTCTGTCACAAAGACAGACGAGTAAAAGTCAGTCACAAAGACCGACACTTAGGTCTAGAGATTCAGATAATGAATCAGCTGATGATCGTGATGATGTAATGTCTTTGCAACCAGGTCAAAACGAAGTTTTGGGTTCAGGGACAGAGTCTGACAATGAAGGCTCTAATGATGAACAGTTGTCAAGTAAAGCAAAGAAATGTTTATTTGATATTTTTGGTGAGGATGCCATTGCCAAGAAAACAGAGAAAAAAATTGGCATTACAATGGACGATTCTCAAAAAGAGGTTCTAATGGGTCACTGGCGTGCACTCAAACCTAATTTAGTATCAGCATTTGCTGAAGAAACTAAAGAACTATTTCCTGTTGATGAGGAAACAGAAAAATTCCTTCAGGTACCAACTTTAGATGATTTCATTGGAAATTGTTTAGTTAAAAGACATGGCAGTAAAGCATCTTTTTCTAAAGGAAAAAATTTATGCTCCCAACCTTACAAAATGCTTGAGAAAATAGCATATAGAGGACAGCAAGCAAGTTTCATGGGTATTGTCATTTGCATGTATATGCAACAGAGTCTTGGTAATTTATTAGAATTATTATCTGATGAGACGCCTAACATTGATAAAGCTATTCAACAAGTAAGGGACATTTTTGCTATGTCCAAGAAAGAGTTGGATCAAGCTGGTAGAGCAGGTGCGTTTCACCATATTTTGAGACGTCAAATGTGTATGACTGATACATCCATGTTTCTACTTCATGATTCTAGAGACATTTCAGATTTGCCTCTGACTGGAGAAGGTGTTTTTGGGGATAACTTAGTTTCTGCTTTAAAAGCTAGAAAAGACAAAGATAAAACTCTTGATGATTTGTTGCCTGATATTTTCCCAAAAGACAGGAAAAGGAAAACACCTTCAACAGAGGATTCTAGTAAAGCTAAAAAGGCTAAAATAGAGAAATCAGATCAAAACAAAGACAAGTCATCTGAGAATTTTCGTATCCCAAAACTGTCTTCCAACACAGGACCTAGAAAGTTCACCAAAAAGACAGAGGATGGAAAATTCTCCAAACCAGATACTGGTTACAAGAAGACTCCCTTTCCGGCTAGAGGAGGGAAGTCCTTTAGAAAATGACAAGGTGAGAATAGTGTTGTTTCCGGAGATACCAGTAGGTGGTCGTCTTTTTCATTTTCTTCCAAAATGGGAAGAAATTACAAAGGACAAATGGGTTTTGGCTATAATTCAAAATGGTTACAAACTGGAATTTTTACAAAAACCTCCGTTTTTAGGAATCAAAAAGACATTTGTAAATGTCACAAATTTGGAAATTCTAAAACAAGAAGTAAAAAGTTTATTAGAAAAAGACGCTGTAGAAATTGTGCAAAAAACACATGTTCAGACAGGTTTCTACAGCACACTTTTCTTAGTAGAAAAGAAAAACGGAAAATTAAGACCCGTAATAAATTTACGACCACTGAACCAGTATCTCAAGAAACAACACTTCAAAATGGATACAATGACCAAGGTTTTAAATTTAGTCAAGAAAGGAGACTGGGCTTGTTCTCTCGATTTACAAGATGCTTATTTACATGTACCAATCTTTCCAAAGCATCGAAAATATCTAAGGTTTGCAATAGACGAAACAGTGTATCAGTTCAAAGTACTATGTTTCGGTCCAACAAGCTCACCTCGGGTATTTACAAAGATAGTCTCAGTTGTAGCAGCACATCTGAGAAAACTAGGTATAAGATTAGCAGTGTACCTAGACGATTGGCTTTTAGTCGATCAACAAAAATCCGCACTTGTAAAAAATCGAGACACAACCATCAGTCTCCTTACTTCTCTAGGTTTTATAATAAACACAGAAAAGTCAGAATTAATTCCTACTCAAACAATAACATACATAGGAGGACTATTCAGACTAGATCTAGGACTAGTGTATCCAACTCCAGAGAGAATCAAAAACTTAAAAATAACAATTATTCAGTTAATGAGGGGTCAAATAACAGCAAGACATTATTTGAAACTGCTGGGCATAATAGCATCCTGCCTAGAATTGATTCCCAACAGTCGTTTGTTCATGAGACCAATTCAAATGCACTTGTTACAAGTTTGGAGACCCTCCAAAATGAGTCTGGAATATCAAATTCCTTGTACACAAGAGCTGAAAGCTCATCTAGCATGGTGGTTGTGCCAAGCAAACACTATGAAAGGGCGGTCTCTATATCAAGGGTCAACAAGTGTAACAATCACAACAGATGCCTCGATGACAGGTTGGGGGGGTCATTTAGGGACTCAAACTGTTCAGGGTCTGTGGTCAACAAATCAATTGAGATTGCTCAAACACATAAACAATCTGGAGTTGGAAGCAGTATTTCTAACAGTCAAACATTTCCTGCCTGTTTTGAAAAACAAACATGTACTAATTCGGTCAGACAATACAACGGTAGTACAGTACATAAACAAACAGGGGGGAACAAAATCGATTCAGCTTTGCAGTCAGACATGGAATCTCTGGAATATGGTTTTGAGACACAAAATTGTAATCAAAGCAGCCCACATTGCGGGGGTAAAAAATGTTCTAGCAGATCAACTGAGCAGGATCAAAGTAAGACCAACAGAATGGTCTCTGAACAAAGCAGTGATAAACAAGATTTTCTTGGAATGGGGATCACCAACAATAGATCTGTTTGCCTCGGCTCAGAATCACAAGTGTCCAGTGTTTTGTGCTTGGGATCAAGATCCAACAGCACTGACACAGGATGCCCTAGCAATCGGATGGGACAGGATGTTTGCTTATGCTTACCCTCCTCTATCCCTAATTCCGAAAGTGTTACAACACATGATAGATTATCAATGCGAGATGATTCTAATAGCACCTTTTTGGCCAAAACAATGGTGGTATCCACAGTTACTACAACTGTTGATAGCACAACCCCTACTATTACCTCAATGGGAAAATCTGCTAGAACAAGGTCAGAGAAGATTAAAAATAGTTCATCCAAATCCAGAGATATTCAACCTGACTGCATGGCGAATATCGACAAACAATTTAAAGCAAAAGGCTTTTCAGAAAACACTAGAAAATTATTATCTGCCTCATGGAGATCTGGTACACACAAAGACTACAAATGTAAATTTAGACAATTCAGTAGCTGGTGTAATCAATGGAAAATTGATCCATATGTTGCAACTTTAGAAGAGTGTGCAAATTTTTTAGCATCTTTATTTGATAAGGGGTTAAAATATAGAACAATTGCAGGATACCGATCAATGTTATCCTCTGTGTTGCCTCCTGTTGATAAGACACCAGTAGGACAACATCCTTACATTATCAGACTTTTAAGAGGGGTGTTTAACAGTAGACCACCTGAGCGCAAATTGCTGCCAGAATGGGATTTACCACTTGTTTTGGACATGTTCAAGAAACCTCCTTTTACTCCGATGAGATTAGCTAGCCTTAAGCATCTTACATGGAAAACTGCCTTTTTAATAGCTATTACAACTTTTCGAAGGTGTAGTGACTTACAAGCTTTAAAACTAGGCGAAGGCTCTGTCAATATTCAAGAAAAAGGAGTTACTTTTTTGAGACATGGTTTAGCTAAACAAGATAGAGCTTATCATGACAATTCAAAAATTTTCATACCAGCTTTTCCAGAGAGCAAATTATTAGATCCAAAAAGAACTCTTTACATGTATCTGAAAAGAACAGATGAACTGAGACAAAATGGGGAAAAACAAGAATTTAAATTGTTTTTATCAATTAACAAGCCTCATAAACCAGTAACAGCTCAAACAATATCACATTGGATAGTGAAAACTATCAAGATGGCTTACAAGCAGAATAAAAAGCAAATAGGCAAAGTAAGAGGTCATTCAACAAGGTCAATAGGACCATCATGGGCCCTTTTTAAGGGAGTTAGTATGAAAAATGTGTTGGATAGTGCAGATTGGGCAAAATCCACAACATTTACCAAGTTCTATTTAAAAGATGTTAATGTAAATTTTTTAAATTTGTAGGATGAAGAATGAGTTCTTCCTCGGCGAGTCGCTGAGGGAGAGTGTATATATGTTTTTCGTTATGTGGGAATGGTGGTGGATTTTAAATGCACATAGATGACAGTTTGCCTGAGTGTTTAAAAAACACAGGTTTTTAACGGCCAATCTGTATGATCAGATGTTTTTCAACGTTGTTGAAATAAATATAAACTAAGGAACTACATAGTAAGTGTACGTATTTCCATGTATAATAAGTTGTATATACTAGAGTTTATAGTTTGTGATTTATTGGAAGAAGAAGTATTTTAAGAAAACTTTTTGTCAAAACTTCCTGCTACAAATTATTGCTTTGTAATCAATAGAAATCCTAAAGTACATATGTCAGGTAAGTACCTTAATTTATGATATAAAATTCAAAAATTTGAACTCAAATTCAAATTTTATGAATAAATTATACTTACCTGACATATGTACTACCCACCCTTCCTCCCCAGGAAGTTTTTAAGTTTTCTTAACGGGGTCTTTCAAGCCGCCGTGAGAAAACTGATAAGTTCATGGGAAACCGGATGTAGCATAACATCTGGTTCCCGCGCGTTTTGAACTTCCGGTCGAGTCTAATACCAACGAGATTGAAATCCTAAAGTACATATGTCAGGTAAGTATAATTTATTCATAAAATTTGAATTTGAGTTCAAATTTTTGAATTTTTTGGCTTCTATTTCTACGATTGCGCTTTATATTTGTCATCCTGTGATGTTTTAAAATTTAGTGTCCTGAACCTCAAACGTAATGCCCAATGAATTCTAAGTATGATGTATACAAGCTGAAGCCCCGCCTATCTTAATTGCCATGCTTGAGCAAACATTGATACAAGCAAAGCAAGCAAGCCAAACAAAGATTTGTCTTGCTAGCATTAATGTAAAAGCTGTAAGTATCTTTACTTTTTTATTCTGAATTGTACTTATATAAATGTACCTTTGGATCTTCAATGATTTTACTATCTACTTTATAAGATTTGAAACCTTCATTAATGTAAATAAAAACAATGACTTTAACAAAATATGTCAGTTTATGTTGTTGATAATTATTTTGTATTTTTTGTAGATGCAGCCAATCATTGTACACTGTCTTCTCCCTCATTCCTGGAGTGGGATGCAGCATCTTGTTGTCTAGAAAGTGTCATGTCCAGACTGTTTGTATCAAAGGCAGAAAACAAACCAGAACTTCATCTCGGCGTTGATCTTCTTCACAGTGTCCTCAGCTTTGAAGCAAATGTGAGATTTCTTTTTGGTCGTGAAATTCTTCTCAGAATATGTTGTTTGTATATTTTTTCACTACCACAACTGTTTGTATTTAAGGAAGTCTTCAGTTTGAAGATGGATAATTATAAAAATTGAATTTATAGATGATTTTTTTTATATCTTCTTAAATAAACCATCAATCTCATGTAATCAAAGAAACATTAGAAATCAAAATGTTTTTAAAGTATTCAGGCTACAAAAGAAGATTTTGTAAGTACTGACCATGTGTTCAGTTTATTTTTTCCTGATACAAGAGTTTAATTAAGGAATTTTATAAGATAATGCAACATTTAGTTTATACATGTTTTACTGTAGTTCATTCTTACTGTATTTCCAGGATCCACTTGTATTGTCGTCTTTATTGTCTTGTATATCAGCGTTGTTTCCCTATTTATCACAGACTCCTCAAACCTTACCTGTAGTTCTTAAAAAGGTATGTAATTCATAATCATCAAAGAAATGCCATCAACATTTAATTTCATTCAGGACTTAAAAAGATTAGTAGAGAGATCTTTCTTACCTAAAAGCCAGGATATATCCTGTAGTCTAAAATTCAATCTTCATAAAATTTTGAATAGAGTTTAAACATGGATTTCATTCATTATGATTTTAAGTTATAATCTAGCTTTAGACAAAAATTAACACAAACCTTTTATGGAACAGTTGATAGCAGAATTTTTGTTTTGTTTAGCTGTTTACTGAATAATATGCAATAAATGTTACACACTCATCTTATAAACAAACTGTGATTTATATGAAAAATGTTTTTATTTCTGTTCTAGATTTTTTCAGCAGTTACATTTTCACAAGATGGTCAAACTAAAGCTACTAGGAGCCGGGCTGTAAAAAATGTTCGCCAGCATGCATGTTCAATTGTAGTTAAAATTTCCAAACAGTATACAGACCTCATATTTGTAAGTGAAATCAAAATCATGTTTTTGTTAGCAATCTTTGTATAGAAGGGATGTGTGCATATAGATTCCACAACTGCAACAAGTGTATTACGAGCTTTTTAAATAATTAAAATTTAACTGAGAGTGGAGAAATATCGTTATACACAAGTTGCAGTGGTGGAATCTGTTTCTCTTATGATTTTTATCCTTCCTTTTCAAAGATTTGGTAAAAGTTGTGTACTTTTGGTGTGACATCATCAGGGAAGGTTGTCTTTTTTCATGACGTCAGGAAATGTGAAAATAGCACAAAATTTAGAGAAAGTACCTTCTACAATCATGAACTTATTGTCAGAACAATTAGAAATCAGATGTTCCTTAAATCAAATCAAGAATCAATCTTTGCAATGTTTAAGTTTAAATTTTCTTATTAGATGTGCTTGTAAGTTCCTCACTCTCTGCTGTAGTTTGAATTGTTTAATATTATGATTTTTTACTACACATGCTTTTGAAGAGCTTGCAACAGGTAATTGATATACATGTACCTCATTTTCATGGTTCAGGGTTGTTTGAAAACTTTTGCTTCTAAACAGGCAAGAAATATCCAGGTTTGTAAAAACAATTGCATGCATTTAAAAGATTGAATGTGATTTGTTTCAGCCAGTATTTGATCAATTATATACTCATATCAGGGAGATTGGAAGTGATTCAGAACAGTTATCTCAAATGGAAAAGTGTATTTTGATGGAAGCCTTGATCTTAGTAAGGTGTGTATAAATAAGTTCTGTACATTGTTGATTTGGAAAAAAACAAATTTAAATTTTGATTACCGTAATTAAATCAACCAAGCATTATTTTACTTAAATGTAGGACACATACAATAGATTGTATAAATTGTAATTTCCTTACTGTGGTTGATGTTAACCTTATTTTCTTTATTTGTTTTACAGTAATAAATTCTGTAATTTTGAGAAACAAAGTGCATTTATAGATGAGATGTTGAAACCTGTCAAAGATTTATGGATATCTCAGGATTTTAAAGAGTAAGTTCTCAGAAATTCTTTGATAAATAATGATTTTTCCTAATAAAGATGAATAAAGAGTAATTATTATTCCTCTTTCTTGATCAAAAGAATGAAATTTAATGACAAAACACCAATTTTGGTTTGTTTTTACTCAACTGTTTTAAAGACTTGTTAATAAATGATCTGCTTCATATTTTTAGTATCAATAAGAATTAAATATCCATGGCTCTACAATTATTTCATGCTAAGACTCTGTATTTTCAAGTAACAGTTTGTTTTTTATTTATTTCAGAGCTTTTTGGTCGACAGAAAAGTTCATGTCGTACATTGGTGTAGACCGTGCTCCTGTAGAACCTAGCTCTGCTGATACCTGTGGAATAAATAGGTCACATGTCAGTATTCTATACTTTCAACTATTTTTTGCACCATATTTTATGAGGGGGATAGAGGGGTCCTGATCCCGAAATCCCGGGTTTAAAACACGAAATCCAGGGCTTAAAAATATGGAATCTCGAAATCCGAAAAAAAGAATTCCCGGATCCCGAAAGGGTCAATCCCGAAATCCCGAATTTAAAAACACCCAATCCCGGAGTCCAGATAAAGGTTCTATCCCCCCTCTTTTATCAACTGACAAAATTTACATAATTTGTAAATTAACCAAAGAGCTCCTTTAATTAAGATTTTCAAAATGCAGAAATGTTTGTTTTGTAATTTTTGTTTTGTTTAGTAAAATTTGAACCTAATTTCTATTTTTTTTGTTACAATAATATATGTTTTTGATTGAAATATGAAATTAAAAATATTTGTTTCTAAAATTATTTACTAAGTGTTTATCATTTCTTTCCAGATATCATGCTGTATAAATACAATACTGGCTGTTATGAAGAGAAGTAAATGGCCAGATAATCCACAGGTTTGATTTTTACATAATTTATAAAAGAATCTGTTATTTACAGGATTAATTTGTTTCTGTTAAAAAATATTTAAGTGTTCCAGTGGGCTAAAAAGAATGGTTGAAATGCTAGAGAAAATATCATGGTTATTGACTAATGTGAAGCTACTATAGTTCTTACACATCGCCATTTCAAACTACCTTATACATGTATTATTTTTACTAATTAAAGCATGGTGCTAAGGGTTAACAGAATGGGGATCAACTCCAAAGAAAAAAAAATAATAATCCAACAACCTGATTTATGTACAAATTAAAAAAAAAAGAGGGAAACAAATATAATATATAGCAACACAAGATAACAACTGAACTCTACATTTGTTTAAAGTTTCCTTTACATTCCAGGAGGCCAGCAATGGTGGTTTTGTAATGTGTTCATTAGAAGATGGAACTGTAGTGTATAGGAACCCAGCTACCTCTCATGTCAGCCTCTTGTTGGAGAATTTATTATTTCTAATGAAGTAAGTATAGCATAACACTTTCAGTTGTCAGCTGTTTTGTGAAAAAGATTCATTATTTCTAAGTAATTACATTTTTTAAATATAGCTCACGTTTACTTTGTATCCAAAATGCAGTATTTTCTGGATATGCAAAATTATCTTAATGAAAAATTTACAACAGTGCCATACAAGGGTGTTTTGTTTTTATGTTTAATTTGGGTATGCCAATATTCAGGTTGTCTATCTTAAATTATGCATGCTCTGTATTACTTGTGTACTTGGTGAGATTATTGCTGATACATTAGTGCTATGATTGTGAACCTCAACTGGAAGGTGTGTCCTAAAAAAGGTCAGAATAATTTGCTAAGTGTAGGCTTGTGTTTTCAAATCTTGCTACTTTTTTTTTACTGCTTAAAGTTCGTTGAGAAATTTTGAATGTTTGTTCACCACCGCTATTAGATATGTTGCAATCAGTATTTTGATAAATTGTACAAGTAAATGTAAATGTGTATCCTATCTTCATATTTATAAATTGTGTCCACTATGTTTCATGTGTACCTTTTGGAGTTAACTGTTGACACCTCACATTAATTTATTACAATCACTTGAAAACTTTAAAATTTCAGAAAAAGTCAACAAACATGTCTTATAAAAATCTTCATAATCAAATTTGGTAAATTAGGTTTGTTAAATATCTTGTAAAAAGCCAGATATAAATCACAACTTGATTGGTCTTTTTTTTGTCAGAAATTGACCATTCAATACATTAGGCATAGATTAAAGGTGAGTCGTGCTGGCACTTTTTGGGCTTCTAGTTTTTAATGAAACAGTTCTTATTCCATGTTGACCTTGTAAATTTGTTAACAGGCTAAAATTCATATGGGTAGTAAATGGAATAATTATTTCTTTTTTGCAGAACCATGAATGCATTATATCATCCAGATTACCTTCAGGGAAGACATCCTGAATTTACCAAATCATACGAGATGAATGAAATAGAAAAACTAACCATATTAGGTAAGAAAACAAATATCATTGCTTTTTGTATACACCTTATCCCTATTTTCGGCTGAACCGGGAATCAGTCAATCTTGAACTATTGACGTCATACAACAATCACTTTTCCATTGTGGCGTCAGATATTTTGTATTAATTTTACGGGAACCTGTGTGATGTTAAGTAATGGCAAACAAATAGCTATAAGGTGTATTATATAGAGATATATTTACCAATTTCTGTTTCCTCTTCAATTTACTTGAAGAAGAGTATAAGGAAATATCATACTAACTTTGATTAATATAAAATGGTATATATGTCAATGTAGTCTAGATAGGCAAACAAAATGAAGTCAGACTAAAAGACTATCTCTTTACATTGTAGCATACTGGTAAATTAACCAAAAAATAGATTGCAGTTATGTTTAGTTATATGTTGTTGCCAGTTTTACTTAAATCTTAACTCTTAGATCCATCTGTTAAGAGACAGAATAATCAGATAAGATTAAAGTCACCTAACCGCAAAGGCAAAAGCACCTTATAAACAAATCCAACCATATGTTTGAGGCTTTGAGCCTTGATTTCTTTTTATCTTGCATTCAACATTCACGTCAAGATCTAGTGTAGTTCATTGATCAAATTGACCTTTGTAATGTTTTTAAGTAACCACCTACATAGAATATGTAGAAGCATGTACATTGGTCATTTCTTGTACAGAATATAGATTTCGCCATGACCATGATCAGTTTTGTATGTATCTTCCAGGTATCCCACCTCCATGTGTAGATTTAACCCAGAGTGTAGACTCAAAGAAACCAGTAGACAGAATGCAAATATTTTTAACCACAACCCATGATAATAGGTAAAGTTAACTTTAGTCTGGAAGAACATGATTTACTTATTAGTTGTAATTGACTTTCAGTTACCATAAGTGCTCTCAGATCAGTACTTTGTTTTTGTCTTTATATTTGTTGTTTTTGTGCCTTGTGCAAATCTAATGAGTATAATTTCCAAATGATTTTAAGGGTTTCTTCTAATGTAATGGTGATACACTTAGTCCAAGTTGATTACTTTTAACAAAAAGGGCACATTCATTCTCATTCAGTGGTGGGTTTAAAAAAAATCTTTTTTCATAAGATGAAGACAAAAAATATGTAACTTTCTATGGAAACTGCAGTCTTCGTGATAAACTTTTGAATCTACAGGACAGAAGCTGAATTTCACAAAAATTTAACTTTGATTCTATTGGTCTGTAGACAAGATTTTTACAGTCTGGACAGCATTTTTACAAGCCTTGGTGGGCTGGTGGTTGAGTGCAAAGACTAAAACTGAGTCAAGTTACAAATAAAATAAATTTTGTCTTTAATTAAAGTAAATTGCATTTACTATTTCAGTAGAATCTGCAAATAAAGGGAGAGAAAAAACTTACAGTTTACTGGGATAAAATATGAAATGTAACGCAATACAAAATTCCTCTTTGTTCAAATTACATGGTGAAAATTATAATGTTTTTGTATTTTCAGTTGCCATATCCTAGGAAATGCTGGTCAGTGTTTAGGTTATGAATTCTACAAAGAACCAAACCTTTCACAACTACTACTCAATACAGTATTTACCAACTTACAAAACCTGCCAGACTTTAGGACAAAACTTATTATTAATATCCTTTTTATGTAATCAGTTTTTTGGTCCGAGTACACAGTTATTGTCCTTTGATTTTCGTTGTCAACAAAGATGGTCCCTAGTGTTGACAGTGTGTTGCTTGCCAACTTTTTTTTATATCCCTTCCAAATGTATTTCTTCTTGTTTTATGCCTCAAATAGCAAGATGGGGGATTAAACTACACTGTAAAAAGAATTTGGGTCATGAATTTTAAAGAAAATTAGTTGTTTGGTTCAGCTGAAAAAGGTTAAAAATTAGCACTTCGGAAGCTGTTAAAAGATTTCAAGACCCCCTTAACAAGAAATGTGCATGTTTTGAGTTAAAGCCAATGAAATTTTCTATATTTTTAACATAATTTGTCCCAAAAGTAGTACAACACACTGTAAAAAATATTAAGAAAGAGCAGGTGGGATTTTTTTTATATTCATTTATTGTCTAAAAGAAATGCACTTTGAAATTACTGTATATTCAAACTGTTTGCCACATCATTCAACTATTAGTGTTTGTGAAAGGGTTTCAATGAGACCTAAATTGTGTGTTTTCCTGATCATGGTTCATCAAACAATTCCTGTAAGAAACCACTTTTGTGTTTATTCATTGTCTACATTATATGCCTAGGAATAACATTTTCACCATATATGTTTGTTGTCATTTTAAGTATAGTCTGATGTCCAAAACCAGTCTATAACCAAGTGAACCTCCCATTATGGATTTGTTTTTAATTATATTTTTTTTTATTTTATAGTAGCAAATATTTAAATGTTTTATAGACTATTCTCCATTGTTAAAGAAACCCAGCAGTTTAAGTGTTTCATCCTCTTTTTTCCTTTTATTAAATAAAACTTGAGCTGAAATGTTCTATATTGAAGTTATATTATAAAGGTCTTTTAAATGTATATAGACAGTCATCCTTAACCATTTCTAAGAGTATTTGTGAAACCTTATGTACAGCATTGTCCAAAGGATTGTTACTCTACTGCAGTTATACCCATCTTAGAGGTTCTTTGTCCAACATTTTATCAGGTTTGTAATTATTAATGTTTTTCAGTCATTGCTTATTAAAAACCTTTGGTAATTCATATGTTGCAGTGTTTACTTTGTTTTTATGATTTT
Source organism: Mytilus trossulus (assembly GCF_036588685.1). Classification (NCBI taxonomy): domain Eukaryota; kingdom Metazoa; phylum Mollusca; class Bivalvia; order Mytilida; family Mytilidae; genus Mytilus; species Mytilus trossulus. The sequence goes on from NC_086375.1 coordinate 63,015,923, forward strand.
ATCATAATTATAAAAGAATATATTCAGGCCTTGAAGGCTGAAGCTGTAATATGCATTTGCTGTGTTAATAATTTCAATTTACTTTCTAGTACATTTGTAATAATTTGATGAAAGGATAGTGTGAGCAGATTACCTTGAATTTTAATATTTATAGTATAACTAATCGCCGTATTTGAATATCAAAAATAAGACAACACGTGACCAAACGATGCATGGATTAAACAAGTACGCAGCACGAGTTAAATCCATAGCGGCGTTTGGTCACAAGTTGTCTTATTTTAGATATTGACAATTTGTTTTGATTGACGTTGTCGACGTCTTGACAACGCCTATTGTTGTACAACGTCAGAGAGTGAAATAACCACGTTTATTTCACATGTGAAATTATCAGTTTTTATTTACTGCGAAATCAATGTAATTCATTGCAACCAATGTAATAATTCAATAAAACACTAACCACCTCTAAGTGTAATCCTAATTATTTAATGGTCTGTTTATATATTTTTTTTAAACTGCAAAATTATACATCAGGTGTACACAGAAAGAGAATTTCTTTTTTTTTTTTTTTTATTTTGTATTGTAACATAAAGTTTACATAGTTGATGTGATGTACAATGTATTGAATTTTTATTGATTTGTTTTTAGATATTAAGCACTAAGTGGCAGCTTATTTTAGAAAGGACAAGGTATGGTTTCTAACTTACACAACATATATTCTAGATAGTCAGAAAAGATACACTGGTTTAAACCAATCAAATTTTATGCCTGCACTGAGTACAAGCTAACAATGGATTTTTAAGATAAAAGATATTAAAGTGTAAATTTATTGTATTTAGCTCTGAAAATTGAATAAATGTTAGAAAGTATTTTTGAATATTAAAAGCACATTATGTCTTTTTCACTTGTTAAAAGATAGCCATCCAAAAATTGTTATTTAGAAATAAACTGAACATCATGACAAGTAAAAACCAGCCACAAAATATGATATAGATTATAATTGAAATTATTTATACATTAAATTTAATTCTTTAACTCAGTCTGATATCTCTATTTTATTTTTGTCAGTGAAGAAGATGACAATAAGGAATCACAAGAAGTTGTAGATGACCATCTCACAAGGCAACTAACCAAAGAATATTTAGATCTGTTAGGTAAGAATCATCTCACAAGGCAAATAACCAAGGAATATTTAGATCTGTTAGGTAAGGACTGTCTCACAAGGCAACTTTCCAAAAGAATATTTAGATCTGTTAGGTAAGGATCATCTCACAATGCACCTTACCAACAGAATATTTGGATCTGTTAGGCAAGAACCATCTCACAAGGCAACTTACCAAGGAGTATTTGGATCTGTTAGGTAAAGATCATCTCACAAGGCAACTAAACAAAAATATTAAGATCTGTTAGGTAAGGACCATTTCAATGGGCAACTTACCAGGAGTATTTACAAATAAAGATCATCTTACAAGGTAACTTACAAAGGAATATTTAGATATGGTAGGTAAGGATAATCTCACAAGGCAACTTACAAAGGAATATTTGGATCTGTAAGGTGAGGACAATCTCACAACCCAACTAACCAAGGAATATTTGAATATGTTAGGTAAGAACAATCTCACAAGGCAACTAACCAAGGAATATTTGGATCTGTTAGGTAAGAACAATCTCACAAGGCAACTAACCAAGGAATATTTGGATATGTTAGGTAAGGATCATCTCAAAAGGCAACTTACCAAAGCCTATTTAGATTTGAAAGGTAAGGGCATTCTACAAGGTAACTTACCAAGGAATATTTAGATCTGTTAGGTAAGGACCATCTCACAAGGCAACTTACAAAGCAAAATTTAGATCTCTTAGTAAACACCATCACATTGAAAATGTGCTGACATACATGTATCATTTAAATCATAATATATGGGCTTTGCTCCTATAACGGTTTTAATTTCAATTTCATATTTTTTTATCTAGTTAATGTAACCCATGATAAAAAGACGATAGAATCGAGTGATGATATAGGGGAAGAGGAAGTAATACAGACACCTGCCAATCCAAGGGAAGAAACTCTGTCTCTACTAGGTCAAATGTGTCTTAAAAATGAGGTCAGTACTTAAAATACCCAGAAAATTTATTACATGAAACTTCTTATCAAAATTATATAACTTATAATATATTTGAAATATTTTTAGATTTATTATTAAAACAATATTAATGTTTTCTCTTTATTTTATTTTCTTTATTTTGTTTAGACTCTCCTGACCAGTGCTTTAAAATTTAACACAGAATTTTACTGTTTACTGACATAATAGCGCAAACTAATTCATAACCTTTTGTTTGATCAAAGGGTTCTTAAATTCCTATTATGAGGTCACCTTGGGGCATGCTTGATTCACATGCTAAAAATATTCCAAATTTGAATACAACTTGACCAGTTCTCCATAATGTTATAAAAAATTCAGAATAAAAATAAAATAAGAACTATGATGTTTATTTGCTAAAATGAACATTTTACTGATAATTGGCATTTAAATTTTACTGAAATGGTAATATATTCACAGAAATTCAGAGATTCTAAATTTGATCTAAATGTATAATGTTTGGAAAAGTATTTTTCTGTAAAAAATGTTCATAGGTCATTATTCCTAACACTGCACACAAAAATTGCAGTACCACGGCTCATCAGTGACATATAAAATACCCAAACCGGAATATACATGAAGGGACAAGAAACTTTAACCAAAAAATATTGTTTACCTTAAAATGGCGGAGGTCAAGTGAAAATATGAAGGGTCTCTAGGGGGACAAAACATGACGATATAAAGGCCCTGGATTGAATATTACTGTAGGAACCACATCATTTGAATTGTAAATAAATTTATAATCAATCCATGTTATTTCAAACTACTAAATATTTAATTTAAAATTTTTTTAAACCGGATTCCTAGAGCGATCTTTTCAACTTCGATTCACCACTGTCAATTCGTCTTCTGCTATTAACTTCTAGTTAAGCTAAGATCGTGCGAAATGTACATTTCCTGTAAAGCCCCTTTTAAGGCATTAAAAAAAATATATGTCATTCAAAAGTGCTTTCTTTTCATTAAAAAATCATTTCTGTAGCGTGTTATTGAGCACTGATCGTTATTGAGCACTTATCGTTATCGAGCACTGGTCATGGGATTCTTCATTACTCCTTACAGATGTTACTTCAATCTTTTGACTAGCATATAAATAACACCTAGATTACTAAAGTTATAATAATGTACAACAGACACATAAAGTAAATAAATAATTGAATTGTTTACTGTTTACAGGCAAATATTAACTTTTTCCATGGATTTTTGTTAAATAGTTGACAAAAAAATTACTGTTTCTTATTCTAACATTTGTATCATTGTTTTCCAGAGTATCTATCCCACTTTATTGATGTTTGTATACAGCTGTTTATCTTGGAGTGATACTTCTGTGGCAAATAGAGCTACAGGACTGTGTTACTCTACATTAAAACAGGTAATCTATGGAAATTTAAAAATTCAGTGCAAACAGAACAAAAATGTGAAAGAAAAAAAAACATGGATGAAACAAATTTCATGATCGGCTTCAAAGTTTTAAAAGAGTTTGCCTAAACAGCTGGTAACTAAAATGTATAAATGATCATCATTACTGTGTATATCATTCACTTGATGCACGCAATATCCTGTGAAACAATTTTAGGTATAAACTGTCAAATCTTATGTAATACTATTTTCAGCTATAGCCCTCTCAAAGTCAACAATCAATCAATCAATGAAGGTGTTTTTGTTTATACATGTATAACTTTTTTTTACTGTTAAGATATTAAAGCATGCAGTCTAAGAGTTTAAATGCGTTGCTTGCCAACTTTGTTTGGTTGTTTGCTCATGCTTGGTAATTAAGATTGACACCTATATTCAATGGAAACGCGGAGTCACAGTTTGTTTACTATATAAAAAAAGAGTTGATTGGACAATGGATATTATATTGGAAACAAGTTAATTATTCATTGACCAATCAAACCTTCATGTACAGTAAACAGACTGTTGTACTGTTCTCCACCTACCCATTGAATTAAGGTGTCAATCTTAATTACAATGCATGAGCAAACAACCAAACAAATTTGGCAAGCAACGCATTTAATCTCTTAGAATGCATGTTTTGATATTTTAACTGTAAAGCTTTAGTAATTTACCCAAAACTAGAATACACATGTATGAAAATTACTGGAAAATTAACTAAATTACTTTCACAATTACATATAATGAATGATTGGATATTGGTTTATTTTCAGTTTCATGCGGATCAGAATATCACCAATGACTTAGCTTTATACTTCTTTAGATCAGTCCTGAAAGGTTTACATACACATGGGCAACATGAAGAACTTCAATCGTCATTGTTATTACTTGGATTACAGATTTATGAATTACTGGTATGAAGATTTATAATTATATTTATTGCAATATTTTAATATATACTTTGTCAAAATGAAGTTTACATCAGATTGCGTTCGGAAATATGATAAAATGAATACAAGACTAAAATGCATGTTTTCAATTGGTCTTTTAGCTAGTTTACAAGTTACTGTTGTCAATAATGTATAGTATTTTCCAAGAGGTTTTGATGATACAAGATGGCAAAAGACTATCTTAAACTACATAAAAATAAAAAAATAAACTTTTTATTCTACAGAGACCTCAGTACCCAGAATTGACCCAAGTACTTTTACAAGTGCCTAATTGTACAGAAGATTTAATACAGGTATAATTTATATGAAATATCATGTTTAAGGTTTCTGTTAAAAAAGCTATGAATATGTTACATGTATGTTATAAATAAACTCATCAAATATACAAGGATTGAAATTTTGTATGTACACTAGACAAAATACTCATCAGTGAGGCTCGAATCCAAAAAATATAAAAAGGCCAAATAAAGTACAAAGTTGAAGAGCATTCAGGACTGAAAAATCCTAAAAGATTTGCCAAATACAGCTAAGGTAACCTATTCCTGAGGAAGAAAAGCCTGAGTATTTCAAAAATTTAAGTTTTGTTAAGGCCACACCAATTTGATTCCTTGTTCGACAGACCCGCCCGCACCTATTTTTTTCAAAACAGATTTTTTTAATTTTTATTTTATTCCCGCATCCGGCACCGTTTTTTTGGTAAATATTATATAAAGATCTCAACATTTGTTTTTTAAAATCACAGTCTATCCTTTATATAATGATTTTAAACCTATCAGCACCCCATAACACTGTAAATATCTGTGAGAATATTTGTTTCAGCATGAAACCAATTTATTCCAAGCGGGAGTGCTCCGATATAAATAGATATACCAGTACAGAACAAAACGTTGGTTTCTTTCCCCCTAACTTATATTCCCTATAAAATAAATGTTCGTTGTTAAAATAAGGTACAAAGAACTTCTGAAGGATTTGCCGTCAACTGCAATTATAATGTATGGTGACGGTCATACCCGCTGCAGGTTTGTGCACCTGTCCTGGTTGATTCAAAGACCTGTCATTCAGCAGTTATCGTTTGTTGATGTGGTTCATTCTCAGGGTTCATTGGTATTTTCCCGTTTGGAAAAATAATTTAGATCGTTTTTCCTGTTCAAATTGTGTACAATACTAAGTTGTGGTCCCTTATAGCTTGCTGGTTGGTCTTGATCAAAGCACTGTGTAAAAGGCCATACTTTGACCTATGTTTGTTATTATCAGGTTGGGACCAATCCTCCCTCAGACAAGGGCATTGAACGGGTCATTTTTCCATGTTTACTGTTCAGTCTGTTGTTGAAAAGAAAATAGAAATACTAAGGATTTGTACAGTGCTACTATACAAAACCTTTGACAACTTAGAATTTTTTACTCAAAATGAGGAGAAATACATTATATTTTAAACAACTTTTCTAAAAGAGGGATGGGTCCACTTATTTTAAATAGGGGCCTAATATTAAACTGTTAAAGTAAATGTGTTAACATTTAATACCAAATATTATATTTCTTTGGGAAAATATAAGCCCTTTTGTACTTAAAGTGTTTTTACAAAAAAAATATATTATAACTTTAATATTTTGACCCCTCATAAAAGGGATATTCATAACATTAAGGGGTTGTTCTGAACCTGATTATAACTTGGATGGAGAATTGTCTCATTGTCAGTCACACATACATAGTGCAGATTTAATTTTTCAATTATTTCTTGTTGAACAGGGAAAAATACTTCATAAATTAAAGAAATGTCAAGGTACAAGTGATAAATCAAGTTTTAATATAGTCAAAATCCTACTATTTTATGTTTACAAAAAAAAATTATAATCGCTCGCCTTTACTTTTTAAGCTTCGCCTTAAAAATTTGCAAATTAAATATTTTTTTATTCAAATTTTCAAATCGCTCGCTCCCCCCAATTTTTGGAGTCCAAAAATCCGTAGAACAAGAAATTAAATTGGTGTGGCCTAACAATTAATTTATAATTATGACAATATCAATGATAAGCCTTGTCAACACAGAAGTGATGACTACTGGGCTATGAAATGCATTGAGTTTAAATTAATATTTCCCAAATCCTGATTGTTGAGAAAAAATGGATAATTACTCTTTACATATCATGTTTGTGTTTCCAGTAAAATAACTATAAATATAATTTTAAAAGCATGTGATTTATATTGAGTTTGAATTTATATATCTATAACCCACACTGTTTGGATAAAATAATTAAACAAACTTAAAATAATTTAGAAAGATATGCATTCTGGTTATGTTACAGAGGTATCCATGAAAAAATATGTAGACGTTACGCACAGTATTGGTGCCACTTAGCGTTACACGACGTTCCTAATAAAACGACGATTTCCACGTTGTTCCAAGGAAAGTTTCAAACGTTGACCTCATTTTCTACTCATGTGAAATGCCGCTTAAAGTACAGAGGTTTTCGAAGTTGCTTCTGTATATAGTTTTATTTTTTCAAGCCGGTGCAAATACAAAATTTCATTGAATTGTAACAAAATTTTAATTACATGAACAATTTTTATACGACCGCAAATTTTGAAAAATTTTTTTTATTTTTGCGAAGAATTATATATGCAACAATAACACAAAATAACAATTTGATGTCTTGTTAAATGATTGAAATATATATAAAAAAAAGATGTGGTATGATTGCCAATGAGACAACTCTCTACCAGAGGCCAAAATGACACAGAAATTAACAACCATAGGTCAGTGAACGGCCCTGAAAAGCAAAGCCCATACCGCATAGTCTGCTATAAAAGGCCCCGAAATGACAACGTAAAACAATTAAGACGAGAAAACTAACTGCCTATTGTTGTGGCTTAGGAGGATAATAAAGAAGATCTCACTTTTGTTTGCATTTCCCTTTTCAATGTATCTTGTTTTTATAAAGTGGGGGTGGGTCAATAGTAAATTTTCTCTTTGTTATAGCTCCGGAGCATTGTCTTTTTGGAGTATCCAAGTTAAATATTTCGACATCTTATATCCTTGCAACAATGCAGATTTGCATTTTAATGCATATTAAACGAGAACTTTATTTTGTATAGATCAGACCATTTCATGAAATTATGTTATGCCTAATATGCAAGAAAAAGTCGTATACAGTTTAACGTTATTATAACGCGAACGTCAAATTACGGTTACGGGGACATTTCATTGGACATCTTAGATCGTTTCGGATTTTCTACCTGCAACTCAAATTAAAGTACATATCATATCATTTTAAAGGAAATTAAATGTATTTTCCATTCATATCAGTTACCAGGTGATAAAAATTTGAGATATAGTAGAATTTCGTTTGATAAAAAGCCTCTGAATTATTTTTTGTGTTATTTTGTCAATCGGGACATTTTATTGGACACGGGAAAAATGATGATGTTTTTAAAATAAGACCGCAGTTACATAATGATGTCTTCAGATAGCTTCTTCTGAACATGTATAATTTTTCTGATATTATTAAAATCCATTTTCGTATGTTATATATTATGAAATTGAAGACAGAAAGTTTTTTTACGGGTTGAGCAGCAAATTGGGACATTTTTTCTCTTTTTTATTCAAACTTTTCTGACGATCTTCCTACTCTTATAGTTAAAAACGTCTATCACTTCATTTAACGTCAAATGTATACAATGTAGTTGTAAAATTTTAAACCATTCTACTTACTAATGAGACCGCACTGGGATTTCAAAGACGCACATAAAACAAAATTGTAACAGCGGGACAACCTTAAAATGACGTTATAGGCATCAAAATGAGCAATTTTTTTCATCAAAAAATAGACAAAGCACAAATTCATCTATGTTATTGATTTCTATGGGTTATTGCCTTTCGAATGATATGCATAACATGGCTATTTATTGTATAGGATAAGAGCTTGAACTTGAATAACCCGCCATCTAACCCATATTTCCAAAGTGACACCAATATTGTGCGCAACGTCACACATGGTTAGGTTTCAATCAAGCAAGAATACAGTTATTTTCAGTGGTCCTTTAAAGGGTAAAAAAAAACACAGTAAATGTTTAGTTGTAGAATGAAAATTCTGGATTTTTAAAAATTTAATCTTACTTCTGTTTTACAATTACATAAACTATGAAACCTATTTTGACTGTACTAGAGTTATTAAACCTTTTGAGTGTACTGGTTATGCTTACACAAAATATGTGAAGACATCAAATTCAAATGGCCTAAACAGAACAACTTTACTCAAGGGAGTGTAGAAATGATTTCTTCACTTCCCTTTTATGTATGAGGATACACCCTATAACTGTTGGTCCTCTTTTTACTGAACATCACAATGTTCCAATAAAAATTTTGATATTACAAAAGAAAAATTCTGACAACACAATGGAAAACCAACTGTTATGTGAGGTCAATAGTTCAATTATTGCAGATTCTTGGGTCAAGTGTTGCAGATTTCCAAATACAAAAAGGTCTCTTCTGTTGACCCTCTAAAAGAAGTTAAAGCAAACATATTTTTCTAGAAATCAGATTGATTTGCTATTTATATCCTTTTTTTTATTAATTTACATATACATGTATCTATATTTCAGATTACAATTTATGTTCTATTACAGGGTTTTGATGTAAAACTTTTACAACCAAATAACCAGAAACAGTTTAACGAAAAGAAGAAAAAAGATGCATTTAAAAAGCTTGTAGCTGATATTATAGGGGTATGCTATATGTACCTCAAATAACTTATTTTGAGATATTGACAAAACTATATAAATTTCCTCTAGTGGTATTTACACAACCCAAATTTAAGTTGTAATTCTTTTAATGTTTAAGAATTTAATTTTGTTATTTTATTAAAGTTTAAGCATTTATTTTCCATATGTTATGTTATGTTTAATTTACAAACCATTGTTAATAGTTTTCCAGATATTCTATTTATACAGATAATAATAATGTACTATATTAAAAGCAATTTGATATTTTTTTAAAGTGCCAAACATTTATTTTTCTTATTTTACATTGTTTTAGTTTCAACATTCTTTTTTTTCATTTTAATACATTTGAGTTTAATGTTTTGATTCTCCTTTACTTTTATAAACAAAAATGTGAGTACAATATACATGTACATGTGTACAAATAGGTTGTATATACATTGTACATGAACATTTTATACATTTATATGTTGGTCAGTATTTCATTTTTTTAAATGATAATTAAAAGCATAAACACACAAAAATATATTGAAGCACTGTATTAGGCTAATTTGTTTTAGATTATATTGTGGTGTTTTTTTTTAAGTTATTTTTTTCTCACAGAAATCACAAATATATGTATTGAAAAGAACATTTAGACCTTTAAACATTTTGCATTCAGATAATATTTAAGTATATGAACTAACATTATCTCAAGCCATCGATATGTTAAATGTGCTGTTATTCAATTTGATTTTAATAAATAGTTTTAATCTTTTTTACTCTGATTTAATTATTTTTTATGCACACGCAAAGGGGTTTTAAAAGTGTGCGCCCCGCCAAATGTTTCTTAAAAAAAACTTGTCGCCCCGCTCATAATTTGCATAAAAAAAGTATGTGCCCCGTCCATGTTTGCACCGGCCCCACCCTCAGATAAATATTGCACAGTCCCTTAATCTTGAAGCCTAGAATCTTAGTCACTTGGAAAAAAATGAATTTCACTGTCTGTTTATTTGATGAAAAAAAACTGTATTGCATTGTGTTAAATTTAAAAAAAATACTGCATTGCACACAGGCATTTTGGAAACAAGTATCAAAATGAAACTTTTAAAAGTGTACTTGCTATCATTCCTTTGTTCAGAAATTTATACTCTAAAACATTACAATATGACTGAAATACAGATCCTTTATCTAGTCTTTGTTAACAAGAATCTGGCAATCCACATGTTTACTTTTTGTTTTTGATAATGAACCAATGAAATTAACATCTCAAAATCTTTGAAGGTATGAATACATGTTGGGAAGTCCAGAGGATTCAAAAGAGGTCTTAAGAACAGAAAGTAAAAATGAGTTTTATCAGATTTTTGTGAGTGAAGCAGGGATCCAAGATCTCAATTTCAATAACACTGAATTGTTTTATAATACAGGAGTGCTAATTGTTTTCTTTATTATCTGTTGCAGAAAAGTATTGGACAGATGTTCAAGCGAGAAATTCACTACAGAGATCTTCCAACCTTGTTTACTGTATCTAGGAAGAAGCACCTGCCTTTAGATTCTGTAGAACCTCATAATATGGGACTGTGTGATTTATTTACTCCATCTAATGGTGCACCAACATTTATTAACCAAGAATTAGACTAAAACATATGTATCATGTGACTTGTTCAATAAGCTTTCAGCCAAGCTGGCAAAGAATTAAACTTCTGGGTTGTAAAACATATGCATTAAAACTGAACTCATTTTAAGCCTAATATGTTTTTTTCATCAAGTCTTTTATCTTTGATATAATGCAGAAAAATTCTGCCATATCTATTTATATTATCATGCACACAAAGAATGGATTTATAACTTGCTGAGAGATAAGTTTGAATAAACTGAAATGAAATAAAAATTGTTGCTTTATAAAAAAGATCAAATATTTTGTAAATATTTATTTAATAACAGAAATCTTTCACAGGTTAAATATACATCTTATTTAAAAAAAAAAATACTGACCTGCAATGAAACTTTTTTCGTATACGATTAAAGGTATCCAAGTATAGCTTGTTGACTTTTCTTTACATTGAAAGCATAAGATAACAGCTTGGAGTCCATAATGGTAGCTTTGTGGTGATTTTGAACAAATGAGTCCATTGAAGTGTCCCATTTACTGTTCATGTTTATTTTTAAATGGTTATGAAAAGTTTTAAAAAAATTACAGAATTAATTTATCAATGTTATTAGATATAGGAAGATGTGGTGTGAGTGCCAATGAGACAACTCTCCATCCAAATAACAATTTTTAAAAAGTAAACCATTATAGGTCAATGTACGTCCTTCAACACGAAGCCTTGGCTCACACCGAACAACAAGCTATAAAGGGCCCCAAAATTACTAGTATAAAACCATTCAAACGGCAAAACCAATGGGCTAATCTATATAAAAAAAACGAGAAACATGTATAAACTACATAAACAAATGACAACTACTGTACATCAGATTCCTGACTTCGGACAGGTGCAAATATTGTCTGAATACTTAATCATGAATTCAAAAACTTATCATAGATGCCAGGATTTAAATTTTGTACACAGATGCACATTTTAAAATTGAGAATGGAAACGGAAAATGTGTCAGGGTTAAAAAGGGTTTTGTAAAATCTCAACCCTCACATTTTGTCTATTAAAGGCTCATCAATAATGCTTGAATAAAAATGTTTATTGTGAACCCAATGATACTTTTCCTTAGATTCACCTGAAAGTTACCTATCCATTTAAACTTTTGTTAGTCTATCGTCCCAATAAGCAAATACAATAGCCGTTGTTCTCCATGGATATTATTTACTAGGACCTTAAAATTTCTTCTAGGAGAAATATATCACTCATGACCAAAGAATTATCTACTCTTTTTTATTGAAATACTTCTATAAACTCACGTGCTATTGTATTTATTCAAAAGCATTAATATATTTTCAATCTGTTCAATATAAAATCTGATTTGATAATAAAAATTTATTTCTGACATTTTTTTAAGTATTGTTCAAAATGAATTTGCATGTTTTTGTTGTTGTTCAATTATAGAATACATTTATGAAGACCTCAATTTTAAAAATAATAATATTAAAGTCATTATTTGTCAAACACACGAAAAAAACAAAATTTAATAGGTAAAATATTGAATATTTGATCAGAAATCAAATTCAACTTTTAATTATTGAATCAGTATTTATGTTGAACACATTAAAAATGTATTATTGATTTTGAATAAATACAACACCACATGCAGTTTTGTGAGTTTTTATTTAGTATTGGTATATGTATTTTCATCATTGACAGTTCAAATTTTGTTCTGGTAATCAATGAGTGATTGATTTGCCTAGAAGAAATTTAAACTACACAGAAAATATAGCTATTGTATTTGTTAGATGGGACAAAAAAAACTTACACAAAAGTTGAAATGGACAGGTAACTTGCAGGTGAATCTGTGGAAAGGTATCATTGGGTTCGCCATAAAAGGCTTAATGAAGTTGAACAGCATTGAGGACCTGAAATTCATAAACTGATAAAAGTTTGGCCAAATTCAGCTAAGGTAGTCTATTCCTAGCGTAGAAAATTAAATAATACACCAGTGTCAGCTACATTTGTTAAGTTCTAAAATGACCAGAGTTTTAGGCCAATTTTGAAGGAAATCAACACAGACTCTGAAAATTCCAAATGAACAAAAATATAATGAAAATAAAGTATGATCTCAACTGAGAGTTCTTGCTTTTGGACTGCAACATTTACATGTTTCAGGTTGGAGCACAGTTTGTGAGTACTAGTATATGTACCCCTTGTTCCTTTATTTTTAACTGTGGACAAATATGCTGAAAATGAAAGGGACTGACTAGGATTGTGTTGAAAAAGTAACAATAGAGAAAATTTATTGTTACTGTAAATTCAGAAATTATTAATAGCGTGCATTTAATATTGCGATTTTGTCATTTTAGACTTAAATGCGATTTTAATTTTTATGATTATGAGAAAATCTTGTTTAATTCATATTAAATATTTCAAATTTTGAGTTTAAATTATTGTGTTCACAATTTTGTCCCATTTTCCGCAATAATAAAAACCTCGCAATAATTTCTGAATTTAAAGTATTTAGACTAATTGTCTGAATGCACAATGTGTGGTCACAGGTTAGGAATGTATCTCCCTCGTGCAAAGCTCTGATTCCTTTCACGAATTTGGCTATACTTTTTGGACCTTTTGGATTATAGCTCTTCATCTTTTATATCAGCTTTGGATTTCAAATATTTTGGCCACGAGCATCACTGAAGAGACATGTATTGTCGAAATGCGCATCTGGTGCAACAAAATTGGTACCGTTGATTTTATTACTACCACTGGGTCGATGCCTCTGCTGGTGGACTATTAGTCCCCGAAGGTATCACCAGCCCAGTAGCCAGTACTTCGGTACTGGCATGAAAATACGGATTTTTTGTGTAATTAAAATTTGCTGTCACAAAATATTAAAAATTATTATAAATTAAGGAATGTATCTCCCTCGTGCAAAGCTCTGATTCCTTTCACGAATTTGGCTATACTTTTTGGACCTTTTGGATTATAGCTCTTCATCTTTTATATAAGCTTTGGATTTCAAATATTTTGGCCACGAGCATCACTGAAGAGACATGTATTGTCGAAATGCGCATCTGGTGCAACAAAATTGGTACCGTTGATTTTATTACTACCACTGGGTCGATGCCTCTGCTGGTTGACTATTAGTCCCCGAGGGTATCACCAGCCCAGTAGCCAGTACTTCGGTACTGGCATGAAAATACGGATTTTTTGTGTAATTAAAATTTGCTGTCACAAAATATTAAAAATTATTATAAATTAAGGAATGTATCTCCCTCGTGCAAAGCTCTGATTCCTTTCACGAATTTGGCTATACTTTTTGGACCTTTTGGATTATAGCTCTTCATCTTTTATATAAGCTTTGGATTTCAAATATTTTGGCCACGAGCATCACTGAAGAGACATGTATTGTCGAAATGCGCATCTGGTGCAACAAAATTGGTACCGTTGATTTTATTACTACCACTGGGTCGATGCCTCTGCTGGTTGACTATTAGTCCCCGAGGGTATCACCAGCCCAGTAGCCAGTACTTCGGTACTGGCATGAAAATACGGATTTTTTGTGTAATTAAAATTTGCTGTCACAAAATATTAAAAATTATTATAAATTAAGGAATGTATCTCCCTCGTGCAAAGCTCTGATTCCTTTCACGAATTTGGCTATACTTTTTGGACCTTTTGGATTATAGCTCTTCATCTTTTATATAAGCTTTGGATTTCAAATATTTTGGCCACGAGCATCACTGAAGAGACATGTATTGTCGAAATGCGCATCTGGTGCAACAAAATTGGTACCGTTGATTTTATTACTACCACTGGGTCGATGCCTCTGCTGGTTGACTATTAGTCCCCGAGGGTATCACCAGCCCATGCAGTAGCCAGTACTTCGGTACTGGCATGAAAATACGGATTTTTTGTGTAATTAAAATTTGCTGTCACAAAATATTAAAAATTATTATAAATTAAGGAATGTATCTCCCTCGTGCAAAGCTCTGATTCCTTTCACGAATTTGGCTATACTTTTTGGACCTTTTGGATTATAGCTCTTCATCTTTTATATAAGCTTTGGATTTCAAATATTTTGGCCACGAGCATCACTGAAGAGACATGTATTGTCGAAATGCGCATCTGGTGCAACAAAATTGGTACCGTTGATTTTATTACTACCACTGGGTCGATGCCTCTGCTGGTGGACTATTAGTCCCCGAAGGTATCACCAGCCCAGTAGCCAGTACTTCGGTACTGGCATGAAAATACGGATTTTTTGTGTAATTAAAATTTGCTGTCACAAAATATTAAAAATTATTATAAATTAAGGAATGTATCTCCCTCGTGCAAAGCTCTGATTCCTTTCACGAATTTGGCTATACTTTTTGGACCTTTTGGATTATAGCTCTTCATCTTTTATATAAGCTTTGGATTTCAAATATTTTGGCCACGAGCATCACTGAAGAGACATGTATTGTCGAAATGCGCATCTGGTGCAACAAAATTGGTACCGTTGATTTTATTACTACCACTGGGTCGATGCCTCTGCTGGTTGACTATTAGTCCCCGAGGGTATCACCAGCCCAGTAGCCAGTACTTCGGTACTGGCATGAAAATACGGATTTTTTGTGTAATTAAAATTTGCTGTCACAAAATATTAAAAATTATTATAAATTAAGGAATGTATCTCCCTCGTGCAAAGCTCTGATTCCTTTCACGAATTTGGCTATACTTTTTGGACCTTTTGGATTATAGCTCTTCATCTTTTATATAAGCTTTGGATTTCAAATATTTTGGCCACGAGCATCACTGAAGAGACATGTATTGTCGAAATGCGCATCTGGTGCAACAAAATTGGTACCGTTGATTTTATTACTACCACTGGGTCGATGCCTCTGCTGGTTGACTATTAGTCCCCGAGGGTATCACCAGCCCAGTAGCCAGTACTTCGGTACTGGCATGAAAATACGGATTTTTTGTGTAATTAAAATTTGCTGTCACAAAATATTAAAAATTATTATAAATTAAGGAATGTATCTCCCTCGTGCAAAGCTCTGATTCCTTTCACGAATTTGGCTATACTTTTTGGACCTTTTGGATTATAGCTCTTCATCTTTTATATAAGCTTTGGATTTCAAATATTTTGGCCACGAGCATCACTGAAGAGACATGTATTGTCGAAATGCGCATCTGGTGCAACAAAATTGGTACCGTTGATTTTATTACTACCACTGGGTCGATGCCTCTGCTGGTTGACTATTAGTCCCCGAGGGTATCACCAGCCCATGCAGTAGCCAGTACTTCGGTACTGGCATGAAAATACGGATTTTTTGTGTAATTAAAATTTGCTGTCACAAAATATTAAAAATTATTATAAATTAAGGAATGTATCTCCCTCGTGCAAAGCTCTGATTCCTTTCACGAATTTGGCTATACTTTTTGGACCTTTTGGATTATAGCTCTTCATCTTTTATATAAGCTTTGGATTTCAAATATTTTGGCCACGAGCATCACTGAAGAGACATGTATTGTCGAAATGCGCATCTGGTGCAACAAAATTGGTACCGTTGATTTTATTACTACCACTGGGTCGATGCCTCTGCTGGTGGACTATTAGTCCCCGAAGGTATCACCAGCCCAGTAGCCAGTACTTCGGTACTGGCATGAAAATACGGATTTTTTGTGTAATTAAAATTTGCTGTCACAAAATATTAAAAATTATTATAAATTAAGGAATGTATCTCCCTCGTGCAAAGCTCTGATTCCTTTCACGAATTTGGCTATACTTTTTGGACCTTTTGGATTATAGCTCTTCATCTTTTATATAAGCTTTGGATTTCAAATATTTTGGCCACGAGCATCACTGAAGAGACATGTATTGTCGAAATGCGCATCTGGTGCAACAAAATTGGTACCGTTGATTTTATTACTACCACTGGGTCGATGCCTCTGCTGGTTGACTATTAGTCCCCGAGGGTATCACCAGCCCAGTAGCCAGTACATCGGTACTGGCATGAAAATACGGATTTTTTGTGTAATTAAAATTTGCTGTCACAAAATATTAAAAATTATTATAAATTAAGGAATGTATCTCCCTCGTGCAAAGCTCTGATTCCTTTCACGAATTTGGCTATACTTTTTGGACCTTTTGGATTATAGCTCTTCATCTTTTATATAAGCTTTGGATTTCAAATATTTTGGCCACGAGCATCACTGAAGAGACATGTATTGTCGAAATGCGCATCTGGTGCAACAAAATTGGTACCGTTGATTTTATTACTACCACTGGGTCGATGCCTCTGCTGGTGGACTATTAGTCCCCGAGGGTATCACCAGCCCAGTAGCCAGTACTTCGGTACTGGCATGAAAATACGGATTTTTTGTGTAATTAAAATTTGCTGTCACAAAATATTAAAAATTATTATAAATTAAGGAATGTATCTCCCTCGTGCAAAGCTCTGATTCCTTTCACGAATTTGGCTATACTTTTTGGACCTTTTGGATTATAGCTCTTCATCTTTTATATAAGCTTTGGATTTCAAATATTTTGGCCACGAGCATCACTGAAGAGACATGGTGCAACAAAATTGGTACCGTTGATTTTATTAGGAACTGATAAATCATGCACTGATTATTAGTATTTGTGTCTATGGTTACATTGCTTTATTGTTAAATTATATTCATTTAAACTTTTTTATATAGATTTTATTGCGAATGAAAATTTTAGTATGAATATATATCAGAGACATGTAAGGACTGAAGCTTGTAAAATATATGCATTAGTCATATACATGTATTTAGCTCCATAAGGCCCCCTCTTATTCATCGATTTCTGCCCCTGAAAATATTTCAACCATATGCTCCCATTCAAATTCATTGATCATCCAAAAAAAGGGGAGTTCTTACCCCTAGAATCCCATACCCCTGGATACCCCACTAGATTGATCATTGATTGCATCTATCTATTGGCAAATATTTCATACATTTTCATGGTGGGCATCCCAACTTATTCTAATTTAAGCCATCTATCCAGTCTTAACCAATGGGCATTACATAAGATAAAATCCACAATGTAAGACACCCCTGGGAATACTATTAAATTGTCAATATAAGGAAAACAAAATATATTTTTTTTGTTCAAAATATAACTTTTAGATTGATTACATACATCTGGTCAAGGATTAGTTATACATTCTTGATCTGATTAAACCTTTTTACATAATTTGAAAACACTTTCAATTTGTTCATCTTTGCCCCTAAGTACCTTACCTTTTTGGTAATCAAATTATCCACTCTGATTAGTGAAAACATCCTTTATTTTATTATCCATAACTGGGACTATAGTCCAGACAAGGATTTGTATAGTAACATCTTACTATACAAATCTTTGGTCTAGGTGATGAAACTGAGAAAAAAATACATTGCCAGATACAGACTGTTTTTAACATACCCGAATATTTCATTCCCTCTCCGTAATCGGTCTCTCCTACTGGCTAAAAATAGTTCAATTACGACATTTGGGAATTTTCCACCTAAATAAAGATCATATCGAGGTCGTAAAGGGTTTTCAATAAACAAATATTTTAACGATAGCTTAAAATTGTGAAAACTCTGAATGTAATCAATTAATAAAATATAGATATTTAATGTACAATTTATAATCGTGTTACAGTTCAACCTGCCCTGATTAAATTATTTACGTTCACGCACTGCGTATATCCTGTTCATAAACCTCAAAGGGGAATACCCCTAACAAAAATTCCAAGAGTTGAAACTTATAGCGAAACCGAAACTTGTGGGTTGATTGATAGTTTTTAATAGACGTAAAACTTTTCAGTAGCTTCCAGTTTGTTGTTTAAGAGCTGAACAGTGTTGATATATTTTCATATATAACTATGGCATACTTGGTAAGGACTTTATAGAATAGTGAATTTTCAAAAAAACAAAGATTGTAATGTCGGTGGATCCACAAATATTTCCTTGAAATGACATTTTCAAAAAATGTACAACAGTTACTCTTCATTTTTCTTATAACTCCAATATTTTAATAAATCAAATACAGCTCATTTTAATAATGTCAAGGATTAAAATGATTTATTAAGATGTATATAGTTAATGTTTACTGTATAAATATACATATGTTCTCATAAATGGCCTCTTTGTTAACCAGGAAAAATTTGTTTCATTAGCTCTAAGATGTGATTAAGATTTTGTTTTCCATTTATAGCATTTTAAATATTATTATAAAGACAATATTTATCATTGCGTGTGAGACATAACATTGCAAAAGTAAAACTATATTGTTAAAATACTGTTTGAATTGTTGTACATTCTATCATTTTGGGGTTTTTATAGCTGCTGTTTGGTGTTGGCCAAGGGTTATGTTAAAGGCCTTACTTAGACCTATAATTGTTGACTTTTTATACAGTTGTGATAATTGAATGAAGGGTTGTCTCATTTGCACTCATACCACATCTACTTATTTACATATGATGTGTAAAATAGTGTTCCCCAGGAGCATGAATCCTGGATAACTGCTCAGCCAAAATAGTTTAGCCAAAAGAATATATTCAACAACATGTTTTGTGGTCAACTGACAGCCCGACTAGCATCTGTTTCTGACATATGGTTAAATTTATTTGCTTTGCCCACAAACTATAGTCTAATACCATTTCAAAATTCAGGCAAAATTCTTATATTTAATCAAGACAATAGACAAGATGTAAAAAAACAAAACTTTATTGCTGTAAATCATTTTTCAACTAATAAGTGGTTACCATTAGGAACAATTGATACAGTTCTGAAGTTCCTTGGTTTGACCATGCCGAAGGTTGACAGAAATTTCAGTAAATTAGTAGGTTGAATTTCACCCTCCCACATACATCCCTGGTACCCAAAACCAAGTTCAAACTAGAATGGGTACATTTTGGATCTCAGTTGGTAAAAATGGTCCCTCACTTTGACCTTGAGATCAATCTGCAGATATCTGTTTAGTTCATCTCTTCCTGGCAAGGAGCCAAATGGTTTTCTCTTAGAACTTCTGCATCATCCACAATAATAACAGTCTTCTGAGTGTTCTATAACTCCCTGGTGGGTTTGGAATTTTTCTTGGATTGATATAAGTGGTGCATCTCTTTTTATCCTTATAGGGAGTGTAGTTTCTACTGTAGTTTTCTCTTAATGAAATTATGCTTATCAGAATATGCAGTATTGGTATTGGTTTTGCACATTGTTGAAGCCTTACAATGACCTCTGGTTGTTGACTTCTATGTCATTAGGTCTCTTGTGGAGAGTGTTTCATTGGCAATTACACCAAATCTTATTTATATTAATATCATTCTGTATGTCCTTTATTTACAAAACTATTGATTCCACTGTATTAAAATTGTTTAACATGTGATGGTAGCCATGGATTAAAAGACACTTAGAGATTAGGGTCTAGGAAAATATTTTATGATTAAACTTTTTCTATTGTAGAAGAATGAAGAAATAGATAGTGCTCTGGCAATGAGTAAGACATTTTGTTTATTTTTCCTTATTTATTGACTCACTCTAGTAGACAATAAATATACAAACTTACAGAACAATATGTATACTTACAAAAAGAATAAAACTACTATAATGGCTTTTCTCTGCTTAGTTTGAAAGTTCATATCCCTTACTAGAAAAAATATATTGGGCAACTTTTTGAAAGAAAAGTCACAGGATATGTATATGAGACAAAAGGATACAGACAAACTTGAGAAAATGTCTGACCTTGTTTTAAGATTTCTGCAACCAAAAAAACAATTTTTCTATAGTCCTAATGTAGATGCTGTATATAAAAAAGAAAATTCAATACAACATATGTTTCTAGAAAAAATTATGTGTAAAAAGGAAAATTCAATGCAGACATGTTTCTAGTAATAATAATTAATTTAAATTAACCAAGGGTATTTGTCAATGAGACAATAACCCCAAAATGCGCCATAAGACATACACTGAGCTGTCTTCAACAATAAACAAGTGTCTGGGTAATATGTCTAGCTCATAATCGTCAAGATTATTCTCAAAAGATGAAAATAAAATTTACAGAACCTATCACAGATCTGATGTAAACAGTTAATTCTCTCAAAGTGAAATCAATTCAAATACTACATACAAGAACTACATGTGATAACAAGGTTCAAGACTTGGGACAGTAGCAGGAAAATGAATTTCTAAAACATTAGATGTACTGTAAATTAAGAAGATAACTGTATTGTATTTATTATTGCAATTATTTAAGAATGGACAAAATAGATTTAAATTATTTTGATTTCATAAAAAACTGCAATGAGATATATAAAATGTATCAGATAAAATCCAAATTCCAGCTGACTTACTTATTCACATTAATTGTTTCTGCAAAATTCAGTATTAAAATATTTGAATGTGATGCTAAATGGGGTTACAGTTTACCAGCAATTAAGCAATCCAAATTACAAATATCATTTAAGAATTTATTATTAAAAATATTTAATGATAAATATTTAGTATAAATTTACCATATACTGTACATTTTTTCAGATGTGACATCAAGTAATTTGAATGACTTAATCTCACAATATGGTTTGAATCAAATGCCAGAAGGATGTAAGTATACATACATACATACATACATATTTATATATACAAATTGGAAAAATGTCGCAAAGGTTGTGAAAAATTCAAATTTGACGGAGAAATTACTTTTTGTTTGTTTTTGTTTACATAAATATATATTATATCAGTGAAATTTGCATGGCAGCAACTGTAATTGATATAATAATCCAGTTATTGAAATATACAAAAAGAATAATTCACATTTTCTGAACTATTTTAAGTACATTTACATCATTGATTTAGTAAGGATTTGGACTATTTAAGACCATACTTGACAAATTAGTTTTGAATCTAGACAGTTTTTAGTCTTAGGATTATTTCTGGTTGTGAGTTTATTATTTCATTTTCTTTTCTAGAATCATTTATAACATATCACACAAAGTTAAGCTTGCCACCAGCTTGTTAATTCATATGCCAGGATAAAACAAACCCTTATTTTTTTTTATTTTTTTTTCATTTTAGTGAGACCTGCAACCATTCCAAATAATTCAGATGTTATACATACAGCAAGTTTGAATCTTGCACAGTCCATAGAAATTGGAAATTTAGCCCATACTAATGTTAATGAACCTAGGAAAGCAGCAACTGTTAATGTTGTGATTGAAAATAGAATGGTACGATTTAGATATGACTCAGAACTAAACAACAGAAATTATGGTAAAGAAGTCTTGGCGAAAATAGTGGTAAGAAATTAGTTAGCCTTAAACTATTAAAAAAATGAAAGAAGTGGCATGATATAGGCAATTAAAGATTGAAAAAAGTAAAATTAGGAAATGTTCACTTAAAATGTGATAAAAATAAAGAAGTTATTAAAAGGTTTCGTATCTGATTTACAAAACAAACTGAATATGAAGTTTCATTTCATTATAAAAGGTACATGTAGGAAACATTCGTTAGAGATCATTTCAGATACTAATAAATGTTACAAGTGAAAATGAAATAAATTTGAAAATTCCTATTTTTAACCCTCACCTTTCAACCTCTTTCCTTTTCTCCAAAGAAAATATCAAAGACAGTTTTGGTTTGAAACAAATGCATGCATGATTCTTACATAAAATACATAATTTTATTTTTAACCAACTAACAAAAGTAATATAAAAAGTCTAAAGTATGATTATTTCATTTTATTACACAGGTGAATGACTACACTGGAAGGGTGAAAGTTCGTATTCATGCAGTAGATGATAAAAAGTTCAGAGCCCATCCCTTCTGTTTGATTGGAGATAAATGTAATGATGGAGTCTATATAGAAGACCATGATATCACTCCTGAAAAAAATGAATGGTAAGTAAAAAAAAGTTTGAGAATACACATATTTGTATTTATGATGTCATTTAGAATAATTCTGTCTAAGAAATTCCTTTTTCCTTTTTCGTTTTATATCAGTGACAGGTTTATTATTTAGTATTGTTCCTTTACTGTTCAAGAGAAACTCCTGATCCTAATTCATTTCCAGGTTCAAAAGTCAGCTGGATTCATGGTAATAGGTAAACACAAGTTAGATTCAAAAGTATTGTGATCTTTTGTTTAACTTGGTATATTGTCTTGCCTTGAAGGAGTCAAAAAGAAACCCTAAGTATGCTGTTTCCTACAGCATCACCGGATATGCAGTCAACTATGTAATAGTTTGTGACTTGGTTGATATTTAATTGCATTTGCATTGGCATATTTTATTTCCAGGAAGACTATTCAGCGTAGGGCTCAGTCATGGTCTATTGACTTTTTTTGGCTTGCTTAACATGTATTTTTGAATATGTCAGTTTAAAAAGAACCACTAGTGGTAAGCCAATGATTTTTTGTGCTGCAGATATATAAGCATTGGCTCATCTTATTGTCATGTATTTTTTTGTTTCAGTATTTGTAAAGCTACACCAAGAATTCCCAAACAGAAGAATTATGATATGGAGCTTAATAGTAGAAAACTTATAATGATGGACGCAAGCCGTTTTCCATTCATCACTTCTGACATGGAAAAAGGTAAAAGATGTGAAGTTTAGTTACAATTGAAATATGTATCATATAACCCAATTTTAACAATTATAAATTGATAGCAGCCACATGTAATTGTTTTTTCTAGGTCTGTTTGATTCATAGTGTAGGTTAAAAGAAGTTTAATCATAGTTCTTACCTGTATGAGAATATTTTTTTGTGGATTTCATCAGTCATTATAGTGGTTCATCCTAAAATGTTTGCATTGTTTACCTTTTAATAGCTGAATATATGCATTACCCATCTCCAGCTAAGGGGTAAAATTGAAGGTCACATGAATATTGATTCTCTGAGGTCGAATTATTCACTTGCAAGTGTCTTATCCAGTTTTGACAAAATTGTACCAAAATATTTCACTATATCATTTTCATTAATGATTGAACAAAAGGAAATCATTTTTTTGGTTTTTTTTTAAATCTAGTAGCTAATGTAGGCATTTTACAAATTTTGTCTTTAATTTCTGTGAAATTAACATATTTATTTTTTCAGTAATCTTTACACAATAACAATTTTTATACGCCCGTCAAAATTTTGACAAGACGTATTATGGTATACAAATGTCCGATGTCTGTCTGTCTGTCTGTCCGGCGTAAACATGTTGCACTGTAACTTGAGAACGACTTATCCAAATTTCATGAAACTTAATATAGTTGTTTCTTATGATAGTCAAATGATCTGTATACTTTTTGGTGAAAATAAGATTAAAACTTTTTGAGTTACGGCACTTTGTAACTAAAACAGGTGTGTGTTTTTTCACATGTCGCACCATATCTCAAAAACGATTCTTGATTATGGCTTAAAACTTTAAACACTTCTTAGTTATATTAATCTTAATATCTGTATACTTTTTGGTGATGATTAAAAATTTTATTTTTGAGTTATTGAGTATTTTGTAAAAAAGGGGGAGTTTTTTTTTACATGTCGCACCATATCTCAAAAACAATTTATGATTATTGCTTAAAACTTTACACATGTCTTTGTTATATTAATCTAAAGATCTGTATACTTTTTGGTGATGATTCAAAATTTCATTTTTGAGTTATTGAGTATTTTGTAAAAAAGGGGGAGGGTTTTAACCGGATTTTTGTGACAAAAATGTCGGTTATTGATTTGGGGATGCGCGGCGGGCGACAATCAAATGTTGTCTGTGCATTTACTCATGAACCGTTCAACCAAAGCTTTTAAAATTTTGTTACGGATAACAAAATAGAGGTCAAGTTCAATAATGATGATTTTGAATTTTACCGTTCAGTAGTTATGGTTCTTGAAAGATCGTAAAATGGCGTTTCCAGTTGTGTCCGTGCATTTACGCATGAACTGTTCTACCAAAGCTTCCCAAATTTTAATATGTTGTTACTGATGACTAAATGGAGGTCAAGTTCAATAATGACGATTTTGACTTTTACCGTTCAGGAGTTATGGTTCTTGAAAGATTGAAAAATGGTGTTTCCAGTCGTGTCCGTGCATTTTCTCATGAACTATTCAACCAAAGCTTTTCAAATTTTAATATGTTGTTATTGATGACAAAATAGAGGTCAAGTTCAATAATGACGATTTTGACTTTTACTGTTCAGGAGTTATGGTTCTTGAAAGATCGTAAAATGGTGTTTACATTCACGTTGTTGCATTTACTCGTGAACCATTCAATCCAAGCTTTTCAAATTTTAATATGTTGATACTGATGACAAAATAGAGGTCAAATTTGATATTGACGATTTTCACTTTCACCAATCATCAGTAATGGTTCTTGTGATATTGCCAGGACACAAATAAATGTTAATAAATCCGGTTTGCTGTCGTTGTGACAGCCTCTTGTTTTACATGTTGTGCCGTATCTCAAAAATAATTTATGATTATTGCTTAAAACTTTACACACTTCTTTGTAATATTAATCTGAAGATCTGTATACTTTTTGGTGATGATTCAAAACTTTATTTTGGAGTTATTGAGTATTTTGTTAAACAGGGGAGTTTTTTTTTTACATGCCGCGCCGAATCTCAAAAATAATTATGATTATTGCTTAAAACTTTACACACTTCTTTGTTATATTAATCTAAAGATCTGTATACTTTTTGGTTTTGATTCAAAATTTTATTTTAGTGATATTTAGTTTTTTGTAAAAAAACAACAGGGTTGGGGGTTTCACATGTCCCGCCGTGTCTCAAAAACAATAAATGGTTATTGCTTAAAACTTTCTCAGAAACTGTTTATGATTATTGCATAAAACTACCACAAAAGACGTGGGGCGTATCATGCACTCATGGCACAGCTGTTTATTAATCAAGATAAGCACATGAATGTTTAGAAAATGGTTTGTTATTTTTTGTAGATGATTACTGGAACTCCAATAAGAATATCAAAGAGAGTAAAGAGATTATATTAATGGTAGAGGTGCAGTTTGTTGAAAATCCTAATCCTCCCTATATAGCACAGTACAGCAACCCTATCAATAATGCAAGTAGGTAGCATACAGTTATTTATAATTTTCCAAAATATAGACATGCAGGATGAAAAAGGGGAAAATGTACTTTCCATCAAATATAATTGAGATACTGTCAAATCAATTATTCTTAAACATGTTAAATAAGATTGAAAATGTTTACAATATTACTCAGATCCATGAAACTTGTATGCTTGATTTCGTTAAGCAAAGTATAACTGTTAGATTTTAGTGTTCATAAATTTTATGTTCTTTTCTCTTCACAGAGGATGGTAAAAAATTTGAGGTATATGCTATAGCTCCTTTAACATCATCAGTATCAGGATCAGAAAACGATTCACACTTCATCATCTTGACCTCAGATTCATACTCGCCTGCTGGTAAGTAAAAATAGTAGTTAAATGCAAGTGTTAACAAATACATGTTCTGTTTGTACTCAAAATTAATTTATTTTTGTATTTTTTGTAACAATGGGCAATTTGTCTTTTCATCTTCTCATCAAAGATGGACCTGTTATGGCATACTGTTATCTAACCAGGGTAAACATGTTGGGCACTAACTCAATTGTGTCTTTCCTGATTTGTGACAAGCTTTACCCATTTATTAAAAAGGTTCCAATGATTTGTATATTTTTTATGATTTTCACATCTATTGTTTCAGACTTTAATAAAAAAAAAAGAACATCTGTTGTTTTAGACTTTAATAATATAAAAAATAAAATTAAAAAATACTGCATGTCACTTCCCATGTCAAGTATTCCTTATTTTTATTTCTAGAGTCAGACATTGAGATTAAGTTTTGTGATGAAGGAAATTGGTATCAAACTACTAAAGGAAAAGTTATTAAAAATGTAAGTATAGTTGTTTTAGGAATGAACCTTCAATTTTTTGGGGGGAACCATTATATCAAACAATAATAATATACATTGCAAACAAATTAGCGCAATACATTCATTCAACTTTTATGATTGATATTCAAACTTGAAAATGAATGGTTACCATACATTCAGATCTATATCGCAAATTAGTGATACTTGTCTGTATACATCACTATAAGATAAGATAAGATAAGAAATTTTATTTTAAGTCGGGTTACATTAAATACAAACATAAGCTCTGTAGAGCTTTTTGCCGACATTAATAACAATAACAACACATATATTAAGATACATAAAACACACATATGAGACATACAGATTATGATAGCTCTATTGCAAGTAAAAAGTTCATAATAAAAAGCATAGCACATGCAAGCAAAGCACTAAAACTGAAACATAAGCACATGCAAAGCAGAATGAAATAAATAAAGCAAACTAATTTCTATAAGCTACATGGAACAAACATTTAACACAAAATAAAATAAAGGTATTAAGATCTGCAGGAGCCACACCTGCATGAGTTGCCATTCCAGTTGTTGATCATACTTTTAAACTGGTTTAGGTTTGTCTGTGCACGGATCGTGTCAGGCAACTCATTCCATAGTGTAGCTCCAGCATATCTTAATGAATGTTATTTTACAGTCACATTTTTATTTTTCCAAACAAATATTTTTAAGAATAGTTGTCTCTTATTATTGTTTTAAATTCTTTGGATCTTGTAAACATTTTTCATCTTTGAGTATCAAGGACCAGATGTGGGACTTAAAAGTGGGCCCAAAATTGAGGCAAAGTAAATATGCATATATGACTTTATTATATGCATCTCCATACCCCTTAATCCAATTCTGAGGACAAAAAACTTAATACTATTTTTTTGGTAAATTACAACTCTAGTAATTTATTTTATATTTTCATAAAAAAGATGATATTTCAGTTTAATTGTTTTCTTTCATAGGCTATAGAATTCCATTTTCCGGGATACTGTGATGCGTTATCAGTTAACAAGACAGTGTATGTTTCTGTTTATGACAAGAAGAGGAAAATAGAAACATCAAAAAAAGAACTCACACTATTGCCTACAGATGGTTTGTACATTTTCATGTAGATTTTTTATACTCCCTCAAAAAAAATTGCATTCACAAATTGGTATCACATTTGAAGACATTGGGTTTCCAGACAATAACTTTAGTAAATGTAAATAGAAATATATGAAATTTAACCACAAGGTTTATAACCACAAAAGTTAAGTTGGAATTGATGTTGGGGTTATAGTCCTAACAGTTTTAATAGGAATAAGGGGCCAAAAAGAGTCCCAAATAAGCAATTTTCTAGGATCCTGACTATAACTTGTGGAACGGTGTATAAATCTCTCTGAAATTGTACCACAAATTTCAATACCTCAAAGGGATGGTTAGGATTGGCTTTGGGGGGGTTATGGCTCAAATCGATTAGGAATAAAAGGCAAAAAGGGGAAAAACAAGGGTGTCCTGGTTATATTTGAATTACCTCTCTTATAATGCTTTTAATTTAAGTAAAGTTGCCTGCTGGTTCAAGTGAATTATTTCTTATGTGTTTCTAGAAACATCAAATACTCTGATGTTTAATGGAATAGATAGGTTTTATCTATCTTATTCACAGCTCTGGGTGAGAAATGAACATCTTAGGTCATTGCAACCACAAAGTAATTAACCAACATTAAGGTGAGAAAGAAAATTTCTCATTCTGCCAATACCAGGTATTCATGTCTTTCTTTGGATGAGCCATGAAATCCAGTTATATTTAAAATGCTGTCATTTCGATGTATTTTAGATAAAAAAATCAAAAATTTATTACATGTACTAAATTCATCATATGATTTGCCCCTAAATGCTTTTAAATTGAATCTACATGTATTCTGATCTATTACTGGATTCTGTATGAAGCAAAATAGTTGTATTTTATTAGCTATCATTTGTTGCATAAACAGTAAAAATATCTATATATATCTTTTTTTAGGAGACATAATTGCTCACAAAAGGAAAAAAATGTTGAACTTCACCATACCAGATCATACAGAAGGCGTTAAACAAGGTATTTACATAAACTTGTAAACTTGTTTGAATTCATGTGATACCACAGTACCCAACCTGCACCTTTTGCATCCATTTTGAAAAATATCGATACAAATCAGGTTTTCATTGAGACTTAAAACTATTTACATTTTTTTATAATTTTATGTTATTCATGTCAGTCAATACAGCATAATATATGTAGATATGCACAGAATGGTCACATAATATATAAACAGATGATGTATCCAATGGTAAAAGTTAAATCTACATAAACCTTGCATGTGAAGTCCACTGAAAGATAACTGTTCAAAATGAGCAATTAAAATAGGTTACAGGCATTCATTTCTTATAAAATGCATAGTAAGCATTGACTATTGTCCTTGAACTGGGGAGAAATAAAGCAAATCACATTACAGTTTGCAATTTAGGTAATCCTCATTACAAATTCTATGGTCATTAAGAGGTCAGTTTAAAATCATTTATGATTCAAAATTGAATTTGTTGAATTATATAGTAAACACGGATATGTTTACAAAATAAACACAGAATGGAAACTTTTGTCTGTTTCTTCAATAAATGTTGGGGGGGGGGACTGTCAAAATAGGGGCAAATTGGGTAGCTCTATATTAGTCTCAGTAGATATGAATGAAAAAGATGTAAAGTTTATAGGCAATGTTTATAAATAAAAGAGAGAGAAGTTGTTTATTAGTCATGTAATACATTGTTTTCACAACAATAAGCAAATTATTTAAGTTTTAAAATAAAATTAAAGATTAACATATATTAACATAAATTCAATAATTTCATCCTTAGAATTGTTGTGATACATAAAAAAGTCTTTGTCTTCTATAACTATCATATTTATCATAAAATATTTGATTTATTTTGTAGAACAACGGTCTTCTTGTAATAATGTTGTCCAACGAAGAATACATCACTTGAAAAAGAAACCTCCCAGTCAGAGTGGTAAGAGCTATATCCCTTTTAATACGACTGCAAAAATTTAATTTTTTTTTGGTTTGGTTGTATATTGGTATGCCGTTGTTGTCGTCATCAGTTTCAACCGAAGACAGATGGTATTCAGATAATATATTTAGAAAAGTAAATAGAAATCAATATTTTCGTAATATTATTCTGAATAGACTTGTAATATTTACCAAGGTAAAGTAAACTGACAACAACTAATTAGTCGTTTAATATTTTGTCTAATGATAATAAAAAACACAAACACTCATGAATGTCCAAAGGTACATAGACCATGATCAACCAAATGATGACTTAAAAACAGCAGGATGTTGCACACAATATTTACTGAACGACTCTGACATAAACAAAGTAAATCAGTGCAATAAAGCCAGAGGAGCAATGTATTTTGAAGCATTAATTAGGTGCTCAAACAATTTCTTGATTTAAGATTGTCCATTTTAAATGTTGAAGTAGGAAACAAACTAAGAAAAAAAGGTCAATGTAACATTGCACTACTTCATATGTGTAAAATAATCTTATTTTAATTTTTTTTTGAAGAATCGCTCGTCATATGATGATATGAAAATTTCTTTATTTTATAGCAGGTTCACCTCTGGATTTGGCAAAGTTAGAAGAAGAAGGATTGATCAGTTTGAATATTACTAGCCCGATGAGCCAGAATGAATACAGTCAAAACTCTACCTCAAACTCTTCATTTGGTCAACTAGCTACTGCAGCGACATTTTCAAACTTCAATAACCCATCCACTACATTGGCTGGAAGTATTCCCAATACAATTCCTGCCATTCTAGCACCAAGTGGTGCGAGAGATATGCAGGCCAGGTCAACGATGTCTGATTACCAACTAAGTGCAAACAGTTCAGACAATAAGGATCTTGCAAACAACGTAGCTTTTTCACAAAACTCTCAAGGAAACATTCTTCAATCTCTGAGTAATATACAGGTTGTCAGTAACAATGATTTGTCTCAGGAACAAACTTTAAGCCTTAGTCAGCTTAGCAGTATTCTTCAGTATCCAGATGTTCTTAGGTTGCTTGGCTTAAGTGCAGATGGTTCTGCCCCACAGGCACCCAGTGCACCTTCTGTGAATTTCAATCAGGTGAATACTAATCATTACACTAATATCAATACTGGTTTTGATCCCCATGATGTGAGAATAGAAGATCTTGTTGACGAAATGAGTCAAAATGACATTGAAATTGATTGTGAGGAAATTAGTAGTTCGACAGAAAAACAGGAAATCAGTAGTTCGACAGAAAAAAAGGAAAGTTGTGAAAAGTGCAAGAATGAAAATGACAAAAGTGAACAGAAGAAAGAAAAAGATATATCTTCAAGCAAACATTCAAAGGACAAAGTATCAGAAAAGAAAGTGTTGGAAAAGAAAACAGAAAGCAAAGAAAAATCAGAGATACAATCTGCAGTTATCTCGTCCAATGTAGACAGTGACATTGAGGAAGGATAGAATATTAATCATTACATTGGGTAGAACATGCATTTCATTTCATTGATATGTAACATAAATATGCTGTAAACATATTCCAAAAACAATTTCATTTAAGTTCCAATAGACATTTTACTGTGTCTTGAATTAGAATTGTTTTATCCTTCATTTTACAATGATAATTATATATATAGTTGTGAAAATATGATCTAAAAAGAGAATTTTTATTGTATATAAGTGTGCTTCCAAAAATGTATTAGGAGTTGAGCCATCCATAATAAGTTGCTGGTTTGCTTTAATCTATGATTGAATTTTAAGATGGAACTATTATAATAAATCATGTCTCTTATTTTTATGAATTTTTTCTACAGTTAATTAATTTATAATCAAATTGTTGAGTAAATTTAGCATCTTATGGTTCATTGTGTTTCTTATTATAGTTTAGAGTTAGGTTTTAAAAGATAGTTTATTTTTGAATGGCAAAAGATAAAATTATAAATATTTGTTGATAAGCTTTTTTTACTTAGTATACTTATATTTATTTAAACATTTTATAAGGTCAGTTTCTTAACAGCAAACCAAAAATAATTATGAATGGCATTATTTACATATATATATTTAGCAAACCACAGAAGCATTTTTTTTTCATAATTTTGTTTCTGTGCTTTTATAATTAATAGAATGAAGTGCTGTTGTAAATATTATCTTATTTATAATCTGTAGCATTTAAGTGGGCAATACCAGAATGACCAGTCATAGTATGACCAGACCTGACCATATATTCTTAGTTGAAACAAAATTATGGTGAAGGAGATTTATACTAATACTCATTGTATGGAAATTCCTCTTCGAACAGATGATCAAATCATTATTTCATTTAATATTTTTGAGGGCATTACAATCTGACATTCATAAATTATCATTAGTTCATCTTGGAGTTAGAGGAAAAAGAATCTATTTACATTCCTTAATACAAAAATTAGTGTCAGACACTCTCAATATTTCAAATACGGGTTTGTTGAAGTTAAAAATAATTTGACACAAGGTCTTTTTAGTACATTCTATAATATTAGTAGCTGATAAAACTTACTATGTCATTTGGTCTCTTGTGGAGAGTTGTCTCATTGGCAATCATACCACATCTTCTTTTTTTATATAGTTATTTGCATATAAAAAGAATCGATTGTTGTTGTACAGTCATGGTTCTTGATGAATAAAGCTTGATATTAATTAATATATGTTTTTATATAATACCATTATTTTTTTTAAATCAGTAAGGAAATGTTTGACATTCACAATACATTATTTGTAGCTGAAGTCAACTTCATGGTTATGAAGTTTTAATTTCAATTCTTTTATTCGAAACAAATTTTTGTTGCAGAAAAGAAGCGGTATAAAGAATTTTTGTGTTTTATTTAATATACTGTACTCCTATGGATTTATTATTTTCATGGGGACAAAAGTTCATGGATTAAAAAATACTTGATGCTTACTTCATTTCCTGATTTCAACAAATATTTCATGCATCTATAGGAAACTTGTAATTTGTTGAACTCTTAAAACTGTGTTTCTCCTTTATGAAGCAATGATAAGTTTTAATAATTATAAAGCAAAAGGATACTGATATTAAGAGAACCATTTATTTTAGTTTTATGAGTTTGACTGTCCCTTTTGTATCTTTCTACCCTCTTTTAAATTATTCTGTACACTAAACCCTGTGTTTATAGGAATGCTGCAGATACAATCAGGAGTTATCTAATATTTTGATACCAATGCATATCTAACACTGAATATATTGTGATGATGAATATATTATTAATTTTTCTTG
This sequence comes from Mytilus trossulus, assembly GCF_036588685.1. Lineage (NCBI taxonomy): Eukaryota > Metazoa > Mollusca > Bivalvia > Mytilida > Mytilidae > Mytilus > Mytilus trossulus. The sequence continues at coordinate 63,048,917 of NC_086375.1, forward strand.
ATGTTTTATAGGGCTTTGACTTTTCTATTTTCTTTCTATTTTTACATACTTGTATCAATAGTTATGTGAGAAAAGAAATTGATAAATTTTATTGCTTGTTATTCTTATTGTTAATTTTTCTTTATATAACAAACTATTTGTTGACTTTGTTAATGCTATTGACTGTTATTTCTGTTGCCAATTGTATAAATTTTGCTGATGCTTATTAATAAATAAATAAAAATTAAACGAGATTGTTTTAAACCATGTGATGCCTGGGTCTACACAGAAGGATCACATCACTATTCATGATCTTGAGCCAACATCATTAACACTGTCACACTTCTTACTCCTTTTAGAATCTAAAAGACATTGATCTACCTGACAGATCAATAAATTGTGTAAGATAATTTAGAGAGGGTCTGAAGGTATAGGTGTTCCAATGGAGATGATCATGAACAATTGTAATGTAGGTGTCATTCTACCAATTACTCCCTCAAATTTAGAACGTATGTGAAAGTAGGCCTACTCAAACAAAAAATAGTGCATTTGATGTCATTGTTTACTTAAACTAATCAACAAATTGGCAGAAAGGAAACTGTTGGTGGAAGAGAAATATATTAAGACCATTTTCAGCTAAAATTTACTTGTTTATGAGTTTGCATTCAAAATTAAGGATGAATGCACTCCATAGTACACTCATTTAAGATTTCCAGTAAACCAGGGTTTATTTTTAGTGGTACCTTTATTTGAAACACCTTTTCTTTTTTATATGATTTTAAACATCTGTTGAAAATTGGCATGTAGAAACCTGATACATGTACCATTCAGGATATACCTGGTTTCTATGAAGTTAAACTTAAGGTAGAATATTTAGAAAGCTGTGAAAACTGTAAAATTTGGTTGAACAGATAGGGGCTATTAATTGGTGGTATGACACCTTTAAGAAGGTTTTTTTTCTTTTTTGTGTTTCAGAGACTTTTAATGTTCAATTTATATCCCTCATTTAAAAGATAGCTAGTGCAAGAGATATTCCCCACTACACCATCTGCACTGATACATCATACCTTCTTAGGGGTCCATAGATGGCCTTTGGAAGGTGACAAATTGCACCTTGAATGAACACCATTATGTGGCTGTCTTAATATTTATTGGTTTTAATTACAGTAACTTGACTGTTGGTGTTGCTCTTCAACTTTTGCAACTAATTCAAAATTCTGACCAAATTGCAATTTGTTTTCTAAAACCAAACTGTTCAATTGGGCAGAATTTTGAACAATCTGTTGAGTCAAAATAAGAAATTGCAAGGCAGTATAAATATATTATAGTCGTTACCATGATAAAGGTGAAATGTTGTTATTCTGAATTGCTATAAATAAAGGCAACAGTAGTATACTGCTGTTCAAAACTCATAAATCCATAAACAAAAACGAAATCAGGGGTAACAAACTAAAACTGAGGGAAACGCATTAATTATAAGAGGAAAACAACGACACAACATTAAAATGTAACACACACAGAAACTGACTAAGTAGTAGACAAAAACTTATGAGAATAGCGAATATAACATCAAAACCAAATACATGAATTTGGGATAGATACATTTAAGTACAGTGACACGTCTTATAGTAATGCTATTCACACTCAAAAATAAGAGAAAAACAAACGACACAACGGAAACACAACGTTAAAATGTAACACACACAGAAACGAACTATAATATAACAATGGCCATATTCCTGACTTGGTACAGGTTGAACCGGGTTTTGTGGCATGCAAAACCTCCCTCTTTTATGGCCATGTGAGATCTAACATTAAGATGACAACACAACATTACAGGACTACAACATAAATAAAAAGGAGAACACAGTTGACAAAGAAACTCACGAATAATAGATAACAAAAGGCAACAAGTTTAAACTTTTTAAAATACGCCAGAAGTGCATTATAAAACTGTTCTAACTAAGCTTTCATATAGTTTTTCTTTTGAAAAGCCGGCACTAATCCCTCAACCACTTTGTAGAACATAGTCAGCCTCTGATGTTTCCTTCGCTCTTGGAGAGGTGGTAGTTTTAGCTTTGAAAGCATATTTGTGACGCATCCGGTGTCTCTGGATTCATAGTCGTGCAGAATGAAACGTGCTCCTCTTTTCTGTATGCTTTCTATTTTTTCTATTTCCCTGATGGTGAATGGGTCCCAGATGACAGCACCGTATTCTAGTACAGATCTAACCATGGCTAAGTAGGAACCCTCGTGTACAGCTTGCCTTGCTTGTTGTTTTCCCTATGTGGCTGGTCCATTTTAGGTCATCAGATATGTTGAGGTAAGGATTTGTTTGTACCTGTTCTAGTATGTGGTTGTCTACTGGTAGAAGTGTGTTGATTTTTGTTTGAAGCTCATTATATAGCATTTTTTTGCGTTGAATTTCATTTCCCAATTTAGTGCCCATACTTCCAGAGCTTTTAGATCTTCTTGGAGAGTTTGGTGGTCTTTTGTATTTTTAATCTCTCGATAGAGTAGGCAGTCATCTGCAAATAAACGAACTTGAGATTTTACGCTTTCCGGGAAGTCGTTGGTGTGGCATAGGAAAAGCAGCGGCCCTAGTACTGTGCCTTGTGGTACACCAGAGTCTACGTGGGCATATTCTGAGTGCTCACCTTCTACGACAACCCGCATTGATCGTTTTTGCAGAAATGCTGCTATAAACCATTTGTTCAGATTTCCATCTATTCCGAAGCTGTTTAGTTTTGCCAGAAGTTTGTTATGTGGCACAGTATCAAAATCCCCTTGAAAAGTCGAGTTTAGCCATATCGAGTTGAATGCCACTGTCGAAGCTCTTTAGTAGGTCTTCTGTTGTGACTAAGAGCTGTGTTGTACAAGAGTAACCTGATCTGAATCCATGATTTAAATTTGTCAGTATTTTGTGCTTTTCCAGATGTTTAAGGATGTGTTTACAGATGATGTGTTCCAAAAGCTTACATGATACACAGGTCAGTGAAACTGGTCTGTAATTTTCAGCTGCGTGGACGTCCCCCTTCTTAAAAACTGGAGCTATGTTTGCACTATTGGGGTCTTTCTACTGGTAATAACGAGTGGCCCTGTAATTGCAGAAGAATTTCAGTAACATTCATCAGAAAAACATATCAAAATGAATTGGACCAGGACCATTCCAGTATATATTATTATTATCCATCCTTTGTAATAAATTCCGTTGTCTGTGAACATGTTACATTTTGTACAAATCATAATTCACTTATTACTTGTACAATAACTTATACTTTATAGTAAGGATTTTGTTATTTATAAAAAAATTTTGGTAAAACCTATAGATTTTTTTTGTTCAATGGCCACATAATAATCTTCATGCTGTACTATTACACCACTGTCCCTCATAAGGGGAGGATTTGACACCAACTAGCATGCTAAAGTTGCCGCAGTCACATTCTGTATGTGCCTATTTCCAAATCAGGAGCCTGGATTCAGTGGTTGTAGTTTGTTACTGTGTTACTAAGTTTCTCGTTCACTATTTTGTGGATAAATTAGGCAGTTAGTTTTATCCTTTGAATTGTTTTACTTTACTAAGTGGTATGGGTTTGAATTATGGCTTTGGGAATTATACAACATCTTTTTCTTTTAGCATTTATATTATTAGTGCTACTCCCTCTCTTTTCATTTACATGAAAGAGAACCCTGACGATCATATTTTTCAAAAGCTTTTTCAAAAGCTTTTTAACTGCTTCACATGGCGAAAATTAAAGCTCAGAAACCATTGATGCAAATTAAGATGTGTCTTCAGTTTAATTTTTCGACAAATACCCTTTTTAAAATCCTACAGCTTCTCCAATGCTGTACCCAAATTTTCCATATTCTATAATTTCAAATAAGATGCATGATTGGTGTTTCATTTGGTGTCATCCAAATTTTCACTAGGTCCAATTTCTATTATACTATCAGAATTGTCACTTTCAATCAAGAGTCAATTTCTAATATCAGAATAACCATAACTGGCATGCGTGTGTCAGTTACATGTCCTGTCTCCACTGATCTGGGTATTTTTGTATTTTATAAGTAAGTTTTTTATCATCAAGATCATGAGGTCATTAAATAAAAACAAAATATATTGTACATCAATGTTTTTTTATTACTTGTAAAGTATATATATTGGTTTTCAGAAATAAAAAAATCTAAAAATCAAATTAATAATAAAGTGTCACTGGCTGCACTACTTTCAAAAATCAAATAAAAAAAAACTAAATCATTAAAAATTGATCCCTCAAATGCCCTAGATTAAAAATATCCGTATATCAAAACCAGAAACTAGTAATTTCGTTCAGAAAAAACTCAACATCAATACTATAATTTATTGTACAAGTTATGGATAAAAATCAACCAAGGCAAAACTGCCTCAACGGCCGAAAAAAAGTTATCAAAGGTACCAGGAAACGTCTTGTTTACACAAATTACAATTGTCTAGGTCCATACCACAAGTTATATAGGCCGTACTGTGACCTATAGTTGTTAATGATTGTGTCATTTTGGTCTTTTTGTGGGTAGTGGTCCCATTGGCAATCATACCACATTTTTTTTTATATATATATATACTAAGATCTACGAGTCATCCACTGGATTGGTCCTGGACATATTTATTTTCATATTTCATTTACTGTTATCTGTTATTGTCCCTTTATAATTCCTTGTTATCTGTTTTTCGCCAAATCAATTCACTGTTTTTCTGTTATGGGGACCCCCCTTGCCCCCCTCCATAATCACATGGCAAAATCAAATAACAAATCGCATCAAACACGAATGGACAAGAACTGTCATATTCCTGACTTGGTACAGGCAATTTTGGTGGAAAATGGTGGATTAAACCTGGTTTTAAAGCGCTAACCCTCTCACTTTGATGACAGTCTCATCAAATTCTATTGATGCGTTAACTAAAAAGACAATACATAAAATAGTCTAAATATGGGTACATCAGTCATCATCGTATTACAATTTTAAAAGGAACAATTTAACAGAACACAAAAACATCTATCTACAAACACATTCATTGATTTGCGTGTCTGATCTTAATATCAAGCTCATCAGTATGGCAAGCTTTTTTATATTTCTTAACTGTTAATATATCTTAAGGTGGTACCTAACACCTGAACTAAAATTAATTTGGCTCGTTTAATTTTCTTAAAATTTTGTGAAAGTATTTACTTTGAACTTTTGACAAAAATATAAAAATTTCCAAAAAATTGAACCAACCGTTTAATCAGAAAAATTACACTGGTTATATAGCAGTTTGACAAAAACTAATTTTGATCATTGAGAAGCTTAATATTCCCTTAACAACACGACGTCATTAAAAACTTCTTCTGATTTTACAGAGTTATCTCCCTGTAGTGTTAGGAACCACCTTAAAGGCAATTTTAATTTAGTTAAATTTCGTTTTTAGCATATTTTGTTTGTTACAATATCATTTCATGTAAAATAAAAAATAGATATTTTATATTTCATGTAAAATAAAAAATAGATATTTTATTTACGTGTAGTTTTTAAAGATATCTTTTAAACTAAATATGATATATTATAATATCTTTTTAAGATATCTTTTGAACTTATTCAATATATTAGATAATTTAATAGATAGCTTTAAAAGTATATAAGATAATATATATATTTTATAATATATCAAATCTAGTCTTTACAAGGATATTTTTAGACAAGTCCTTGATTTATAAGAAATCATATATCTATTTTAAAGTATATAGTATATATATATAGTATATAAGATATCTTATTGTGTTTAGAAAGTCATTTTTTTAAAGCAAATAATACAAGTCTAGACATCGCAATGGTATTTTCTTTTAAGTCGGTTCATAATCTGATAGTCTATATATCGCTAATAAATTAACCTCAAATCCTCGAAACCAATTTGTTATTTGTTATCCACATGTTATCATAAAACCTTTCAATTTGTATCTGAAAACAGAACAAGTACCAGTTGGCAGAACGCACTTCATCTCAGTTGACAACATTTTCTTATCCTTTAACAATCTTTTCATCCTCATTTATTTTTGAATGACAGAGATTTAAAATATCTGTTTCATATATGTATGTATACAGGAACACTAATAAGCATTTCTAAACTTCTCGGGAAAGCCATATACACCCGGAACTTCCATTCATAGAAATGACACATCGTACGATGTTAAAATAAAACAGGAAAATCCATTGACTATTTAAATACAGTATACCTGGATTTCGCGGTAACTAACAATAACAAATACTTTGACACGTGGAAGTAGACACGACATAAACATTTTCGTTTACATGTAATGCATATCATTTTTTTAAATCATTATAAAAGCATTGACAAAATGATCAGCTACATAAACTTCAATATAGAACTACTACAAAACTTAGAAACAGTTGAAAGAAATCATGGGGATACTGTGGACAAAACTAAGTGAGGCATATTCGTACTTCACAGAAACTGGACATTGCAAAATTTTACTGCTTGGTTTAGATAATGCAGGTATGTGCTTATAATAACATTTGTATATCTAAGAATGAAAATAGGATGTTGTTATAGTTTTGTTCGATCGTTCGTTTGTTATGTTTTGTTATCTTTTGTCGGCCTGCTTGTTTTTTTTTCAATTTATTGTTCAAGTATTTTAACAATCATCTGTGTTATTCTTTTTTCGTTTTGTTCATTTTTTTTCGCACTTTAACTGTTTGACAGGGCGAAGAAAAAGTGTTGTATTAGGGGATTTTCAGACAGTCTTTAGATGGATATTTTTAAACACAAAGGAAAAAAAGGAGGCCACACAGTTTGCTTTTCGGTTAATTAAAAATACAGATTGATTGGTTGTTGTATGCTCAACGCTCAGTTGTTAATATTTCATGCATCAAAAAAGACATTTGTATAATAATACTATACAAATCCTTGATCAAAGGAGGACATATTTATTTCTATCATACTCATCTTTGTGGAAAGGGGTACTCATAAAACCTAAATTAAACCTGAATTTGATAAAATTCAAAATTAAAGATATCGCCTTTTCAGATTTGTTTCTAACTTCCAATACATTGCTTTTATAGGAAAAACTACAATTCTGTATAAACTAAAGCTTAACGAAGTTGTCAGTTCCATTCCCACATTAGGATTCAATGTAGAAACAGTCACGCCATGTAAAGGGTTGGAGTTTACAGTGTGGGACGTTGGAGGACAAGAAAAACTACGAACCCTATGGAGTTATTATTTCCAAGACACATGTGGTATGTTCAATGTATTTAGTAATCAAAGTGCATATCTATATATCACAAGTGCTTATTGTTTTTTATTTTTCAACATTCATATCGTATAAACATGAAAGAACTATTCGATATGCCTTACTTTATTAGCAGGAAAATTAGATTTTTTTAAAAGCCAAATGTTTCATTTGGGCGTAACCTATGTATATAATAAGGAACTGTGTTCTGTACTTTTTTGCATCTTTTCTTATAGGTTTGATATACGTAGTTGATAGTAATGACAGAGAACGGTACAAAATGGCTAGAGAAGAATTATTTCGTGTTATTGAATCAGATGGGATGAGAGATGTGCCAGTCGTTGTCCTTGCCAACAAACAAGATCTACCAAGTAACGGTGTCCTACATAATTCATGTTTTAAAAATCCGAATCAATCATCCTAATTTGATAATGATACAATATCACATAATTTGTTTTTAACATTCGTCTAATCACATCCCACAATTTTAACCTTAAACCTACTTTTTCTAGTTGAAACCTTAAAAAATTGGTTGATAAATGATTTGTTACTACCTGGTATAAAAGGCTATTCATTATTCGTTACACTGTAAAATGATTAAAGTGCAATTTTCTTTCACAACCATTGGCAAAGATGGGAATTCTTTAAATAGGCAAAACAATAGGAAAGATCATTTATTTCTCGTTCCCCTTCTTACGTGATCAATCAAATTGGGACTTTAGTTTGGATTTTCATATTTGTTTCCTTCCCTTCATTTTTCCAAACAAACGAAGTTATGTTCCATCGCAACAGGGATTCATGAGATGTGGTAGTATTGCCAATGTGGAGTCTATCACCAAAAAATGTAAACAACTAACGGTTACCCGGCGTGCGGCTTAAAACAAGGAGCAAAACTCAAACAGTTGAGTAAGCTTTAAAAGGTATAGGATAACAATGTGTTAATCAATTCAAAAGAAAAACTCAACGGTCTATTAAAGTTAATAACACAAAACGATAAAACAGTTATGGTAAAAAGTAACAAGTAACTGCCTTTCACGTTTTTACATGTTTTCTGTGAACTGTTTAATTTCATTTTCAAATAACTGTAACAAAAAGTATTAACCAATAAACTAAACTCTAAGGTAAAGTCACCATTATGCCAATCTCATTAGAACGTCTAACATGCATAACATGTCGAAAATTTTATTCTTTAGATTCACCAAAACCAGATGTTTTGGCAGAAGCACTATCTCTCCAGAAGTTGAAAGACAGAAAATGGTTTATTCAGGGAACTTGTGCAAACAGTGGTGATGGTTTATATGAAGGTTTAAATGAAATGGCAAAACTTGTAAAAGACTTCAAAAGGACAAGACAGAGTTGGTAGATGGAAAACACCGAAAAAAGATACCAGTTTATTTGAATTATAATCCAAGAAACATATGTCTTGATTGAAGAAGTGTGAAGGTGCAAACGATGATGCAGATTCTTTTCGTTTTATTTGCTGAATGCGAACTGTATTGGATACTACATTGAATGACCACTGCTTCCTGGGAAAGAGAAGGAAAACAGACATGTTCAGTGCTTTAAATCATATTTTGATTGACATATTACTGTAAAAGGTAGCAACAACCATTCTACATTCAAACATGCAGAAAACAGAAATATCCTTGTTACATTAACCATCAATAAATTTGTCACAAAACATGCAATCTTTTTGTCTGCATTACAAAAATCCACAAACTCTCATTTGCAATTTCAGAAAGTTTTCAGATAATTTTGAAAGGTAAACGTTCACCAAAATTCTACCCTACCGAATGTCACTTAAAAATTATCACCGAACTTTTATTTGCCATTAGCAACACGATGGTACTAATAATCGAGCAGAAACTGCTTACACTTCTGGAGCACCGTAGCGACCTGGCTTTTTGATGAGGTTCGTGTTGCTTAATCTTTATGTTCCTGTGTAGTATTCATGGGCTGCTTAGATATTCAACTTACAAAATTATGTTTATAAGAAAATTATATTAATTGTGTGTGCATGGTGCATGAATCCAGTATCTCTGCAATGCAGCGCTTACACTTTGCCTTTTTTTTCAGTGTGTCACAATGGTCTCAGGTTGATAACTTGAATATCCCTTGCTTGATTGAAGGAAACTTATACAGAAAATAGATATAGAGAGGGAAAGGGAATCTATTGATTGTTTATTGGTTAACAGTCAAGGTCACTATTCCTAAGAAAAAACGGGGGGGGGGGGGGGGGTTAAAGATTATAACTTTAGTTTTTCTCTCTTGATTGAAATAAAATTTGAGATGGTAAAGGAAAGGGAAAGAAGTTGTTTTCATTATGTGGTCAAAAGGTCAAATGTGAGGTCAAGAGAATGTTGGGAAAATTGTTTTAGGATGAACAGGATCTGCTCAACCTTCAGGAGCACCTTGCATCACCCCTAGTTTTTGATGGGGTTCGTGTTGATTATTCTTTAGTTTTCTATGTTGTGTCATGTGTACTATTGTTTGTCTGTTTGTCTTTTTTATTTTTAGTCATGCCATTGTCAGTTTATTTTCGATTTATGAGTTTGACTGTCCCTCTGGTATCTTTTGTCCCTCTTTTAGTTTCGATTACGTGATTTGATGATAATTATAACGATAAAAGCAGGGGGAATGAGAAGAAGCCTTTTTATTTAGGGGTCAAATGTCATTGCTATTAAAAAATAGTATGAGAGGTAATTTTAGATTCCCTTGCTTAATTGCAATCAATTATCAATAGTTCTACATGGGGCGACATGCATACAAATATATTTAACCTCTTACTAAAACAGACCCTCATTCTTTAACTTTTATTGAAACCCAACATCATCATTTTGCCGTACGGTGACTTATAGTTGTTAATGTTTGTGTCATTTTGGTCTTTTGTGGATAGTTGTCTCATTGGCAATCATACCACATCTTCTTTTTTATATCATCAGTTATTTAACTTTATTATCACAACTGAACCACTCAATTTATAGCAGTTGGTTGTGACCCATGATCCGCTCTTCAATGGAATACACAAAATTCGATATCAGATCAGATGTGAACTATACCTGTATAACAAGAATGGGTTACAAATCTTTTTCAAAAATGAAGGCAACGCCACACTTCTTCTGAAAAAAACCTACCTATTCAACAGGTATCATTTCTCAGCTACAGACCGACCTTAATTGTGAAAACTGTGCAAGGGATACACTGAAAAACTGCAACATGTGTGGGACATCAAGTTTATTCATAGGATTTTGCTGCACCACATAAGCATTAAATTATTTGAATCTTAATATCTTTTGACTAAGTTTTAAATTTTGCATTGGTACCATTATCAATTTAACCTTATCACGCTCATCGTTATGACAAGCTGTTTTTTTTTACTTTCAATTCATCTTAAAGTTGATGAGTATCTTCAATCTTGAAAACTAAACTACTCGACCACCTAGTCTGAACGAGTAAAATTTGAGCTTTCCGTGGTATAGTGCTACCTTTCTTGCGTCTGTATAATCTAGAGTTGTAACACATTACATGATAAATTAGAAATGATGATGGAATTGACTGCAGATAAGTTAGATTATCTATCATGAAGGATCATAAGATGCAGTCACGGAAATACTTATTTGATAAGTACGTTTGAACAAGAGACAACTTTACGACATATCCATTCATTCATTATAACTGAACTAGTATATACATGTATTTGTGAGGGGCCAGGTGAAGGACGCCTCCGGGTGCGGGAATTTCCCGCTACATTGAAGACCTGTTGGTGACCTTCTGCTGTTGTCTTTTCTATGGTCGGGTTGTTGTCTCTTTGACACATTCTCCATTTCCATTTTCAATTTTATTAGCCTTTTTTATATATATTAGACCGTTGGTTTTCCCGTTTGAATGGTTTTAAACTAGTAATGTTGGGGCCCTTTATATCTTGTTGTTCGGTGAGTCAAGGCTCCGTGTTAAAGGCCGTACATTGACCTGTACTAGTTTACTTTTATAAATTGTTCTTTGGATGGAGTGTTGTCTCATTGGCACTCACACCACATCTTCCTATATCTATTAGAACATCTCGAATGTTAACTTATACATGACTGTAAACACTCCAGATTTCGGAGCCGGAAAAAAACAAACATTTGTAAAATTTGCAGACTTAACATAGTTGTGCTGATATTTAGAGTATAAATATTATGTGTTTTAAATCGTGTACCACCATCACTGCTGACCCAATCGACGGAGTCGTTCTATTTATATATTTAAGCTCTCTATAAATCGCTAATAAATTAACCCAAAATCGATTTGGCATATATAAAACAACTTAATATGAAAACGGAACAAGTACCTGTTGTCAAAACGCAGTTGACTTTGTTTTGAAAATATTTCTAACCCTTTAATAAACTTAACATTCCATTTTTCTGAATGACAGATTTAAAACTCTCTGTTTCATACACGTATCAGTACATGAACACTTGAATATTAGACTCCTAAATGATTTTCTTGTGAAAGCAAAAATACACCCGGAACTTCCATTCATAGAAATGACACAGTGTACGATGTTAAAATAAAACAGGAAAATCCATTGACTAGAGTATACCTGGGGTTCGTGTTAACTAACAATAACAAATACTTTGACACGTGGAAGTAGAAACGACAAACTTCTTCGTTTACATGTAGTATATATCATTTAAATTAGTATACACAAACATTGACAAAATTATCTACCACATTAACATAAAACTACCAGTTTTAATCCACAATTTTCTACATTTGAAACTGCCTGTTCCAAGTCAGGATTCTGACAGTTCTTGTCCATTCGTTTTTTATGTGTTTTGTCATTTAATTTTGCCATATGATTATGGACTTTCGATTTGATTTTCCTCTGAGTTCAGTATTGATCAGTATTTTTGTGATTTCACTTTTACAAAAGACTACAAAACTTACAAAACAGTTGAAAGAAATCATGGGGATACTGTGAACAAAACTAAGTGAGGCATTTTCGTACTTCACTGAAACTGGACATTGTAAAATTATAATGCTGGGATTAGATAATGCAGGTATGTCACTTGTGCTTATGATAACTTTTGTATATCAAATAACGAAAATATGATATTATGATAGAGTGTTTTGTTCGATCGTACGATTGTTATGCCTTGTTATGTTTTAACTTGCTTGCTCGGTTTTTTCAGAAACATATTTGTTAGATATACTGTTCCTAGATTTATTGTTCTAAATATTGTTATCATTCATCATCAGTGTTACCCTTTTTTCGGGTTACGGATAATGTTTTTTTTGCACCATAACTATTTAATAGGGTAAAAAAGCCAAAATGGAATAATATCAATGAATGTGCAAGCAGTCGGGAAATTGATATTCAACACTTTGAAATAGAGTTTACGCCGTTTGAATCACCTTTCATTTATTATGAATTGAAGATTGATTGATTATTGTTTCAATCACGCCAAGCTGTTATTTTATCATGCAACAAAGTGACAATTAACCTTAAGAGAAGGTGCTGCTATATTGGTCGACCGGGGGAAGGGCGTGATGACAGTTCATTGTACAAAAAAAGGATATGTTGGCATGTTAAGCACAGAAACTTTATTGTGCATTTAGCTTTACGAAAACTATGGACTCAAAATGTTTTATATCTCAGTTATCTTTAGGGGAAGAAAACTCTAAATTTAACATGAACTTGATAGATTTAATCTATATTGTCTTTTCAAATTCAGTGTTTCTAACTTCCAAAACATTGTTTTATAGGAAAAACCACAATTCTGTATAAACTAAAGCTTAACGAAGTTGTCAGTACCATTCCCACAATAGGATTTAATGTAGAAACAGTCAGACATAATGGATTGGAGTTTACAGTGTGGGACGTTAGAGCACAGCAAAAATTCCGAGCCCACTGGCGTTACCATTTCCAAAACGCATATGGTATGTTTATATTTTCAATGAATTAAGTTGTTAAATTTTATTTTAAGCTATATTTGAGTTTGTTTTTTTTCCTACATCCATACCAAATAAACGTAAAAGAGTTATTAAACATGCCTTCCTTTTTTTTAGCAGGAAAATTACTTTTAAAGCTAAATAATGCAGTGTATTAAAAAGTAAAATAACAAAAATACTGAACTCCGAGAAAAATTCAAAACAGAAAGTCCTTTATTTGGCCTTTTTAACTTTTTTGGATTCGCGCGTTACTGGTGAGTCTTTTGTAGACGAAACGCACGTCTGGCGTATATACAAAATTTAGTCCTGGTATCTATGATGAGTTTATCCCTAATCAAATGGCAAAATCAAACGATAAACACATCAAACGAAAAGACTCCAACTGTCATATTCGGGACTTAGAACAGGCATTCTAAAATGTAGAAAATGTTAATTACACCGGTTTTATAACGCTAAACATCACACTTGTTTGACAGCGGCATCAAATTCCATTATATTTATAACGATGTGTGAATAAAACAGACATAATAGGTAAAAAAAAAGATTAAAAAATGTTTCTTGTATGCGTCAGCCATATTTAAAACTGTATTAAGTAATTATTTCATTTGCATCTATTTCTGAAGATTTGATATACGTAGTTGATAGTAACGATGACCCCCCAACGATAGAGAACGGTACAAAATGGCTAGAGAAGAATAATTCAGTGTTTTTAATTCAGATGAAATGAGGAGAGTTCCAGTCGTCCTTGCAAACAAACAGGATTTACCAAGTAAATATCATACATTATTATATGCTAATACGACGAAAAATAAGTTGGTAACATCATGGATTTATCTTGTATAAAAAGCTTTGAGTTATTCGTATAGTATAAAACTAATGCATATAAAATGTCATTATATTGATTCGAAGAGAACTCGCCATAAAGGGGAGGGCAATTAAATTGTCCCAATTATCAAGATGGGACTTATATCTTTAGGCTCTAAATTAGAAAAGATATTTCGTCTCTCGTACTACAACATATATTATCAACAAAATTTTATTTTAAATATCTAGTTTGAATTTTCATATTTGTTTCTTTCCCATCGTCTTTCCAAACAACCGAAAGTATGTACGGTATGTTCCATCGCAACAGACAATCATTTAAAAATTTAAAAATCAAAAACAATGAGCAAAACACACTATATGATAAGTTGTGGAAGGCCTATGATAGAAAAGTGGTAAACAATTCAAAAGACAAACTCAACGTCTTATGGTACGGGGCGCCGAATGGAACTCTTGTGGTTTTGTACTCAAAATTCAATTTTGTACGGACAAAAGTGACTTTTGTTCAACAAAAATGAGTTCAGTTTAACAAAATTTGTATCATACTACAAATTTAAAATTTTGTCTTACAAAATTATCTATCAGCGGACAAAAGTCACTTTTGTCATGACAAAATTCATTTTTGTTAGACAGACTTGACTTTTGTTACCTAATTTGAAAATTGGGCGACAAAAGTGAATTTTGTATTCAAATAAGTTTAGTTTGGTTTCTGTGAACTAATTTGCATACAAAATCGATTTTTGTTACACAAAATTGACTTTTGTGAGACAAAATTGACAAAATTGGCTTTTGTGAGACAAAATTGACAAAATTGACTTTTGTGAGACCAAATTGACCAATGTGATCAACAAAATTGACAAAATTGACTTTTGTGAGACAAAATTGACAAAATTGACTTTTGTGAGACAAAATTGACAAAATTGACTTTTGTCTCAACAAAATTGACCAATGTGAGACAAAATTGACTTTTGTCTCAACAAAATTGATTTTTGTCTCAACAAAATTGATTTTTGTCTCAACAAAATTGATTTTTGTCTCACGAAAGTCAATTTTGTCTCACGAAAGTCAATTTTGTCTCACGAAAGTCAATTTTGTCTCATAAAAGTCAATTTTGTTGTTACAAAGTTGAATTTTGTCATCACAAAAATGAATTTTGTCATCACAAAAATGAATTTTGTCGTCACAAAATTGACTTTTGTCTCAACAAAATTGACAAAATTGACTTTTGTCTCAACAAAAGTAACAAAATTGACAAAATTGATTTTTGTCTCAACAAAATTGACTTTTGTCTCAACAAAATTAACAAAATTGACAAAATTGAATTTTGTCTCACGAAAGTCAATTTTGTCTCATAAAAGTCAATTTTGTTGTTACAAAGTTGAATTTTGTCGTCACAAAAATGAATTTTGTCGTCACAAAAATGAATTTAATAAAATAGTCAAAATATGGGTACATCAGTCATCATCGTAAAACAATTTTAAAAGGGGACAATTTAACCGAACACAAAAACATCTTAATTGATTTGAGTGTCTGACGTCAGAAAATTTTATACGTCACATAAATTTGTCGTTCAATGTGCATATAAACAGTTTTAAAATTTACATAGGCAATGTAAGCATACAGGGTTAAAGAATCAAAAGTATGTAAGAAAAAATTACAGAAATATACCGATATTAAAACTAGTCCAAAAGTTATAGGTAGAATTTATGAGAATCCAAAAATAGTTAATACCACTACGCGATTGAATGATTTTGACGTTTGTGGTTCAACGTATATAGTAATTCATAATAGAAATATATCATAATGACATATAATAGACCAATTTAATACTGACGGGATCTTTTAAATTACAGAGTCACAAGATAAGAAGAAAAGAAATACAAAAAGTCGCATATACAAAACAAACCACAAAACAATGAAAGCCAATACAAGCACATTGACGAGATGTATAAGTACCGAGCCACGTCAAACTGATATCACATAAACCCATTCAACAGTAAAAGTAATATTAATACTAGAACAAAGACAAATGAAAGAACAATAAAACATGTTGTTAAGATGACAAACAACATCAGTACGCAGAATCTATACATCAAGACCATCGTGTATTATTTGAGAAGTTGATACGGAGTATTTATCAACAAGGTCTTGATACCTTCCGATGAACTTTTTTAGAAAACGGACGAGACGTTCTTTGACATATCCCTGGTTCATCAACTTTCTACTCAGACACTGATGACGTTTTACAAAGTCTGAGTAGGAGCTGCAAGCTCTTGAATATCGAATAAGTTGTTATATTGCTACTAAGGTGGGGGAAATTTATAATTTCAAAATTAAAATCGTCTCGTTTGTCATAGATTCTGGTACTGAGATGACTGTGTAAGTCAAATTCGAGATATAAGTCTAAAAATGAGGCGGAGGAAGCTGTGGTACGCGACATATCAGAAAACGGGAGCGATGAGAGATCAGTTTTTTAATTAGATTGGAAAACTACTGAACTCGATGATATCTTTTACAACGATATATATATGAAACAACGATATATATGAAACAACAAAACAATCAACAAATAGGCATTAATAATCGTGTATCAACTGAAATCTCGGAAAAGCTGAAACCAAGATTAAAGTTAATAACCTGTTAAAATGTGAAATAATGCCAACCTACACAATAAGTTCGTCGGATGTAGCCCATGTACTGTGGAGATGATTTTATACAATAGCGTCATATGATAAGTAGTACAGGAAGACACGATCTCGTACTACGAAAAGCTAAAAAGCAAAAGATAAGGTAGGGCTAAGTTTCCTGGTATTTGTTATACTCACAGGGTCAACATATTATAACATTGTCAATACTTAAGTCTATATCGTATGATTTCAACATTTCTAATTTTACAAATCATTATAATCCATCAAAATCACGGTTATGTATCGCTACATTATGATATAGATGGGGCATACAAAGTATAGAATTCAGGATTAATGTACAGGAAAATGAACAAAAAAATAATAGAAATTAGAGGATAAACGACAGAAACTTTAAAGAATGGAGAAAAAGGAATTAGAAACTCAAACACTAAAGAAATGAAGTACCCCTTATCTATAGACCATAGCTCCTGTCTGATGCTTAAAATAAAAAAATGTTACTTGATATAATTATGTTAAATGTCTTTTTTACCAGATTTTCATAATGTGTTCTTACATTGTGCTGTTACACAACTGTCCTAGAACAAGTTTGGAAAGCTATGGGGCGCCCGCAAACATGTTTATGAACTGTAGCATTCTTTATGTATTAAACTCAGTATCCTAAATCAGGAACCTGTCAAATAGTCGGTCTGTTTCATGATGTTACTTATACTGCTATGTATATTGGTCTTTCTTTAATGCTGGAGTGAAATTTGCAGTTCGTCAGTCATCGGGTATATTTCCTTTCTCAATTGAAAAATTGTATATGATTGTTTAAGATGGGAATTCATTGCAATTTGGCTAGTTATTTCGGAATCATTTGTTTGATGTTGTCTGATCCAGCAGCCTTGGTGGGTCTGTCATGAGGGTTTTTTTTTCTTCAAAATCTCTTTTACTGATGGCACACGCAGCGGTTTTTTTTGCTTTTGGTTGTTTGTCATTGGGTTGGTGTTCATTTTTGAATACACACTAGATATCAAAGAATGGCATCAAGTCTCCGAATAATTTTAGTAAGGACAGTTGGTGATAAGCAGGTCCATGGTATTTCAAGTTCATTTCTCAGAGTTGGCTCTTGAACTAATTCTATGGTGTTTTATTTCTAGTTGGCTCTTGAACTAATTCCATGGTGTTTTATTTCTGGTTGGCTCTCGAACTTATTGGGTTAATCCATTGTTACAACAATATCTGTAACTTAGGTGGTAAACACACGGTATACGGTGTTCTGCATCATTTTGTGTTTGGCCTTGTGTTGTGTTGCGCTATTTCATTCGTGAATTGTGTTGGTCGATAACATAAAAATTCTCATTTTTGCTCAGCCTACCAATTTAAATTCTAAATTGGTTATTATTATTTTGATAACATCACACGATATAAAGTGTCCACGTTGACGGCCTTGACGTTCGCGTCGACTTTAAAAAAATGGCGGGAAAAACATATTGATTCAGATTGAAAACGAGACGATGTAAACAATACTCACACGTGTTTGCATTTGAAGTTTACGTAACCTGGAAAATGGCATCGAAAGCTAGAATTGCTATATGTCTGCTGCGAAACGATTTAAGATTACACGATAACGAGGTAAAGATATTGGTTAATGCTTTTCAGATAGTTTAAAATATTTTTTATAACACGTGAACTTTTAACACACAACGAAAACAGAGATATGTACCGGGAGGTCTGACGAAAAAATTATCTCAGAAGTTCTTGACCACATCTAAAACAAAATTGTCTCAAACTTTAGTGGTGACAACAGCTTGGTTTTAAAAGTTAAAAGTTTTTTTTAATCATTAACAATATTGTTAAACCAGGCATGCGCCGGAAAGTAATCATCAACCAGTTGATGTTTTTCTGTATATAAAGAAGAAGAAGAAAAGTTGCAATAACGGGTACAAGTCAAATCGGCATCTGTAAAATTTGGGTGTGGTAAAAACAGCTGAAAAAGCATTTGAATTTTCAACAAAGATTTCATTGTGGGTCTCATGTGGGTTTAAGCGTGACGCGGGATTGCAGATTTCTTGTAAGTGTGACACTTGAAAGTCAAATTATTGTGTTGTGAAAACGGGAAATGGGGTCTTGCGGGACCCGTGAAATGACCAAAAATTAGAATTGCTTACGTACATAGTGTAAGCGGGATGCAGGAATTTGACAAAACAGTAACCGGGATCAGAACCCCCCAATGAGACCCCCTTCGCTAATGACAAGAATAGTCATTCCTTAAATAAATTATTTAGTCTAGCTTGATTTACACATACTCTCATTGATGAGTTCTTGGTAATCTGTCTTGCATGCAAAATGACCCGGGTTTAAGTTGGTATTTCAGAAGAGTTTAGATATCCATTATCTTGAAATTACACATTAAATTGAAGAAAATATACATGTGTACTGAAAGTCTTAACTCCCAAAAAAATATTAATAAGACGATACTTCTGGACAACCCCTTGTTTATTTTAATCTTTTTGCTTAAACATCATTGGCACTCACACCACATCTTCCTATATCTATATAAAAGGCTGAAAATTATACATATTAAACATATTTAACATGGGTGTGACGGGGTGTCGAAATAATTATCTCAGGTGCTGATTTAACCAGGTACCAATTTGACTAGTATGCAGGGTACAAATTTGACTAGAATTCACAATAACAGGCTCATTGATGCAGCATTTGGATATCTTTTTTACTTTGATTACACTTTATATTTACTTTTCTTACTGTTTTATAAATAATTTCCAAATATCCTGACAGAGGCAGATTTAGGGATGGGACAGGGTGACATGCCTGGCCCCCCTTAAGGAACAACAATTATGGTTTATTCACACTCTTTTCCTATTTCACTCCAAACTTTGCCTAGTTTGCCCTAGATACCAGGCCATTCTTATAAAAGGGGAAGGGAGAGGGATGTGTCTTTTTTTGGGTGATGAATATAAAAATGAGAAAGGAAATGGGGAATGTGTCAAAGCAACAACAACCTGACCATAGAGCTGACAACAGCAGAAGGCCACCAATGGGTCTTCAATGTAGCTAGAAACTCCTGCACCCAGAGACATTTGAATGTGGACATATAGTTGGAACCCCCTTTTTTATCCTGGGTTGGGATCCCTCCTTTGAAAAAAGGCATGATCCAACTAAACCCTGAGGATAATAAAGTCCATGTCTCTGTCATAGATGATAAATTTGTTGAGAAAAGCTGTTTGTTAATTTTTTTAAATCATGTTCATATTTAATAAATTCTATTCATTTGAAGCATCCAGAACTGTAGTCTCAAGATGAAAATTCTAATAAAATATGAACTAGGTGAAATTTAAAACTGTCTTCTACTGTGAACACTTAAATCTTTCATAGTGAAACAATTTATGTAATACCCAAATACAAGGTAGGGGAAGTATACTGTTACTAACAGCAGTTCAAGGCCAATAACAACTAATGAAAAATCATGCATCTAAGACTAAAATTTAAATCAGTGCACATCAAGCAACCAAAATATTTAGTGAATAAACGTCATAAACAGTCAGAGAAAATATGATCTTGAGGAATGTCAAGATACAGGTTTCGATGGGTTAAAGAGCCATGAATATGAATGTCCATATGTATATACAGTCGATTCCACTTTAATGCATACCCCTTAATAGCATAATTCGGTAAATTGCATAATTTTCTCCTGCACAAAACCATTTCCCATTCATCTAATGTTAAATTGTTCAGTTATATGCATAGCCTTACAAGTGGCATTTCGGTTAATTGCATAAAAAAATTCGCCAGCTAGATATGCTTAGTTAAAACTGACGAGATTTTCGACTGGAAACGGCAATTTGGTAACTATATTTTTCTGGAATGCATCATTATTTTCGTTATTATTTCACATTTACTTTAGTGTTATTTGAATAAAGTTATAAAACAGTTTCATTCCTGTTTATTTGATTATAAAAAAGGCCTTGATGTGTACTTGGGTAAAGTTTCCCATATTCTATTTTAAGCCTCAAGGTCATAAAAATGTCAATCAGCTGATTGTTGTAAAAACACAACCATTCTATGATCTTCTATCTCAAAAGGTGTTAATTATTGATTGGATTTCAAACATTGTTTATAGATAACATTTTGGGTGAATTTTTAAAACATAAACGCCTGCTAATTATCGATCATTATCCAATGTGTAATCTCATAATTCGTGTACATTTATGTTAAATATTACAGGGCATTTATATATGGTTGAATAAATAAACTGAAACAAAATGTGTTTATAAACTTTATTGAAAGAATACACAATGAAATAAAATGTACAATACTAGATAAATAACTTTTATTAGAATAAATAAGCATTCAATATGTTGTGAGTGGATTATGGACGTCATCTTTCTTCAGGGATTTCTTTTACTGCTCTGCACTATCGATGTTATGTGACTTGTAATTTGGCATTTCGGATATAAGCATGCTCCGCTTTATTGTATTATTTTGTCTTGACAAATAGGCTATGTAAATAACTGGAAAAACTGTAACAATAATTAACTTGAAGTTTGATTTTAATTTACTGATTACAAAAACAATATTAATACCAATAAACAATATTCAATGAACTAATTACAGTGTTGAATTGGTAACCTTTCCAAATAATTTATGTAAAAGGATTGATAAGTTTACCAGGATCATTTCTAAATTTCCTGGCTAGAGGAACAACATCTCCCTAAAAATGAGAATTACTGTTCTATTCTGTTTAAAATTCGTTTTCTACAGATACAACCAAACTTCAAAACCAAATCTTTACATCTAACGAAGATTTGAGTAAAGGTGTTAAGTAATCTGTGGTGAGGAAATCCATGCAATAATTTACAAGTAATACATTGATTAAGATAATTAAATTCTGTATCAGATGAACTTATTAGTGTTTAATTTATCCATTAGTTGCTTTGCAACACATATATAATAACTAAAAAGAAAATAGGATTTAGTAAGATTAATTGCCTGTAAAACATTAAGCATTTCAAAGCAAACTTGACTTGCATATTTCTAACTTTTTTTTTGTACTGTTATCATAGTTATATATTTTTCTATTTCAGGCACTTTCCTGGGCTTTTAAAAATGCTGATTTTGTGGTACCACTGTATTGCTTTGATCCTCGTCATTACAAAGGCACCTGGCATTTCAACTTACCAAAAACAGGCTCACACAGACTGAAGTTTCTCTTAGAGAGTGTTAGTGATCTCAGAAATACATTGAGGCTCAAGGGGAGGTAATTACATTTATATTTTTTATGTAAGTTATATTAAGACTTGATCAAAACACTATGAAATATTTATTTAGTTATAAACTTTGATTCAACTTGAAAATTAAAATTTCAAATCTACAAGTCTCAATTAAAGCTTCAAGTGCTGTTTTTATCTTTTTTTTAACTCACCTGGCCAAGTGAGCTTTTCTCATCACTTGGCGTCTGTCGTCGTTAACTTTAAAAAAAAAACTTCTCCTCTGAAACTACTGGGCTAAATTTAACCAAACTTTGCCACAATCATTATTGGGGTATCTTGTTTTAAAATGTGTCTGGTGACCTAGCTTACAAACCAAAGATGGCCGCCATGGCTAAAAATAGAACATATTAGGGGTAAAATGTAGATTTTGGCTTATAACTCTAAAACTAAAGCAAATCTGACATGAGGGTAAAATTGTTTGTTAAGTGAAGATTTATCTGCCCTGAAATTTTCAGATGAATTGGACAACCAGTTGTTGGGTTACCTTATATTGTCAAGATATCATTTCTCATCTTTTATAAGTCTTCAACACAACAGAGTTTATTAAAACAAATTTTAAGTGTTTGTTATAATTGATAGTTTTATTTTACAGCAATTTGATAATTAGAGTGGGGAAACCAGAAGTCATTGTACCAGAATTGGTGAAGACATTGAGTGATGTTCAGAATCTGGTATTTCATGAAGAGGTACATTTTGTAACTACATGTATATTTCTCCCAGTTTTGCATTTGAGGATACATGTAATACTTAAATTAATCAAATGTTTTTAAGGTGGTACATAACACTACAGGGAGATAACTCTGTAAAATCAACAGAACATTTTAATGACGTTGTGTTCATAAGAGAATATTAAGCTTCTCAATGATCAAAATAAGTGTTTGTCAAACTGCTATGTAACCAGTGTAATTTTTCTGATAAAACAATTGGTTCAAATTTTTTGATTTTTTAATATTTTTGTTAACTGGTCAAATTAAATAATTTGTCAAAATTTTAAGATAATTAAACGAGCCAAATTAATTTTAGTTTAAGTGTTAGGTACCACCTTAAAGTTGGTTGTTACAGATAAAATGAAACAAAAAGAGACTTTTTTTTCCTAAGTATATACAAGTGAATTATGGATATACATCTCGTCTAAACATCAACCCAACAATGTTAGATCTGTAAATTTGCTTTCACAAATTTTTGGTTCTTCCCTCGCCAGGATTCCAACCCATGTTACTGTGATATTGTGACACCAAATCGCCTGCACTGCAGCCGTCCCGCTAGACCACACGACTACAAGTGAATAATGGTATATTGAATAATTTGAATGAGGGACATCCATATTTTGTAAACAATCAACTTTATGGTTGATATCTTTTTTAAAGAACAGTAATGTTGATTTTGTTCAAATTTTCAGGCTTTAAGTTTTCTTATTCCAGGTGACCTATGAAGAGTTGAAGGTCGAAAAGGCATTGACACATTGTGGAATTGATGTTAAAACATTCTGGGGACATACATTATATCATAAAAGTGATCTGTCTTTCAGTGTTAACAAGTAAGAAATAATATGCGTATTTTATATAGATGTTTTAAATATATGACATTTGACCTATCTGATTGTTATTATACCAAAATATTTATTTTACCAAATCATTGTTTCAAATCTGCATTATAGTTTAATTCTTATTCTTAAAGGCTTTTTACAACAATGATATAATCATATGAATATGGGTGTGAGATATTCTTATCTTGGTTAGAAGTATATACCCAAATAACATTTTTTTTAAACTACAGCATAATTGTATCACATAATCTGTTGCTTTCCATAGACTCAATGGTTATTTGTTTTATTCAATCATATGGGCTTTCTCTTGTATTTCAGTTTACCTGATGTTTATACCCAGTTTAGGAAAAGTGTAGAAGCCAAATGTCCTGTAAGGAAAATTATAAATGTGGATGATGTCAAACCAGTTCCTGAAGGTTTAGAAGAAGGACAGATTCCTACAATGGAAGATTTAGGTGTTAAATGTTAGTAAATACATATACAAAAGGAATTCACTTACTAGAATCATATGCAAAACAGTGTGGCTGTGGCCATTGATTGACGTCCTAAATTATCCCATTGACTGAGACAGATTATGTGAACGTTTGTCTGTAACGACCACTGCTCACTATGTACTTGTTAAAGACACTTAAACTGTGGGGTTACCAAAGGTTCTCAATACCTAAATAAAGTAATTCGAAAAATTAATCATGAATGACACGATGATTGTTATGATTTATATCAATAATATAAATCAAAACATAAAGGTTATTCCTGATTAATTTTTCGGATTATTTCATTATTAAAGGCATTTAAGAAACTTTGGTGACCCTACAGTTTAAATTCTATAATAAGTAAGTAGTGAGCAGTGTCGTAACAGACAAACTTTCACATAATCTGTCCCAGTCATTGAATGATTTAAGGACGTCAATCAATGGTCACAGCCACACTGTTTTGAATATGATTCTAATAATTGTTAAAAACAAAATGTACACCAAGTTTGCTTCAGTATTTTAAAAATCTTCTCTTATGGATTTACATGAATAGAAAAATATGTACATTTAATCTTAAATTAAGGGGAGATAATTCAATTTACTGTACATTAAGAAATTTTTGCAATGTTTTCTTTAAAAATGCGACTGGGTTATAATCCCAATAATTTAAACTCACATTTTGAAATATTTTATATGAATTAAACAGGATTTTTCTCAATGACGCAAAAAATAAAATCACATTTAAGTCCAAAATGACAAAATTCTATAATTAATACATTTATTGATTTCTGAATTTACAGTACTTACCTCATTATTGCAGTATTTATTAACAATTTATAAACTCACCATCTCTTAACCCTTTCCTCCATAATGACGCCTTTTGACGCCACCCTCTTTACTCCATAATGACACCTGTGTAGTACCTTAGTTGAAACGCGTTGACTCAAAAATGTCAGCATCAGACTTAAAAAAAATTGTATCCAATATGAAAAGAAGATTCATGAGAATATCTGTGTTGAATTTCATCGATGAAATATTTGTTTTCACAATGCATTAACACTTAAAATCGGATGATTTTTTTGAAAAAAATCCTATGTAAATCAAGTATGTTAAAAAAAAAATCCATGGAGGAAAGGGTTAATGGCTAGATAGATATAATGAAATTTGATAGATGTAGAAAATTATATAACGATATGCAAAAAGGAATATAATTCAGGTCCCACATGTTAAAGGGGAGATAACCAAACTGGACTTAATCTTGCAATATAAGGTAACAGTCTTGTAAATGCAACTCCTAAACAGATAGACAGGTATTGATGTAACAAAGTTCTATTTACTGCCTGGGAATGTGCATAAGCAAGATTAATACAACCAGGCTCACTGTGTAATGTTAAAATAATTTTTTTTTAAGAATAGTCAACATTTAGTATGATTTATGAACTAGATTGGAATGTATTTGTTGTAGCTGTTCCTGTGGATCCCAGAGGTGCATTAAATTTCAAAGGAGGAGAATCAGTGGCATTAGATAGACTGAACCACTACCTATGGGAAACAGACAAGGTGGCAACATACAAAGAAACTAGAAATGGCATGATTGGTGCAGATTATTCAACAAAGTTTTCAACATGGTAATTTATAATTAAGTTTCAATAAATTACAAAAAATTGATATTGAGTTTGTACTTTAATAAACAGTAAGAAAAAAAGAAGTCCAAATGATAAATAAGAAATATGAAATATGAAATGACAATTGTAAACACAATAGACAGATTTTTTGGTCTATTTCTTATAGAGATTCTTGGAATTGACCTTTATAAGCAACTGCCAATCAATCAATCAATCATACTGAGACAGATACCAAACACTTATATACATAAATATAACATTGAGCTCAAATAAGAATTTTTATTTCCAATGAATTGTGTATTTCTTTTTTAAAGGCTGGCTCATGGCTGCATTTCACCACATAAAATATATTGGGAGATAAAAAGGTATGAACAGGAACGAACTGCTAACCAATCAACATACTGGGTAATCTTTGAATTGCTTTGGAGGGACTACTTTAGATATGTGGCACTCAAGTATGGAAACCAGATCTTTTATGAAGGAGGTTAGAATTAATTGAATTCGCCACTTTTTACTTTTTTTCATCAAACATGATATATTATTTTTATTTTGTCAGATTTAACCTTTCAATAATGTGTGCAGTCTTGAAATTTTTTATTTGACTAATTTAATATAAAAACAAAAAAGATTTAATATTTTCCCCTAGAAAAGATAGTTTCAGTGCTGAATTTCTGTATATTTATTTTCTTTTGATGCATATCTGTATGTAAATGTATAAATTATTAACCAGTTTTAATTGTTGGTAGGTGTTCAGAATAAGAGAATACCATGGAAACAAGATAAAGTTATGTTTGAAGCATGGAAGGGTAAATATTTATAACTGTCTAACTTGTACTTGCACCAAAATAAACCCAAAGAAGACTTCATATATTACAACGCACCAAATTAAACCCAAAGAAGGATACATATATTACAATGCACTTAAATATACCCAAAGAAAGCTACATATATTACAACGCACCAAAATATACCCAAAGAAGGATACATATATTACAACGCACCAAAATATACCCAAAGAAGGATACATATATAACAATGCACCAAAATAAACCAAAAGAAGGCTACATATATTACAACGCACTAAAATAAACACAAAGGAGGCTACATATATTACAATGCACTAAAATAAACACAAAGGAGGCTACATATATTACAACCTTAGAAGGATATGAAACCTGTACAAGGATATAATAAATTGAATAATGGATATAAATGTCAAGGCAATACATGTTATGATAATGACTGCTTGTCTTTAGTGTTCTTGCACTCTTTATATATATAGGGAGTTGTATAAAGTCATGTACCAGTATAAGCTCGCATTTTAATGCATTGTTCTTTATAAAGTTCTGAAGGTCGAATTTCTTTTTATATTAGCTTAAAATGTTTTGACATCGGACTCGGACTTCTCTTGAACTGAATTTTAATGTGGGTATTGTTATGCGTTTACTTTTCTACATTGGCTAGAGGTATAGGGGGAGGGTTGAGATCTCATAAACATGTTTAACCCCTCCACAATTTTGGCATGTCCCAAGTCAGGAGCCTCAGGCCTTTGTTAGTCTTGTATGATTTTTAATTTTAGTTTCTTGTGTATAATTCGGAGTTTAGTATGACGTCCATTATCACTGTACTAGTATGCATATTTTTAGGGGCCAGCTGAAGGACATCTACGGGTGTGGGAATTCTTGCTACATTGAAGACCCATTGGTTGCCTTCGGCTGTTGTCTGCTCTATGGTTGGGCGGTTGTCCCTTTGACACATTCACCATTTCCTTTCTCAATTTTATTATCTGGTGATTATTGATTTAGATATGTGGATTAGAGAATTTTTCCTTTGGTACAGGGTGGTATCAGTCACCTTTCACTTGGCATGTTAGACTTATGACTTTCTCACTATTTATAGCATTGTAAGAAATCTATAAAAGCAATAGAATATTTCCATTTTCAGATGGTAGAACTGGTGTTCCATATGTTGATGCAAATATGAGAGAAATGGCTGCTACAGGTTTTATGTCAAACAGGGGGAGACAAGTAAGATTTTGTTTTTAAATTTTGAAAGTTTTTTTTTCTATGCATGTTATTTGTAATGATTCATTTTGACTGAGATTATGTTATTTTGAATGAATGGGTTTGTAAATAAAATAAAACTTAATATGTTCTGTTCACTTCTTGCAGTTTTAAGAATCAGTTTTTTATTATAAATTTCTTTCCATAAAAAAGAAAAATCTGCATGCATCCATTTTGTATGTAAGAATGATCATGGTTATATATTTTTATTGCAGAATGTTGCCAGCTTCCTGACAAAAGATTTAAAACTTGATTGGAGAATGGGTGCTGAATGGTTTGAATCTCAACTTGTAAGTGATGATTCACGATTGTGAAATCAATATTAAATCTATCATTTTTAGCTCACCTGGCCCGAAGGGCCAAGTGAGCTTTTCCCATCACTTTGCGTCCGGCGTCCGGCGTCGTCCGTCGTCTGTCGTCCGTCGTCGTTGTTAACTTTTACAAAAATCTTCTCCTCTGAAACTACTGGGCCAAATTGAACCAAACTTGGCCACAATCATCATTGGGGTATCTAGTTTAAAAAATGTGTGGCGTGACCCGGTCAACCAACCAAGATGGCCGCCACAGCTAAAAATAGAACATAGGGGTAAAATGCAGTTTTTGGCTTATAACTCAAAAACCAAAGCATTTAGAGGAAATCTGACATGGGGTAAAAATGTTTATCAGGTCAAGATCTATCTGCCCTGAAATTTTCAGATGAATCGGTCAACCTGTTGTTGGGTTGCTGCCCCTGAATTGGTAATTTTGTGGAAATTTTGCAGTTTTTGGTTATTATCTTGAATATTATTATAGATAGAGATAAACTGTAAACAGCAATAATGTTCAGCAAAGTTAGATTTACAAATAAGTCATCATGACCGAAATGGTCAGTTGACCCGTTATGGAGTTATTGTCCTTTATAGTCAATTTTTAACCATTTTTCTTAAATTAAAGTAATCTTTTACAAAAATCTTCTCCTCTGAAACTACTGGGCCAAATTCAATCAAACTTGTCCACAATTGTTATTGGGGTATCTAGTTTAAAAAATGTGTCCGGTGACCCGGTCCACCAACCAAAATGGCCGCCACAGCCAAAAATAGAACATACGGGTAAAATACAGTTTTTGGCTTAACTCAAAAATCAAAGCATTTAGAGCTAATTTGACATGGGTTACAATTGTTTATCAGATCAAGATCTATCTGCCCTGAAATTTCTATATGAATTAGACAACCCTTTGTTGGGTTGCTGCCCCTGAATTGGTAATTTTAAGGAAATTTTGCTGTTTTTGGTTATTATCTTGAATATTATTATAGATAGAGATAAACTGTAAACAGCAATAATGTTCAGCAAAGTAGGATTTACAAATAAGTCAACATGACCGAAATGGTCAGTTGACCCCTTTAGGAGTTATTGCCCTTTATAGTCAATTTTTAACCATTTTTCATAAATCTTAGTTATCTTTTACAAAAATCTTCTCCTCTGAAACTACTGGGCCAAATTAATCCAGACTTGGCAACAATCATTTTTTGTGTATCTAGTTTTAAAAATGTGTCCGGTGACCTGACTATCAAATCAAGATGGCCGCCACAGCTAAAAATAGAACATAGGGGTAAAATGTAGTTTTTGGCTTATAACTCAAAAACCAAAGCATTTAGAGCAAATCCGACACGGGGTAAAATTGTTTATCAGATCAAAATTTATCTGCCCTATAATTTTCAGATGAATCTGACAACCCATTGTTGGGTTGCTGCCCCTGAATCGGTAATTTTAAGGAAATTTTGCTGTTTTTGGTTATTATCTTGAATATTATTATAGATAGAGATAAACAGTAAACAGCAATTATGTTCAGCAAAGTAAGATTTACAAATAAGTCACATGACCGAAATGGTCAATTGACCCCCTAAGGAGTTATTGTCCTTTAAAGTCAATTTTTAACAATTTTCATAAAATTGGTAAATTTTTATTAACATTTTCCACTGAAACTACTGGGCCAAGTTCATTATAGATAGAGATAAATGTAAGCAGCAAGACTGTTTAGTAAAG
This sequence comes from Mytilus trossulus, assembly GCF_036588685.1. Classification (NCBI taxonomy): domain Eukaryota; kingdom Metazoa; phylum Mollusca; class Bivalvia; order Mytilida; family Mytilidae; genus Mytilus; species Mytilus trossulus. The sequence continues at coordinate 63,078,567 of NC_086375.1, forward strand.
TTAGATTTACAAACACATCACCATCACCAAAACACAATTTTGTCATGAATCCATCTGCTTCCTTTGTTTAATATTCACATAGACCAAGGTGAGCGACACAGGCTCTTTGGAGCCTCTAGTTTCTTTCCCTTTTCCTAGATGTATAGCATAAAATTCTGCATCTTGATGCTATTGAAATATATATAAACCAAACCAATAAGTTGAAATAGTATGCTAGTGAAAAAGGCTAAGTCCTTAACCAAAGCTCATTCTGCACATAGAATTATAATCAAATAACTTTAAATGTGTTTTTAGCTCACCTGGCCCGAAGGGCCAAGTGAGCTTTTCCCATCACTTTGCGTCCGGCGTCGTCCGGCGTCCGTCGTCGTTAACTTTTACAAAAATCTTCTCCTCTGAAACTACTGGGCCAAATTGAACCAAACTTGGCCACAATCATCATTGGGGTATCTAGTTTAAAAAATGTGTGGCTTGACCCGGTCAACCAACCAAGATGGCCACCACGGCTAAAAATAGAACATAGGGGTAAAATGCAGTTTTTGGCTTATAACTCAAAAACCAAAGCATTTAGAGGAAATCTGACATGGGGTAAAAATGTTTATCAGGTCAAGATCTATCTGCCCTGACATTTTCAGATGAATCGGTCAACCCGATGTTGGGTTGCTGCCCCTGAATTGGTAATTTTGTGGAAATTTTGCAGTTTTTGGTTATTATCTTGAATATTATTATAGATAGAGATAAACTGTAAACAGCAATAATGTTAAGTAAAGTAGGATTTACAAATAAGTCAACATGACCGAAATGGTCAGTTGACCCGTTTAGGAGTTATTGCCCTTTATAGTCAATTTTTAACCATTTTTCGTAAATCTTAGTTATCTTTTACAAAAATCTTCTCCTCTGAAACTACTGGGCCAAATTGAACCAAACTTGGCCACAATCATCATTGGGGTAACTAGTTTAAAAAATGTGTGGCGTGACCCGGTCAACCAACCAAGATGGCCGCCACAGCTAAAAATAGAACATATGGGGTAAAATGCAGTTTTTGGCTTATAACTCAAAAACCAAAGCATTTAGAGGAAATCTGACATTGGGTAAAAATGTTTATCAGGTCAAGATCTATCTGCCCTGAAATTTTCAGATGATCCAGTCAACCCGTTGTTGGGTTGCTGCCCCTAAATTGGTAATTTTGTGGAAATTTTGCAGTTTTTGGTTATTATCTTGAATATTATTATAGATAGAGATAGACTGTAAACAGCAATAATGTTTAGTAAAGTAGGATTTACAAATAAGTCAACATGACCGAAATGGTCAGTTGACCCGTTTAGGAGTTATTGCCCTTTATAGTCAATTTTTAACCATTTTTTGTAAATCTTAGTTATCTTTTACAAAAATCTTCTCCTCTGAAACTACTGGGCCAAATTAATCCAGACTTGGCAATAATCATCTTTGGGGTATCTAGTTTAAAAAATGTGTCCGGTGACCCGACTATCAAATCAAGATGGCCGCCACAGCTAAAAATAGAACATAGGGGTAAAATGCAGTTTTTGGCTTATAACTCAAAAACCAAAGCATTTAGAGCAAATCCAACACGGGGTAAAATTATTAATCAGATCAAGATCTATCTGCCCTATAATTTTCAGATGAATCTGACAACCCATTGTTGGGTTGCTGCCCCTGAATCGGTAATTTTAAGGAAATTTTGCTGTTTTGGGTTATTATCTTAAATTTTATTATAGATAGAGATAAACTGTAAACAGCAATTATGTTTAGCAAAGTAAGATTTACAAATAAGTCAACATGACCGAAATTGTCAATTGACCCCCTAAGGAGTTATTGTCCTTTATAGTCAATTTTTAACAATTTTCATAAAATTTGTAAATTTTTATTAACATTTTCCACTGAAACTTCTGGGCCAAGTTCATTATAGATAGAGATAAATGTAAGCAGCAAGACTAGTAAAGTAAGATTTACAAACACATCACCATCACCAAAACACAATTTTGTCATGAATCCATCTGCTTCCTTTGTTTAATATTCACATAGACCAAGGTGAGCGACACAGGCTCTTTGGAGCCTCTAGTTTTTTACACTTGCAAATAAATTTTAAAATAATTTTAAAATAAAAATGACCTTCAATATTGGTCAGTCCATTTATGTTTTCTCTTCCATAACTATACACTGCCTGTCTAGATCAACTTCATACTTCACACAATTATTGCACATGAGTCAAAGATGTGTCCTGACATTGACCATTAAAATTTTAGTTGTTATATATTTTGAGGTATATACTTTCAATGTCTGTAATTTTGGTTGTGTGGATTTTCCTGGGAAAACTTCAAACATTAGATGCTTTTTGAACACATTGGGGATCCTGATATATATTTGGAAATAGTGTCAGTGTTACCTTTATACTGCCTTTTTAAACTGTAGTAATTCTTCAAACAATTGTTGCCCATCTTTGATGACATGTGCCAAAACAAAGTCTTCCTAAGTCAGTTATATTTATGAACTGTCTTTGTTATTCCAAGAAAAAAAACTTGTAGAACTATATCAATAGGTCAATGATGTGTGATTATCTGGTCAATATTAGTTTTACTTTTGGAAAAATTATATTCATTTAACCATGTGAAAAAAAAAAAAAAAGTAAACATCAAAGATGCAGTCACTGTAAAAAGGAATGTTCTTCCCCTTAGACCCAACCAAAAACACCCAATGCATTTGAAAATAGTAAACTTGGAATTCATTTATTTTTGGGGGTATAATTTTCGTTGATTGATTGAAACCAGCATTTTTGTGGGTACTGTGAAAGTACTTTAATTCGTGGGTATCAATTTTCGTGGATTGAGCAATATTTACATGTTCATGGGTTTTTAAATTCGTTGATTTTAGTTTTTCTAAAAACAAAAATGAACCAGATGCTCCGCAGGGCATAGCTTTATACGACCGCAGAGGTTGAACCCTGAACGGTTGGGGCAAGTATGGACACAACATTCAAGCTGGATTCCGCTCTAAATTTGGATTGTGATTAAATAGTTGACACAGCATAGGTTTCTGACACAGAATGAATGTATTCAAATGAACTTAAAATTTTTGTTTTCTCTTAGAGCAATTCACTATGCTGTTGAATATTAATCCTCTCAAAAAAATGTTTGAAGAAATTTTCTTTTTATTTATGAAATTTTAAAATGAGAAAAATTGAACCCAATTTTTTATTCACATCCCCCTTTCCCTTATTCCAAAACTAATTTCAATTTAAATATTCTAATGAAGTTTGCAACAATTACTACTCATTTAAATACATCATAAAATATTAAGATGTAAAAAAACTGCTTGTTATCACTGAATGGTAAAGATTATTTAAATTTATCAGTTGGTAGAAAAAGTGAATATACATTGTATATTGTATATAACAAAGATTTAAGTTGATTCTGGACAAAGAAAGATAACTCCAATTTAAAAAAAATTCTTGCAGATATTTCTTGCTTACTATACTGGACAAAGAAAGATAACTCTTAATTAAAAAAAAATTTGCTATTTCACAATATTGTGAAATTAGATATTTCTTGCCATTGCACAATACTGTGCAATTGAAAAGACTTGCTATTGCACAATACTTAATATAATAATTTTAGATCCTGATTTGGACCAACTTGAAAACTGGGCCCATAATCAAAAATCTAAGTACATGTTTAGATTCAGCATATCAAAGAGACCCAAGAATTTAATTTTTGTTAAAATCAGACTTAGTTTAATTTTGGACCCTTTGCACTTTAATTTAAACCAATTTTAAAACTGGACCAAAAATTAAAAATCTACATGCACAGTTAGATTTGGCATATCAAAGAACCCCAATTATTCAATTTTTGATGAAATCAAACAATGTTTAATTTTGGACCTCGATTTGGGCCAACTTGAAAACTGGGCCAAAAATCAAAAATCTAAGTACATTTTTAGATTCAGCATATCAAAGAACCCCAAGGTTTCAATTTTTGTTAAAATCAAACTAAGTTTAATTTTGGACCCTTTGGACCTTAATGTAGACCAATTGGAAAACGGGACCAAAAATTAAGAATCTACATACACAGTTAGATTTGGCATATTAAAGAACCCCAATTATTCAATTTTGATGAAATCAATCAAAGTTTAATTTTGGACCCTTTGGGCCCCTTTTTCCTTAACTGTTTGGACCAAAACTCCCAAAATCAATACCAACCTTCCTTTTGTGGCCATAAACATTGTGTTTAAATTTCATTGATTTCTATTTACTTTAAAGTTATTGTGCGAAAACCAAGAATAATGCTTATTTGGGCCCTTTTTTGGCCCCTAATTCCTAAACTGTTGGGACCGAAACTCCCAAAATCAATACCAACCTTTCTTTTGTGGTCATAAACATTGTGTTTAAATTTCATTGATTTCTATTTACTTTAACTAAAGTTATTGTGCGAAAACCAAGAATAATGCTTATTTGGGCCCTTTTTTGGCCCCTAATTTCTAAACTTTTGAAACCAAATCTCAAAATCAATCCCAACCTTTCTTTTGTGGTCATAAACCTTGTGTCAAAATTTCATAGATTTCTATTAACTTAAACTAAAGTTATAGTGCGAAAACCAAGAAAATGCTTATTTGGGCCCTTTTTGGCCCCTAATTCCTAAAATGTTGGGACCAAAACTCCCAAAATCAATACCAGCCTTCCTTTTATGGTCATAAACCTTGTGTTAAAATTTCATAGATTTCTATTCACTTTTACTAAAGTTAGAGTGCGAAAACTAAAAGTATTCGGAAGACGACGACGACGCCAACGTGAGGTAGCACTCCACAGTTAGATGTGTAGTTTCGCATTTTGGCCCCTGTGAATTTTTCAAATATGAGAGCTAGTGTGCAATAAAATTCATTTTTGGATAGCTGAGTATTAAAATAACCTTTGTATTGGGTTTATATGAACATCAAGGTTATGTAATGTATGTAATATAGGCTGTTTTCTGTATGACAGTCCGTATTTGCATGTCCCTACCATACACTGGTCTGGCAATTATTGCAATTTTTTTTTCCAATTTTTTATCGCACGAACTTTGTGATTGGATTTTACGAAAAAATGAGGCGAAAGACACCCATTTTTTATTTGATCATTAGGAAGATTTAGGGAAACAGTTTCTGAAAAGGTATCACTCAAAGGCATTGAAATTCTAGTTTGATCCAAATTTTTGGGTGAAACGTGACATGTTCACCCCCCTTTTTGCAATATTTTATGGGAAATAAATGCAGAATGTTGCCATGGATACACATAAAAGGAATTAATTTTCACCCTTTTCACTTTTGAAAATCAAATCTATGGAAGATACTGATTACATACATATGCACATGTACAACACAAACAGTTAGGTTAATGTATTAGAAATCCAGGAATAGGAGATGATAAAACATTTTGTGGCTCATTTTTAATTTTATTTTCTAACTGTGGAGTGCTACCTTATGGCACACCAGAAAGTACAGAAATGCACTTTTAAAGATAAAAAATACCACAAATCTTTAGTCTGTTATGTTCTTGTTTTAGTTCTGAAGGTAAAATATCTGCTAGGGAAGCAATTTATGTTTATTTTATTGTTTACTCTCCTTAGCAACCAAATATACACATTTTGACACTTAGACATGTTGCGGTCTTAAATTTGTACTCCATTAGCTTTGCCCTTGTAACCAAAGATTGCGCTTTATATGATATGCGCTTTATATGATATCCTCAGAATGTATCGCTTTATATTTGTGAATGCGAATAAGTCAAATAAACATTTTTAGCAGGATTTTATATAATAATTTGGCATTAATTACATTTAATGATGCCAGTATGGCTAGAAATTTATACCCTGCTTGAGAGCTTCTAAACCAAGGTTAGGTATGCTATTTACAGCAAAAATGACCTATAAGTACTTTTAAATACCTAAAAACTGTACAATTTGTCCTCTTTTAAGGTAATTTTATGATTTTAAATAAGATAAAGGGGAAGTTTTTAGAAATTTACCCCAAAATTGAGACAGACTTGCAGTTTTTCACTATGATCCATCATTTATTTTCAAATCACTTTTTGTCGCGTTTCAACATCAACTGCTTACCTTCATAAAATCTTTATTACTGAACCAATTTTAAAAACTAAGGTACCATTTTCATCGTAACAGCTAGTAGAACACAGAAAATATAACAAAAATTGAGGCAGGAAGGGAAAAATTTCACCTTAAGGTAGCACTCCACAGTTAGATGTGTAGTTTCGCATTTTGGCCCCTGTGAATTTTTCAAATATGAGAGCTAGTGTGCAATAAAATTCATTTTTGGATAGCTGAGTATTAAAATAACCTTTGTATTGGGTTTATATGAACATCAAGGTTATGTAATGTATGTAATATAGGCTGTTTTCTGTATGACAGTCCGTATTTGCATGTCCCTACCATACACTGGTCCGGCAATTATTGCAATTTTTTTTTCCAACTTTTTATCGCACGAACTTTGTGATTGGATTTTACGAAAAAATGAGGCGAAAGACACCCATTTTTTATTTGATCATTAGGAAGATTTAGGGAAACAGTTTCTGAAAAGGTATCACTCGAAGGCATTGAAATTCTAGTTTGATCCAAATTTTTGGGTGAAACGTGACATGTTCACCCCCCTTTTTGCAATATTTTATGGGAAATAAATGCAGAATGTTGCCATGGATACACATAAAAGGAATTAATTTTCACCCTTTTCACTTTTGAAAATCAAATCTATGGAAGATACTGATTACATACATATGCACATGTACAACACAAACAGTTAGGTTAATGTATTAGAAATCCAGGAATAGGAGATGATAAAACATTTTGTGGCTCATTTTTAATTTTATTTTCTAACTGTGGAGTGCTACCTGATAGCAATATATGACGAAAACGTTTTCAAAATTTGCGGTCGTATAAAAATTGAACCTAATTTTTAATCACATCCCCCTTTCCCTTATTCCAAAACTAATTTCAATTAAAATATTCTAATGGAGTTTGCAACAATTACTACTCATTTAAATACATCATAAAATATTAAGATGTAAAAAAACTGCTTGTTATCACTGAATGGTAAAGATTATTTAAATTTATCAGTTGGTAGTAAAAAGTGAATATACATTGTATATTGTATATAACAAAGATTTAAGTTAATTCTGGACAAAGAAAGATAACTCCAATTAAAAAAAATTCTTGCAGATATTTCTTGCTTACTATACTGGACAAAGAAAGATAACTCTTAATTATAAAAAAATTAGCAATTTCACAATATTGTGAAATTAGATATTTCTTGCCATTGCACAATACTGTGCAATTGAAAAGACTTGCTATTGCACAATACTTAATATAATAATTTTAGATCCTGATTTGGACCAACTTGAAAACTGGGCCCATAATCAAAAATCTAAGTACATGTTTAGATTCAGCATATCAAAGAGGCCCAAGAATTTAATTTTTGTTAAAATCAAACTTAGTTTAATTTTGGACCCTTTGCACTTTGATTTAGACCAATTTTAAAACTGGACCAAAAATTAAGAATCTACATACACAGTTAGATTTGGCATATCAAAGAACCCCAATTATTCAATTTTTGATGAAATCAAACAATGTTTAATTTTGGACCTCGATTTGGGCCAACTTGAAAACTGGGCCAATAATCAAAAATCTAAGTACATTTTTAGATTCAGCATATCAAAGAACCCCAAGGTTTCAATTTTTGTTAAAATCAAACTAAGTTTAATTTTGGACCCTTTGGACCTTAATGTAGACCAATTTGAAAATGGGACCAAAAATTAAGAACCTACATACACAGTTAGATTTGGCATATTAAAGAACCCCAATTATTCAATTTTGATGAAATCAAAAAAAAGTTTAATTTTGGACCCTTTGGGCCCCTTTTTCCTTAACTGTTTGGACCAAAACTCCCAAAATCAATACCAACCTTCCTTTTGTGGCCATAAACAATGTGTTTAAATTTCATTGATTTCTATTCACTTTAACTAAAGTTATTGTGCGAAAACCAAGAATAATGCTTATTTGGGCCCTTTTTTGGCCCCTAATTCCTAAACTGGTGAAACCAAAACTCCCAAAATCAATCCCAACCTTTCTTTTGTGGTCATAAACCTTGTATCAAAATTTCATAGATTTCTATTAACTTCAACTAAAGTTATAGTGCGAAAACCAAGAAATTGCTTATTTGGGCCCTTTTTGGCCCCTAATTCTTAAAATGTTGGGACCAAAACTCCCAAAATCAATACCAGCCTTCCTTTTATGGTCATAAACCTTGTGTTAAAATTTCATAGATTTCTATTCACTTTTACTAAAGTTAGAGTGCGAAAACTAAAAGTATTCGGACGACGCCAACGTGATAGCAATATACGACGAATTTTTTTTCAAAATTTGCGGTCGTATTAAAATTAAAGCCTTTAGAAATGAGGGTTATAAATACAAATGTAGTTTGGATTAAAGGAAATTACCAAGTAAACATTGACCCGTATAAATCGTAGTGAAAACTCTAATCAACCAATGATAAAATGATCAACAGATTAAAGACCATTGAAGGTGTTAGTTAGGCCATAAACATATCATCGAAAGAAAACAGTAACATAAACAAACGCTATAAAGGTATCTTGAATTGTCAAATAATTCTGATGAAAATCAATCCCAGCATGAAATTATTATTTCCCATATGTATATATATGAGAACTATGAAGATATAAAATGAACACTTTATCATACTCGCATATCAAACCGGAAATCTGACTTTCATGGATCAGAAATAGTTTTTATGAGAATTAAAAGATCAAATGTTCTACAGTTTATGTTATCAAAGATTAAATGGGTATACTCCTACATGCGGTTGTAGTTCTGTGACTGCTATTAATTATATAAAGTCTTCCCAGATTTAGCGTTATTCAATATCTTCTCTAGATCATATCAGTAGTCAAACCTACCGATTGGGATCTATCCATGTCTTGATTTGGACAATGACAATAAAAGACGATAATAAATTGCATGAAATTAAACCAAATTTAGGCAAACCTTTTGATAATATTATATGCAGAAAAGATCAGTGTGTTATTACTAGATGTCGTATTGGTCATACTAGAATAACACACGAGTATCTTTTAAAAAATGAAGATGAACCACAATGTGTTCCTTGCAACTGCAAGTATACTATTAAACATGTTTTAATTAATTGTATTGACTTTGCTGATATTCGTAAGAAGCATTTCACTGTCAATAATATGTATGATTTATTTAATAATGTTCCATTTACAAATATTGTTGCTTTTTTAAAAGAAATTGGAATTTATTATAAAATATAAAAATGTTATTATATTTAAATCGATTTTAATTTTTATCACGTTATTTTACTGTTGATTTTTATTTGTATATAATCAATTTGCTTTAGTCAAGAATTTTAGTGTATTGAAGGACCTTTTGTCTTATTTTAAAAATATGCTTTAAATTGTAAAAATATTCGAATTAGCTCTCGCCGCGATATAGCCTTTTTGTGCTAATGCGGCGTAAAGCAACCAACAATCAATCAATCAATGAAGATATAAAATGAACACTTTATCATACTCGCATATCAAAACCGGAAATCTGACTTTCATGGATCAGAAATAGTTTTTATGAGAATTAAAAGATCAAATGTTCTACAGTTTATGTTATCAAAGATTAAATGGGTATACTCCTACATGCGGTTGTAGTTCTGTGACTGCTATTAATTATATAAAGTCTTCCCAGATTTAGCGTTATTCAATATCTTCTCTAGATCATATCAGTAGTCAAACCTACCGATTGGGATCTATCCATGTCTTGATTTGGACAATGGTTGGTTTATTTCGTTGGACACTTAAATTCGTGGATGAAGTGATCCACGAAAACCACAAAAATTGGTACCCCACGAATAAAAGTACTGTCACAGTATTTGATTTTGTGGTTTTGTAAATCTTTGCATACAAAGACTAAGAATAGTGTGTGATTGTTGAACATTTGAATTTGTGGTCAACTGTACCCTCAAAAACCACAATATTGGTATCCAATGAATAAAAATTACTCCACAGTATTTCCTAATTTCTTTGGAAAGCATGATTTCGAACAGCTTAACTTATCAAATTAAACTAAGAAGCCTTACACCAGTGACAAGTGTGGTTTTATAATATTTTTCAATTGAACCATTATAGATAGATCATGATGTAACTAGTAACTATGGTAACTGGTTATACAGTGCTGGCATTGGAAATGATCCAAGAGAGGATAGAAAGTTCAATATGGTCAAACAAGGACTAGATTATGACCATGATGTAAGTATTCTTTTGTAACGCAAATACTTTATATAAAGAAATTTTTTATGATACTTTTGAAAATGCAAATATTAATGGGCAAAAAAATGCTTAGAAATGAAGTCACATTTAAAAAAAAAATCATACTTCTATTTGTATATTCAAAAATCTGAAAATCTTAACTGGTTCTTTAGATGATTTCCCTTTTAAAAAGAGCATCCTGTCTTAATGTTCTCAGAAAATATATTATCATGTGTATTTCATAAATTGAGCTTAAAGTACTAAGGGAGATAATCATTTCAAGTATCTACTGGTAGATTGATTGATATTTTATTGAAGCCTTTATTATTCCAGGGAGAATATGTTAGACTGTGGGTACCAGAATTAGAGAAGATAAAAGATGGATCAGTACACCATGTCTGGACTCTGTCTAATTCAGTCTTGGGTAGAGCTGAGGTCTCATTAGGGGAAACTTACCCAAATCCTATTGTCATTGCACCAGAATGGAGCAAGCACACAAATAAAAAATCTGTAAGTGTATTTGTATGCCATATTTATGATATATAAGGGGACATTGTTTTTTTTTTTTGGTCAGTTACTAATTGGTTAACTGTTTGAAAAAGTATTAAAAACAAAAACTAGTAGACCGATTGATACCCCCTTGTTACCAACATCACCTTAAAAATCCTTTTATTAAAGTTTGAGGTTTTTTTCTGTGTTGATCATCCAACTTGTCCAGATACAAAAAATAAGATATTGTGTATAACATGCAAAATCCGTAAAACAAGATTATGTGTCCAAAGAACAACAAGTTAGACTTGGGTAATTATATTCACATGTTCAGTGAACAACGAAATCTGGATCAAAACCCTCATTTGACAAATGTATTTGATAGTTTTCTTTATAATGAATATGTGTACTTGGTTTCAATTTGATGTGACCACAGCCGATCTTTAACCTTTTAAACTTGAAAACTGCTTTAAACCAAATATTTAACCTATGTTATACTAAACCTTTAAACTCCTTGAACCAAGACTTGGTATACTACAGTTCCATAGAAAATGCTAGTGCTAGTGGGGCATTCGTGACACATTCTTGTTCTATAGGCTATTATTAAAACTATGGCAAAATCATGAAATCAAGCATTGAACATTTCTCACTAACACAAGTTGGATTCCTCAAATGTTTTTCTGGCTATACTGTTGATTTTGTTAAATTCTACAGGATAGTTAGGAATGTTGATTTGAGTACCCGTATACCTACTGTTTCTCAACAGATTTTATTTGGTGAAAAGTGGTCAATATTTTAATATAGTCTGCTCAGAGCATTTACTCATTGCTTGTGATGTGTACTATATTTGGTGTATGAAAATATTTTATGAACTATATGTCAGTCGGGCAGATGCCTGGCATGGTTCATCTGACCTCGTCCTCATTTTCATGGTTCATTTGTCAATGTTTAGTTTTCTTGGTTAATTTTAAGTTTATGTGACAGTTGAAAAAGCTTTATATTTAGGACTACCAACATAATATCAATGATCAGTAAAGAAGGAGAGACATTTCAGCGTGTGCACTCTTGTTTATTTACATATACTTTTTCTTGCAGGGTCAAAATCAAGGACCCCCACAGAAGCAAAACAAAGGAATGGATTTCTACTTTAAAGGTTCACAGAAGCATTGATATGCACAAAGTGATTAATTGTTGAATCTCCATGACTGAACGATATTATTAGTGCAATAATTATATTTTTTTCTCCTCAGCATATTTGGTAAATTAGAATGAAATGTCTGAACTTAGATGAATGACTGTAAAATTAAGCAACCATTTATTTATAAATAAAAATGAAATAGTTTTTGTTTTCTTATGCTTTATAAGATGCATTCAATATCATTTTCTATAATATACCATTAATACTGAAATTCAGCTTGAAAAATTCGTATGCGTTATGACCTGAGATTAGATTTTCATCGTTACAGGTTGACAGGTATGCTATATTAATATTGGTTAAATTTCAAGGGATAGTTTTATGGTGATAGAAACTAGTGTACCCAATGTTAAATATCAAGGATGCAGACATTGTTGTGCTAGACATACCTCCACTTGTAATTCAATGTATCAGTTAACAGGAAGAACTTGTCAAACTGGGAACATTAGCAACAACCAGTCCTGTTGAGCTGCTGACCAAATATGAAGAAGACATTCTATTCAATAATACAATTGTAAAAGAGAAATGTTTGAGACACTTTAAGTTCCTTCAGCATATTAAAAAAGAAAAAAGATGAACAAACAGGAAGTAGGTATCTGACAAAGCTAAAAGTATTCAAACATCATAACTCATCACTGTCAAACTGCTGAACAAATATAAAGTCATTCAGTTTGGGAATTTCTGAGAGATATTTAAATGTGGCAAAGTTACTGATTGGATGGACAAGGTAATTGCAATATAGCACTAATTCTAGAATGAGGTTGTTTTTTGGTGTGTTACTTGCATGCAGTTAGGTTGAAAAGCCCTTACTATAATTTTAGCTCACCTGGCCCAAAGGGCCAAGTGAGCTTTTCTCGTCACTTGGCGTCCGGCATCAGGAGTCATGGGGAGGACATGGGGTAAAATTGTTTATCAGGTCAAGATCTATCTGCCCTGAAATTTTCAGATGAATCGGACAACTCGTTGTTGGGTTGCTGCCCCTGAATTTTAGGGAAATTTTGCTGTTTTTGGTTATTATCTTGAATATTATTATAGATAGAGATAAACTGTAAACAGCAATAATGTTCAGCAAAGTAAGATCTACAAATAAGTCAACATAACCAAAATGGTCAGTTGACCCCTTTAGGAGTTATTGCCCTTTATAGTCAATTTTTAACCATTTTTCGTAAATCTTAGTAATCTTTTACAAAAATCTTCTCCTCTGAAACTACCAGGCCAAATTAAAACAAACTTGGCCACAATCATCATTTGGGTATCTTGTTCAAAAAATGTGTGGCGTGACCCGGCAAACCAACCAAGATGGCCGCCATGGCTAAAAGTAGAACATAGGGGTAAAATGCAGTTTTTAACCGGATTTTTGTGATTTATAACTCAAAAACCAAAGGATTTAGAGCAAATCTGACATGGAGTAAAATTGTTTATCAGGTCTAGATCTATCTGCCATGAAATTTTCAGATGGATCGGACAACCCCGTGTTTGGTTGCTGCCCCTGAATTAATCAATTTATGGAAATTTTGTTGTTTTTTGTTATCTTGAATATTATTATAGATAGAGATAAACTGTAAACAGCAACAATGTACAGCAAAGTAAGACCTAAAAATAAGTCAACATGACCAAAATGGGCAATTGACCCCATAAGGAGTTATTGTCCTTTATAGTCAATTTTTAACAATTTTCATAAAATTTGTAAATTTTAACTAACATTTTTGACTGAAACTTTTAGGCCAAGTTCAATATAGATAGAAATAATTATAAGCGGCAAGAATGTTCAGTAAAGTAAGATGTACAAACACATCACCATCACCAAAACACAATTTTGTCATGAATTCAAATGCGTCCTTTGTTTAATATTCACATAGACCAGGGTGAGCGACACAGGCTCTTTGAGGCCTCTAGTTTTATTCCCGGAGCCATGAACTCATATTATAAAGAATGCTGTCTGAACTGGTCTGTTTGTATGTCAACTAACTACCAAGACCTTTCAGCTAGCTTTAGAAGCTCCAAATGAAATAAGGTTGTGTCGGTTAAAAAATATGTATGATATTTTCACCTTGGTAACAATACTTGTTTCTAGAATAACCTTCAATCAGGTAGGTTATGAGACCAAGAAAGGCAAACCCACTAATTGGTTCTTCCTTTCCAAATTTTTCAAGTTTGTTTGGATACCTGTACACAGCTACTTTTACATAGGTACTATTTCTGTACCAAAAATCTGTAGTACTGGAAATCTACTTTTAACATTCAGTACTATTTTGTTACTTTAAAATCATTGTTATATTTAGGTACCTGTATTTTACAGTACTTGATTTTTACTTGCAAGTACTACATATTTTTAGTTGCACTGTAAAGTTTTCAGCATTTTGAAATTTTTCTTTTTCAAATCTCTTAAAGTTATGATGTTCAAACGTGGAATACTGTGATCATTGTTGGTATTATTTTTGTACCAATATTTAAGTACAAATCAAGGACTGAAAAATATGAATTCCTAAATAGGAACTTGACTAGCAATATTTTATAACTTTGAAAACTATAAACTGGGTATATATCAAAGCACAGGTAGAGAACATAGATGAAATAAAGGTACCAGCCTGTGATTACATGAGCAATCTCAACCCTAAATAAAAAAATGTCTTTCTTGGGAAAAAATGTCTCAAACTTCATTGCCTCCTGTCACTTAGAGGCATCAATACATAAAGCAGTAATAGTTATTATATTATAGTTTTATTTCTATTTTCTGTAACATTTAATAAAAACATGGTAACAAATATTTTACAAATTATAAATGTACAATTTAAAGAAAATATTTCTTTAGATAACAAAAAAATACAATATGTAACTAAAATCAATACAAGTATTTCTGACATTTCTTTTCAATATTTTTTTTTCCTTTTTCATCATTTTCTATTTTACGGTCTGTCTACTGTTTAACTGGAAAGTTGGGACTTAAAATTAAAAAATAACTCCTTCGGCAACCTTAAAAAAAATAGTTGTTTCGTTACTTTTTAATTTTTAGAAATCATCTTTTGGAAAAAAAATAGTTACTTTAAACATGTTCTCTCCCGAAAAATCATGCATGCAGACGTTTGACACTAAAAAGGTCAATAGAACTCATTCTTAAGGGAAATCAACACAGCTTTAGGGGAGATAATTTAACAAAGAATTTATCTTTACTTTAAGTTATCTCCCCTGAAACTGTTAATACAATTATGAACCCTAAGCTACTGCACCTACACAGGATTAAAAATGAATTCAACAGAGAAAACTGATAGATCAGCAAAGAAAATAGAAACAACTTAGAACGAACCCTGATGAAGTTCCAGACTCCAGTTAAAGATCAACAATATGTGGTTATGTTAAAAAAATATCCACAACCCACAAATTTTGCAGATAATCACAAAATTATCAATAAAATATAATCATGGTTCATAAAATTCTTAATGAAATTAAAATAGTAAAATTTTGGTTTCTGTTAAACAATAAAGATATTATATTTAATTTAGAGTTTTATGTAATTGTAGCTAATTGTTTTCATTTTATATTTTATATTTTTATGACCCTAGTAATTGAGTCATCAGTTAATATTCTCAGAAGGAAAGGTGATCTACTTATTTCTATAAATTAGAAAAATAAGCTGCAATATTAAGGAAATGTTTAACACTGCAAGTATTGTTAATAGAAAAGTAGGAAATGAATTCTATAATTTCACACTGTGAAACAACATATTTATCGAGAAATCACTTAAAAATACTGATAATAATGAATTTAATTAAAATAACAACATGCATGGAAATATCTGATTAAAAAAAAATATTCACAAATGTGTCTGACACGTGATAGCACTGCATCACTTTGCTTCTTCCAGTAAACTTGATATTTAAGTAACTGAATTAAACCTTGTAGCTACCAAAACCAGATGCTCCGCAGGGCGTAGCTTTATACGACCGCATAGGTTGAACCCTGAACGGTTGGGGCAAGTATGGACACAACATTCAAGCTGGATTCAGCTCTAAATTTGGATTGTGATTAAATAGTTGACACAGCATAGGTTTCTGACACAGAATGAATGTGTTCCTCTATAATAGTTAATATTAATCCTCTCAAAAAAATGTTTGAAGAAATTTTCTTTTTATTTATGAAATTTCAAATGAGAAAAATTGAACCCAATTTTTTTAATCACATCCCCCTTTCCCTTATTCCAAAACTAATCTCAATTAAAATTTCTAATGGAGTTTGCAACAATAACTACTCATTTAAATACATCATAATATATTAAGATGTAAAAAAAACTGCTTGTTATCACTGAATGGTAAAAAGTAAATATATACATTGTATATTGTATATTGTATATAACAAAGATTTAAGTTGATTCTGGACAAAGAAAGATAACTCCAATTGAAAAATATTCTTGCTATTGCACAATATTGTGAAATTAGATATTTCTTGTTGATTCTGGACAAAGAAAGATAACTCCAATTAAAAAAAAATTCTTGCTATTGCGCAATATTGTGAAATTAGATATTTCTTGTTGATTCTGGACAAAGAAAGATAACTCCAATTAAAAAAAAATCTTGCTATTGCACAATATTGTGAAATTAGATATTTCTTGCAAACTATTCTGGACAAAGAAGGATAACTCTAATTAAAAAAAAAATTTTGCTATTTCACAATATTGTGCAATTGGATATTTCTTGCCATTGCGCAATACTGTGCAATTGAAAAGACTTGCTATTGCACAATACTTAATATAATAATTTTAGATCCTGATTTGGACCAACTTGAAAACTGGGCCCATAATCAAAAATCAAAGAACATGTTTGGATTCAGCATATCAAAGAACCCCAAGATTTCAATTTTTGTTAAAATCAAACTAAGTTTAATTTTGGACCCTTTGGACTTTAATGTAGACCAATTTGAAAACAGGACCAAAAATGAAGAATCTACATACACAGTTAGATTTGGCATATCAAAGAACCCCATATATTCAATTTTTGATGAAATCAAACAAAGTTTAATTTTGGACCCAGATTTGGACCAACTTGAAAACGGGGCCAATAATCAAGAATCTAAGTACATTTTTAGATTCAGCATATCAAAGAACCCAACCGATTCATTTTTTGTCAAAATCAAACTAAGTTTAATTTTGGACCCTTTGGACCTAAATGTAAACCAATTTGAAAACGGGACCAAAAGTTAAAAATTTACATACACAGTTAGATTCAGCATATCAAAGAACCCCAATTATTCAATTTTGATGAAATCAAACAAAGTTTAATTTTGGACCCTTTGGGCCCCTTATTTCTAAACTGTTGGGACCAAATCTCCCAAAATCTGTACCAACCTTCCTTTTATGGTCATAAACCTTGTGTTTAAATGTCATAGATTTCTATTTACTTATACTAAAGTTATGGTGCAAAAACCAGGAAAAATGCTTATTTGGGCCCTTTTTTGGCCCCTAATTCCTAAACTGTTGAAACCAAAACTCCCAAAATCAATCCCAACCTTTCTTTTGTGGTCATAAACCTTGTGTCAAAATTTCATAGATTTCTATTAGCTTAAACTAAAGTTATAGTGCGAAAACCAAGAAAATGCTTATTTGGGCCCTTTTTGGCCCCTAATTCCTAAAATGTTGGGACCAAAACTCCCAAAATCAATACCAACCTTCCTTTTGTGGTCATAAACCTTGTGTTAAAATTTCATAGATTTCTATTCATTTTTACTAAAGTTAGAGTGCGAAAACTAAAAGTATTCGGACGACGACGACGACGACGACGACGACGACGACGACGACGACGACGCCAGTATGATAGCAATATACGACGAAAAATTTTTCAAATTTTGCGGTCGTATAAAAATATATACAATCAATAACAAAATAATGCCACAAATCCATTTTCAACATATCAGTGTAATTTAACAACCAAAATTCATCACTGATGTATTTCTGCATCCAGAGTCCTGTTGGTTCTAACACAAGCTGCATATTTTATGTGACAAAGGGCCACCACTTGATTGGTGGTAATTGAAAAGTTTAAATTTCTTCAAGTTGGCAATCTCATTTCTTCATCCTCATCAGTGTCATCAATATGTTTCCTCTTCAGAAAACCTGAAATGAAATCAAAGACACTGCTACATTGTTATATTCTAAGCATGATTTTGGTTGTAAACAGATGCATGTATTGTTTCAAGGAATATGTGTGTGCATGGAGAAATGTATGTATTGTTTCAAGGAATACCTGTGTGCATGGAGAGATGCAGGTAAATATCAAGAGGAAAACATCAATAAAACAATACACAACCAAAACACACCTCACATTTATTAACTTAAGGTGCATTTTTAAACACTTGCAGGCTTCCCAAATGATACTCATTGGAGTGTATACTGTTGTGAATAAATACTGTTTCCTTGTGTTTAAGTGACTTAACAAACATAGGTAAAGATATCTAATTCCCAAATTTGTGTCTTAGTATTATTTTTTTTTTGCACCTGAACTGCAAATAATAAACATCAGAAAGTATACCACATCTTATTCACATATTACATTGTAATAAAAATGCCATGTTATGGTAAAGATAATGAGGCTTATGTAATGTTTAGAAAGAGAACAAAAAAGAAGCTACCAATGCACTCCCTGACAGCTCTTAGGATTTAACATTTAGAGAACACAAAATCAAGCCAACTCAATTGAATGAGGAAACTACCTTAGGAAACACTTTTTTATAAAGATGTGGTGATCACACATATCACACCTATGGAACATATAGCCAAGTATTACCTGAGTTAGAAATATATTTAAAAGACAAATTGCTGTCAAAAGGAGAAGCAATTTAAACCTCACAAATTACAAAAGAAGGAAACATGTGTACTTACAATTATCAGTGGATCTACTCCCACTCAGAAAACTTAGTTTGGCTCTGTAAATAGGTTCATATTCCTAAAAACCACAAAACGAGATAGTTAATATATCTTCAGAGGTAACAAAGTGAGTGATGAAAAATGCCTCCTTTTAGCATGTCATATATTTATATATTGCATTGTTAATATCATGAATTTCTTCTACAAGTATAACTTTTAAACATATTAGGATATACCCCAATTCCTATGAGGTTGTTGCAACTTTTGCAAAGCCTTGTTTCATTATAAGCCAATGAAGGACAAGATTAATGTAACACAATATATTCATATAAAACACTTCAAGTTGTATAAAATTTCCTTCAGTAACCATTGTTTGAATGAAGACCGAGTTCCAATGTCCCATTACAATCTTTCTTGAAATGAAGTTGTGAGTGTGTTTAAAAAACAATTTCTAAACTTACCTTTCAGGACAGGTCAAAACTGGGGAACAATAGGGGGCCTGTTTACTCATGTTATCCCGTTTTCAAGAAAAAACACAGTGTTGTTTCAGCAGTTATGCTACAATCAGGTAACTTTTTATCAAACTAACATAAAAAAAAATATATAAAAAAAATAAGGCAATTGAAATATCTTACTGTTAACTGTTGAGCAAAGCCATCATTTGGATTTATGCAGAATCTTTTCTGTTGAACATAAAGAAACGTGTCTCTGTTCAAAAAGAAATATGAAAAAAATAATAATACTCATAAACTGATAAATCTTTGACAAAAAAAATCACAGTAAAATGTGTTTTACACTGTTGTCTATTAACAGGTTTTTTTACATACAGAATGATATGAAAACTGGTTATAAAGATATGATTTGTATTTGTATCATCAAATGGGGTGAAAAAATTGTGATCTTTTATCATACATGTACTAAAAACAAATTTCAAAGTTTGATAAGAGGATAGCTATCACTCTATATTTATAATGAATATCATATTCAATATCATAAATAAAACAGATTCATGATTTCATTACTACTAGTGCTTTCTTCTTTTTCTTCCAAGTTAAGAGTCGAACTTTGTACTTTAGTGAGATTGACTCAGGCGTATTTCAAACATGTATTTTGTTTTCAATATCTCACTCTAAATGAAACATATTTAATTTGATCTTTTGTTTATAGTTACCTCAGTTGAATTATCACAAACTTAATTTAGAACACAAGAGTTTTCAAATAAGATTGAACTCCCCTAAATTCTTATTCAAATGTTAATTCTGCTTTGAATTTATTTGTCTGTAATACATTTCGTTCTCAACACAGTTATGTTTTATCTCCTTAACTTCTTATATATACGTCTAAAATATAAGTGTACATACTTATAACTAAGTCCATACTTTTCCATGATGTATGCAATTACTAAGGCTGCACTGCAATAAAGCACAACAAATCAATATAGGTACATTGTGTACTTTGAAAGAACTTAACCTAATTATAATTCTGCTCAAATTTGAATTCAATGAAATTTTTGTGCAAGTTAATAATAAAGTATCTTATTCATATTTTGGTTGATAACTCTTTTAGCGTTTGTAAATAAAAAAAAAATATATGACTTTCATGACATCCATAAGGCAATTTATTTGAATTGTGCATACAAGGTCAATACCATAACATGGTCTCATTTCTATCTCTGTTTCAAAATGCAAGATATTAAAGAACTATTTGTGTTATGCTCATCAATATATATAAGGTGCACTGCCTTTTTGCCTATTTGTTGCATTGCATACAAAATTTTTCAAAGAGGCACATAAATCTGTTAAGGATTCAACTACTATTTCAGGTCAAGGTCATATCATGAATCAAATAAACTCTGACTTCTTGACTTTACAAGGTTTTCCATTTCACTATCATGTACCCGGTACTAAGTTTCTGTACATCCATTCATCCATCAAATGGTTTTTGATGCCGAAAAGATTAATACAGGAAAATTACAGAGTCTTTTATTATTTATAGATAGGCACTTTAATAATCAATCTAACTTGGTTCAAAGTTGTATTTCCAGTTAATTTCTGAAATTGTTTTTGAGATTACCAGACATTGTTCCAAAAGTTTGAAATCAACATAATCATGATTTCAGTTGTACAGATGCTTGACATTACTTCTAATCTTTCTATCCAGCATACCTTCTAGAAATGCCTGCATTACCATGTATCAATGCCTTTCCACCACTGCAAAAACACTCTTCTAAGAATTGTCTAACCTGAAAAACAAAAAAGGTTATCAACTTTACATTTCTTGAAAGTCAATTCTCTTGAGTTATTTACTTTTTATCAAAGAATATAACAAACTTTTTTTTTGTTTTGTTTTCCCAGTTGACCTCAAATGGTCTTGGTTCTAGGTCAGTTATGGTCCATAGACTCCATTGGTTGTCAGAATGTCAGTGGTAAGGGTTCCCAACTAATATTGCTTAAATAGAATGTAATTTCTAATATATAGGGTGAGTCAAGTTGGCTATGTTCACATAATCAGGTTAAATTCAAAACATAAGAGGCTGTAGAATGGTAGTCTAAGATTACTCTGACGTCAGACAGCTGTTTTTCCAGACAAGCTGGGGCCGTGGGACGTCAGAGCTCGTCCCTTATCAAAAAGTGGATATTTGCCCAACCAAAATAGATGCGCTACTTCATCGCTTCTGGAGCCGACTGCGGGCCATGGAATTTTATAAATCGGACATCAATCTCTTCATTTTTCACTTATCTCTTCATTTATGTAAGTTTCACCTACCTGCTAACCTTTATTTCTCTATATTTTAACCGTTTTCATAGTAACCCCTCCATTTCAGCATTTTTTTGGTGTTAATATTGATTCACTTATTAGGTCTTTGCACGGAACTAAACACATTTATTAAAAAAACAGTTGTTGGCATGACACGGGTTATGTTCTTCTCATATATGTTATGATGGTATAATACTAAACCCCTAACGGGAAGGATTGTGCCTGATATTCATATGATGAAATCATAATCTTTCAATCAGTTTAATTGAAGTCTAGAGCTGGCATGTCAGTTAACTGCTAGTAGTCTGTTGCTATTTATGTATTATTGTCATTTCGTTTTTTCTCTTTGGTTACATCTTCTGACATCAGACTCAGACTCCTCTTGAACTGAGTTTTAATGTGCGTATTGTTATGCATTTACTTTTCTTCATTGGCTAGAGGTTACGTATAGGGGGAGGATTGAGATCTCATAAACATGTTTAACCCAGCCGCTTTTTTGAGCCTGTCCCAAGTCAGGAGCCTCTAGTCTTTGTTAGTCTTGTATTAATTTAATTTTAGTTTCTTGTGTGTTTAATTTGGAGTTTAGTATGGGGTTCATTATTACTGAACTAGTATATATTTGTTTAGGGGCCAGCTGAAGGACGCCTCTGGGTGTGTGAATTTCTCGCTACATTGAAGACCTGTTGGTGACCTTCTGCTGTTGTCTTTTCTATGGTCGGGTTGTTATCTCTTTGACACATTCCCCATTTCCATTTTCAAATTTACAATTTTCGCGCTTGATACAGGTTTGAATTTGGATTGTAATTAAATATTTGACACATAATAGGTTTCAGACACATGTAGTCAAAGAACTTAAAACTGGTAATATGATCAATATTTTGCTTTTGTCTAATACACTATGCCGTTTCCCGCCCCTCTTTTATTTTAAAATTTCCATTGGAGATGCAACCATAATAACCAATTTAAATACATCTATTAATTAAAATAAAAAATAAATACATCAGTATAACTTGTATAGTAACTTCTTAAAGTAAACTGACAGCTAACCACCTCAAGAAAATAGAATATTTCTTTACCGTGTAGGAATTAGGGAAAAAAAGGGGAAACAACAAGGGTTTCTTGGTTAATGGACAATAAGACAATTTTTATGCAGTGTAGGGGAGGTAAATCCAATATATTATATCATATATGTTTGGATACTTTTGGAATACCTCCCTTACACCATGTACACTGCTTTAAATTTGTCTTATTGTCCATTAACCAAGAAACCCTTGTTGTTTCCCCTTTTTTCCCCCTAATTCCTACACGGTTTGAGCCATAAACCCAAAGATATTTTAACCATCCCTTTGTGGTATGGAAACTTATGGTATAGTGTCAGAGAGATCCATACACTTAAACACAAGAAAACTAGAAAAATGCCTTTTTGGATCTCTTTTTTGCCCATAATTCCTAAACTGTTAGGACCATAACCCCAAAATCAATCCCAACCTTCACCATTTGTCTTTGGATGACCCTGATGACAACAACGCTGATGACGTGATACCAATATACAACACAAACAAAAAATTAATTTTGCAGTCGTATAATTATTTGAACAGGAGAGGGATAAAAATATTAGAAAAAGCACAAAGTTTTGTTTTTCTGTTAATTGTTAAATTTACCTGAGGTATATATTGAATTATATTTTCTGTTACACTGTCTGCAATATCAAGTACAAGGTATCTGTAAATTAAAAATAATCATGTTCTTACATCCACAAGAAGTAATGATTTTTTAAAAGAAAAAAATTGACAGGGAAATATAATTTATTCATCTAGTTTTTTATTACAACTTATATGATAGAGATATTTGTTGATGTGTTTCATTTAGGTCAAGGCCAATAATGCAATATGCTTACTTTACAGCAAATTACAGGAAAATGGTTTCTACAGCTGAGGTCTGATTGCTTCAAATATATTTACCACATTTAGTCAATTATACTTATACAAACTGATTAAAAAAACTATTATTTAAAAATTAAAATGAATAAAAAATGTGGGTTTGCATGAATAAGACAGCAACCCAATAATATTTGTGTTCACTTCATCAATACACCTTATCATTATGTTTCCGCCATTGCTGGATATCACTCAGGTTCCTGAATAAATTTGACGTCATAAAACAAAATATCTGACGCCACAGTGGAAAAGTGATTGTTGTATGCGTCAAAAGCTCAGTCAGCCAGGTCAGCGAGGATAAGCGATAAGGTGTATTCTAGGAACGTATCATGATAATATATTAAATTAGAGTTTTACCTGAAATGATCTGGAAAGTTGGCTCTAATGAAGTTTGCTTCTACTGCCTGTCTAATGCATATGATATGAGTTATTCCTGTCTGGGATAGTATGTTCAGCTGTAACCAAAAATGTTTCATTATATTCATAACAATTATCTCTTAACTTTCCAACTCTTTGAAGTGATAAGAAGCGATATGAAAATACTTGGTAGACTACCTATGTTACAAAATATACTGAAAACCCTAGCCTAGTAATCTTTAATATGCCACAATACATAAGTTTTCTCACAATATTTTTAATAGGAATCTTCTTTTTTTATCCTGCTTTCTTGGCTGTCTGAGAGATTTCTCACCAGTAGCTATTAAATTCATATTTGATTGTTTTATTTGTCAGTATAGTTGAAGACTTCCTACTCTACTCAAGATGATGGAAATTCTTATCAGATGATTATTACATAACTTTGAAGAAAACATCATGAAATATTTGGGTTGCTTTTGTATGATGCACAAATGAATACCCCCATATCTCTGTTTATCATATCATTTTAATTCAAATAGTAATAAAAAACTCAACAAAGAAATAAACAAACACAAACATTACCTTTGACTTCATTGCAGCAGCATATGGTCCCAGGTAGAGATTTGGAAGAATTTCCTAAAATAAGAGTGTATATATGCATACAGTTACTGGAATTAGCCTTAACCCAGAATTGCAATTCACTGAATTTTCATTAAAGCAAAATTAGCTCTCATCATAGCATTGTATTGATCATTGAATAAATATTCTTCTATTTTTTTAAAGATCGTTTTAGAGCAATGATTTGTTTTATCTCAAACTGAAAACTTTCCCATTTTGTCATGAATACAACATACAGTTCTACAGTGAAAAAATATAATTATGCTTATCTGCATATAATATCTAAAACTTATCAGAACTATTGAGGCATATACAAATATATAAATTTCATATTATAATACCTATTGCTGTAGCAAGACCTTTATTATTTTACAAACCTGCATTTCTCTTCTCATGGCATATGCCCAGTCCTATTAATCAAAAGATAAAATAAAGCAATATAACCAGTAATCTTAATTGACTCATGAATTCACTTGAGTTATACCCTAAACTTTAAATAGCATCTGATTTAAAGATTACAAGGATTGGCATGTTCAAATCTATCTGATATTTTTCCAAAAGAGTGTTTATATATTCATAGATTAGGATCAATGTACATAGTATACATATACTATTCTCTTGCAATGTGAAAAAATCTATTTATCATATAAATCAGCAACATATGTCAAGTACCACTATTGGAGCATGAACTGCTTACCCTTCTAGACCACAGGAGTTCATCCCAATTTTTCTGGGGTATGAGTTTTTGCTTTAATTATATGTTTAATAGAAAACTACTATAGATGATGTGTAATTTGGTAGAAAAAGATGATTCCTGATCTTTTGCACCTTTTCTAAAGAGTTGTCAAGTTTAGTGTTTAATACTATTTCATTGACAGAGCTCAGGTGTTATGGTGTCTGTTGCTAGTGTACCAAGCTCGCCAGCACTGAACTACATGTAGTATTACAAGAAGCTGGGTTTGTGGATTGGTATGCAAGTCCAAGATGCAGCTACTGTATTCAAAGTGTAGGTCTGGTGTTGTATAGGTTTTTGTTTAACTATTTTCTTAATTGACCTTTAGATTTCTCTTGACAAAGTTTACATACATGTAGTTCCCTAATTTATTACGAGACACCAACATATTATTTTCAATTCATCACACGTTTTGCACAGCAAATTTTTGAATTTGCCTCAGCATAGGTCCAGCATGAATTGAATACTTGAAGCTGTTTCTGTGAGATTGAGGCAACACCGCCTGCACTGTGTTCAGCCACAGCCCACTGAAGATCAGCGCCCTTGTCTGGACTAGACTCAACAGACTATTACTAATACATGTAAGATCATGTAATATGTCAGTGGTTTGGAATTTTATTTCCCTCTCTAAAAAATATTGAAATGTGTCCAGAAGATGAATGGAACAATACATGGACTGTACAATAACAATGTCATGACTGTGCAAATGCCAATGGCAAAAATATCTTTGAGACTTTGAATGAAAATGTCTAGTTTTTTTGTGTGCTTCTCTTTCTTATACATGGACTGTCATCTTCCTGATAGACATTTCTACTGTTAAATAACATTTACCAAAGATTCTTGTGATGGAATGTTGGGAAACATATGGTTTTCCATGCTTCACAAGTTGGAAAAACTTTTGTTTTGCTGGCCATGTGTTCTATGTTTCAATTTGTGTGTCTGACGTCATCAATACGTGTGTACACACTGGGAAAAAACGAAAGTGTACAAGTGCCCGAAGAAAATCTTAAACGTAAGGATAAACAGTATTTAGAAAATATAACAATTGATAAGTTATACCTGTTGACATATAATCTATGTAACAAAAGCCAAATCATAATGTTAACATTGCCAGTTCAAGAAAAATCTCCCGAAATGGCAATTACTGGTGAATTATCTCCCCCTACACAAGATAAATAGAGATAGCTTGGTGAAGAAAATAGGAAATAAGATTATAAGTTTAAGTATTTGGACTAGAACAAATCCACTTACTCAATACAACTTAAAGAACAGTTAGTTATTATGCAAAGTGATATTAAATATATAACTGACACCTAATGTCAAAGGTTGTATAAATATTACATGTATATAGATATACAGGAAGATGTGGTGTGAGTGCCAATGAGACAACTCGCCATTCACATAACAATTTAAAAAAAGTAAACCATTATAGGTCAATGTACGGCCTTCAACACGGAGCCATGGCTCACACCAAACAACAAGTTATAAACAGCCCAAAATTATTAGTGTAAAACCATTCAACAGTGTTCAAACGGGAAAAACAACGGTCTAATCAAGGATTTGTATAGTAATACTAATCTATAAAAAAAAAAAAAGAAACATGTATAAATTAAATAAACAAACGACAACTACTGTACATCAGATTCCTGACTTAGGACAGGTGCAAACATTTGCGGCAGGATTAAACATTTTAATATAGATATAAATGCATGTTTTTAAATACAATAGAACACTTTCGAGTTCAATGCATTTCAGTCT
Organism: Mytilus trossulus; assembly: GCF_036588685.1. Taxonomy (NCBI): domain Eukaryota; kingdom Metazoa; phylum Mollusca; class Bivalvia; order Mytilida; family Mytilidae; genus Mytilus; species Mytilus trossulus. Next base: position 63,105,591 of record NC_086375.1, read on the forward strand.
AAAATTTAGTTTTAATGAAAGCCATTATGCGTTTAGGGGCATCCTCACTTTCTGTTCCCATGTTGAGCTTGTGGTTAGAAAAATATGCTATGTTGGACGAATTATTTAGCAAACTAAATTCTTATAATTGACACTAAGCGCTGCTCTCATAATTGGGGAATATCCAGTACCTATGGAACAAATATTATTTCTATTTTCCTGCACAAGGACAATCACTTAGACTCTAGCTGCGGAACCCTAGCTCTTAGGTCCTTATGTTTTTTTTACTTTTGCAGACCATAGATGGTCCGCAAAATAAAAAATAAATAAAAAAGGACCTTAAGAGTTACAGTTCTGCAGCTCCTGCAAAATAAAAAAAGACCTTAAGAGTTACAGTTCTGCAGCTACTCAAACACTTGATGAACATTTACAGTGCAGGGACACAGGCAATCTCTATCTGGTAAATAATATCATAAAGGGGCATATAATTCATTATGATTAATTGATGATTTTTCAGGTGAGAACATAACTCAAAAGTGGTCTGTTAACAGATTGGGACCCCCCCCCCCCCCCCAAATAAGAGATATCCCTTATAAAGGGGATGTCCCTCAGAAAAGGGGGTCAGTTTGCTGTGATAAAAGAAAGAAAAAAAACAGCTTTTCAACTTAAAAACAGGAAAATTCATTATATTTAGAACAAGGGGTCCTCTTTTTTAATACTAAAAAAGATTGAAGTCTTTGAATATTCCAAAAATCTAAAATCTTGGACATGTTTTGACAATATAATACCGGATAGATGAATAGTTCTTTTGGGAAAATTTGCAAATAATTAGTCTAATTTCTTATGAATATAGAATACTTTTAGAAAGAAAAACTATATGAAAGCTTAGTTTGGACAATTTAATAGCAATTCAAAATAAACAGTTCCCCTTCAGCATGGAAATGACTATAATATAACTATACAAACTGATAAACTAACTTTGTCACAACATCATTTAAGTGGAGTTAAAGTCTTATAGGATTGTAAAGATAAAAAAAAGTCTTATAGGATTGTAAAGATAAAAAAAAGTCTTATAGGATTGTAAGTATATTCAATTTTATCACCTTGCACTTTCACATTTTGACTGAACAATTTGTTCAATATTCTGACCAGTTGAACAATTTGATTTAATTAAACAAATTGCAATTTGGTCAAAATTTTGAATGAGTTGCAATTGGTGGAAAGCAACACTAACAGTCAAGTCACTGTAATAGTAGAATAAATATAAGTATGTTTCTTTTTCATTTCAGACAGTTAAAACAATGGATGTTCAGCACATAGTGTTACAGTTTTTGCTGTGGGCCAATTGGGGTCTGGACTTGGTTTATTGTGAACATCTACTTCAAACCTTAACAGCTACAATTGGTGCAGAAAATTATACACATTACAGACTAAGTACTCAGGGACGTCTTCACATTACATTAGAATCAATAGTAGGGGATGCTGACTTATACATATCTGATAATACTTTATCTCCAAACTTTGAAGATTATGTTATACAATCAAACACCTGTGGGATGGAAGAAGTAGAAATCCCAAGTACTATGAAACGACCTGTAGGTATAGGAATCTATGGTCATCCTAATTATAAAATGTCTGAATACAGATTGTCAATATACTTCTTAAAACAATATGATGATGCAAATTATGGCCAATTAGTTCATTCATATAACAAATTAGATGGAGAAGATAATAACGAAGAAGGATACCAAACATATGATTACTCATCATCACAGTATAGTGCAGGGACTCGGGGCAGTCAGCAGGAAGAGGGAGAATCAGCTTGGTCTGTTATTGGTACCATTCTGTCCACTATTTTGAAAATCATCTTTGAAATCTTATTATAACGTCAGTGAATATATTATTTGGTATGATAGATGTACGTTCTAATGCCCTGTGTGGAAATGTTGTAAAGATCAGAAGGGTCTTGACAGTTGAATATAGTAACCCTGTAGTGAAGTGGTTGCATGAATCAATAATTAAACTACATTTAAAGTTTTTTGAGACGTGACTATTTTTACTTTTTGATAGAAGATTTTTTAAATGGTGAAGGATATTTACCTTAAATTGCCAGAAGTATGGTTTGTGATAAGAAGTCTTCATGAACAGATAAAGTTCAAAAATTATATTTGTTATCATGGCAATAATGATCAATAATGTATTATAGATAATATACATGCCGTTAAAATAAAAATTAAATAACAGAAAAAATAAATTAAACTTCATTTGTATCTTATTTAGAAATTATAGAAAAATTACAACAGCATTAATTTTGATAGGAATAAAAGAGGATGTACATGTAAGGTGTATGTCAGTGAGGCACTACAACAAATGTCTACACAATTTTACAAATTCTCTCTTGAGTATTTTCAAATTGTGAATGAATTGAAAAGAAACATTGAAAGATCTGCAATCAGCATCTAATTCTCCCAATAATACAAAGCATTGAGATACAGAGGCTGATTTACAGAGGATGTCTGGGTCCCCTTTATGGAGCTACATTTGTGGTAAAAGCAACTGTTCATGAATTACATAAATTAGCATCTTTTTCAACAACATAAAAACATATACATTTGTTAGGTTGAATTATAATTTTTTGAAGATAACATTTTTTTTTTTGCCAATTTTGTAACATTATGAAAATACTTTTTTTATTTTATATCTTTGTATGAACATTATATTGAAAAGTATGATATATGCAGCATCCGAATCATAACATTCCTACAACATAATGTTCATGTAGGTTTTCAGCGATTAAACCAATAAAGGTGGTACCTAACACTACAGGGAGATAACTCTCTAAAATCAGCTAAACGTTTTAATTACCGACCGTGCAAGGGCTGTATAGCCAGTCAAGGGCGTTAACAACTTCCATTTGTTGTATTACGTTGTGTTGTTAAGGGAATATTAAGCCTCTCAATGATCAAAATATGTGTTTGTCAAACTGCTATATAACCGGTGTATTTTTTTTAATACAATTTTGGTTTAAATTATATTTTTTTCAAAGGGTTAAAGTAAATACTTTGTCCAATTTTTATCAAAATTAAACGAACCAAATTAATTTTAGTGAAAATGTTGGGTACCACCTTAAGATAGATGTGTTGATAAAGTGTGAATTTATCTTGATACATTAATATATATTTGATACATGTATACATTTTGTACCTCAGAATAAAAACTAAAATATTGTAATTACAGAAATACAATCATCTTGCTTAATGATTTATTGAATGCATGTTGACAGTGGATGCGTTTTATATTCTATACATGTACATGTACTATAATGAAATGAAGTGAACACCTCATTCACCTAATATAAGTAATTTTTCTAGAATCATAGAAAAGACTGACTGTTAGTTTTGTTTAAAATAGAAATTGTATTACACTTTTATTGTGATAGGGCCAGAAAAAAATACTTGTGTTTCGGGTTTTCCTTTCTACACTTAATTTTATAATTCAGAATGCCTACATTATTTTATTTGATCATTTGGAAGATTGAAAGCTGTCTTGATATAAACCATGTAAAAATTTCCTATATAGGATTGATTTTTTTATTAGCATAGTATTCATTTATAGTTTCAGAATGTAAATGGTTAAGACCATAATTAAAGTGTAAACAAATACTAGGGGGCTTTTTTTATAAATTTTATCTCGGATAGAGACTAACTTAGCATTAAAGTGCTGTTATTTTGTTTTGTGTTGTGTCAAGTGCATGTAGGAAGGTTTTTTCATGAAATAATAGACATATAAGGCCTTCTTTTCCATTGTTTATGTAAAAGAACAGTAAAGTTGAGCTTGTTAGAGTAAACAGATGAAAACTGAAAATGTGTTTGTACATTGTAGTGGACTATATGTAATAAGTTTAAATGAAAACTAATATATATTAATATGAAGCATATGTACGTTTAAAAATGAAGAACCAGTGTTCTCAATTATAAAAAAAATGCCATATCATCAGAAACTGTGGCTTTGGCAAAGAGACTTACTTTTGTTTTGTTTTTTCCACATGTATATCACAATTTTGACAATTCTGTTTTCAATTCCAGTTTTTATGTTCATATCTAAGGTACAGGGATTAAGTGAAGCTTGTATTTTATAGATTAAATGTGGATATGATTACTTTAAGTTAGTGTTTTCTGTGCATTTTTGATATAATTAATATAAACAATGGATACAAAATTTTTGTAGAAAAAATGAAACCACCACTTTATTTTGTTGTTAAATGTTGCCCAAAATGTGCCTGTATTTGAATAAAAAATATTTTGTTCTTTGTTTTATCACTAATCCTTCACTTTTAACATGTTTTTACTGAACAGTACTATCACTATTACAACTAAACAGCATTAACAATATCCATAAAGCCTAATTGTTTACCCGTCCAGAACAATGAAGTTCACTCCCATTTTCAGTTGGGTTTATGCATTCTTTGTATTCTGTGCATTGTGAATAAAAAGAGGTTCATGTATGTATGCAACCTAAAAACACCAATTAGTAAACCTAACATCAACATTTATTGTACATACAATGGAATATTAGAACATTTTTGCAAAATATTTCTATCTCTTTATATCCCTGTTTGTTAAGACTACCATCAACACCAATTTCTTATCATAGCAGAAAAGTATACCAATATACTATAGAAATACCAGGATCCTGACTCAAAACAGACTTATATGTGAAAGATTTTAAATTAAAAAAAGTTGGCTGACCTCATTAAAGGCCATCATCATTGTCCCTTAAATTTCAACAACTTGACCAGTATTAATCAGGAATGATTTATAGAAGGTCCTATACAAATTGTCATCATCTGGTCCAGTCCAACATAAAATATGGCTTTGGTTCTGATTATCCAATTGGCAAAAATCTTCTTTGAATCTTCCAGGAACAATGTTTGGGAACATGTGATTGATTATTGGAAAATCCTATAAAAGCTATCCACATATTATGTTAATCACATGGCAAACACAGAAATACCCCTTTGTGGCATTCAGCTGTTTTCTGCACTTTGTCTGGTTGTTGTCTCTCTGACACATTCCCAAATTTCCATACTCAATTTTAGAGTGGCATTTGTGGCACTAATTTCCAATTGAAACTTTATTGAAAATCATATTTTCTTCTGGTTCTCGAAATCCAAAAAGCCAATGTGCAATAAAATTGGTTAGAACGATGTATAGAAAGACCTCTACCCAAATCTTATTTGGTTCTGATCAGACAAAAAGCTCTTGCACAATTACTGATTCTGATTGACCAATGATATGAAAAATATATTCATCCTAAACTATAAAGAGAAAGTCTTAGAAACCAAGATGGATATATGGGAGACCCTCTGCATCTAAACATTTGTATATAGTTGATTGCATATTGTTTATTTTACATAGGTTTTCCACATGTGGTAATTTTTGTCACTCATTGTTAAAAGGATTTTTTTTCATCTGTATAAATATATAAACAAAATATGAGATATTGATGATATTCTACACAATTATAGACTAATGCTTGAGGATGTGCATTAAGTAATATTTTCCTGTTCCAACATGTTAAAGGGAGATAATTCAGCTTACTTGACTATATACTACAATGTGGTAATAGTTTTAAGCAAATCTCCTCATAAGCTGCTTGATAAATACTGATAAAAGACTGTATTGGAGCACTATATGAGGATGAGTTGGAAAAGAATATCATCTTGGTCCAAAATGTAAAAGGGGGGATGATAAAATTTGCAGGGCAGAGCGAAATACTTTTGTGAGTTCTAGTTATAATTAACTACACTTTATTGCTATAAAGAAAAAACAGTTTATCTTTCTGACACTGATGCAAAAGACTATGTTTAAGCGATCTTTGTACTGAGCTTTTATACAGATCAATATCTTGATTGATAATAAAATATCTCTTTATTAGAAAAAATGTTTTGTTCAATAAATATGATCTGTATATATACACATTAAAGATGCCCCCTCCCACAGTTTCTTTTTTATCCCCCTAAAATTTTTGGTCACCTCCCTTACCCTTTTTTCCAATAAAAATTCTTTCCCTTAAGATATGGTCATATCCCAATTCAAATTTCCAATTGAGTTTGCAACCATAATTACCCTTTTAAAAACATCATAAAAAAAGTAGAAAATGACATACATAATCACGGCTAAAATTAATATTCCTTTATCAACATTTAATAGTAACTTCTAAAAATAAACTGACAGCTTATCATCTCAATACAATACAACATCTCTTTCATAATTTAGTAGCAGTGAGAGGGAGGTAATCCAAATATAACATTGTACATAAATTACAATGTTGTGTTTGGATTACCTCCCTTACACTGCTTTATAATTGACTAAAGTAATTGTCCAATTAGGAAACCCTGTTTTCCCCTTTTTTGCACCTAATTCCTAAACAGTTTGAGCCATAACCCCCCCCCCCCCCCCCCCCCCCCCCCCAAAAAAAAAACAAACAAAAAAACATTCTAACCATCCTTTTATGGTATGAAAACTTGTGGTCTTATTTCAGAGATCCATGCACAGTTCCACCAGTTATAGTCTGGAAACTAGAAAAATGCTTATAAGGACCCCTTTTTGCCCCCAATTCCTACACTGTTAGGACCATAATCCCAAAAATCAATCCTAACCTTCCTTTGTAGTTATAAATCACAAATTTCCTAGATTTCCTTTTACTTATACTAAAGTTATGTCCAGACACCAAATGTCTTCTGACAACATGATGACGTGATACAAATATACTACCGCAAAAATGTTTGCAGTCATATGATAAAAAGGGAATGTGTCTATTTGACACAGATGATGCCCTGCTTGCTTGTCATATAATAGTTTTAAAGAGACACAACAGAAGAATGGTAAAAGTGAAGCTACCGAAATTTGAACTTCATCAAAGTTTTGTGGAATAAAGCATTGTGTATAAGTTTCAAAACATTTGGTTGAGCCCATCTTAAGAGAACGGATACAGAAAAATCAGCAATTTTACTGTGTATAAAGGGACATAACTTCAGAACAGTTCAAGTGACGCTACTGAAACTCATATTTGATCTGGGGGTTTTACAATGCCCTACCTAAGATAGTAGAGGGCCTGAGGGGCATTATGTTTTCTGGTCTGCATCTGTTCATCTGTAAGTCTTTCTATTCGTCCGTCCATCTGTCCCGCTTCAGGTTAAAGTTTTTGGTCATGGTAGTTTTTGATGAAGCTGGAGTCAGATCAATATAAACGTAGTACACATGTTCCTTATGATATGATCTTTCTAATTTGACAGCCATTTAGACTTTTGACCCTAATTTCAAGGTCCACTGAACATAGAAAATAAAGTGTGAGTTACAGGTTAAAGTTTTTGGTCAAGTTAGTTTTGATGAAGTTGAAGTCAAATCAACTTGGAACTTAGTACACATGTTCCCTATGGTATGATCTATCTAATCTTAATGCCAAAATAAGATTTTTTATCCCATTTTCATGGTCCATTGAACATAAAAAATGATAGTTTGAGTGGGGCATCCATGTGTTTTGGACACATTCTTGTTTGTGGTAATAAGCATCATGTCTAAGTTTCTTAACATTTAGTTGAGGCAAACAAGTAAGAGAACAGAAACTGAAATTCAGCAATTTTTCCATCTATAAAAGGAGCATAACTATAGAACAGTGACACCACCAAAATTCATAGACTTTGACACTATTTGATTACCTTATTTTCCTTAAAATGCAAAAATGGAAATTATATCAGAATCACAAGGAAATCAAAAAATTACACAAAATAGTTTTTATTGCAACATAATTAAAATGGATGTTATGACACAATGTTACAATTTAGGTCCATAATATTTATATGACAGTCATCTTATGATTGAAAAGAAATTTCACAGCTTTTCATTAATACAATATTAACAATTCAGTAAATGGTATGAATACACTTTTTCTATAAAGTTTGAAAAAGTGATACTTATAACATAGAAACACATGGCAGATATGCATAGTAACTATTTAATAGTAACTATAAATTTCAGAGAAGAAATAAATAAAATCAAGATCAGATGAAGACATTCTATAATTCACCAAATTTTTAAATATGATGAATGCAACTTGACAAACAAACTGGGGTTTAAAAAATAAACATATCTAATTAAAATTCACATTGCTAACCTGTGCTGATAAGAATCATAATCAAATGAAATATTACAGTACATACATGTACATGAAAGGTTTTGTAATTTTGACAGCACTTATTGGTCAAAATGTTTTACATATTTTAGTCTGAATTTAATTCAAGATAGCTGATCAACTTTTGAAAAATGTTTGCCTATTGTAAGAAAAAAGATTGATAGTATGTGCAAAGTGTAGTGTTATAGAATATATTCTAATGAACCAATTCTAAAGATTGACTCTCTTTCCTTGAAAGGTCAAAAGGATTAAACACTTATAGTTAACAAGATCACTACTTCACTAAATTATGAAGTTGACATGCAAACTTCCATCATAATTACATTTTATAATAGTTTCACAACAAGGTATATTTACCATAATTGAAATGTTTCCAATAGTCATTGTGCTCCATCTACATATATTCTAATAAACAGCAAAATTCAAATAAACTTTTTTAAATATATGTTTATCTCTTTTCTTAATCAAAGGGATAGAAATCACTGATGGAAAGATTGGAAGAGTTGTGCGCTTAATTTGAAATCATAATCACATCTTCCATACAATGTTATATCAAACAAAAATATTTTTATCATTTATATGTAAAAAAAAATATAACAAACAATACCTATAAAAAATGTGGCAATTAATACAACTACCAACAATGTTGATCCCAAATTGCCACTGATTGTACAATAATATAAGGATAATGATTATGCAGTGATTTAATCATTGCAAGTTAATTTCTGCTGTGATTCCTTGTTTTAAAAAAAATGAATCCAACTTTTGTTGATCAGGAATGTCCTATGGAACAAACTGAAGAGAAATGGTGAATTAAGTTTCCACATCCCATGTCAGAATCTTTCATAATAAGGACCAATACAGACTATTATACAGTCATATCATGCAATATTGACTGCCAATCATGTCTAAGTTCTTTAAAATCTGACAAAGTCAAAGTTGACACTAGTAATCTACATCATTTGTCCTTCGCTGTTACACAAAAAAGGTTGATTTTCATAGCGCGCAAAAGTCACTAAAGCCACTCAAAATCCTAGCTAAAACCCTGCTGTTATTTTAAATTCACACTTAAACCCTGCTTTTATTTTAAATTCACATAACTAATGAGCTATTTGAGGTGAAAAATTAAAATTTGCTGAAGACATCATAAAATAGTTTTGTATTACAAATATTGTACTTTCAACCATGTAGAATTTGAACTTGAACGTAGTATTGCTGGTAATATAGGGACTCAAGGAGACACTTGTTAATTTAAATTAAAAACGTGAAACTTTTCTACACAATTCTTTCATTTAAAATGTGTTACCATGAAATTCTATTTCAATAAGTATTTTATTATTCATTATCAAGATAATAATTTAATAATACACATTATTGTATAGCAATATAATATTTCCCACAGAATGTAACCAAAAGTTAGCGTGCAATAAATTCTAATATTGCACTAGTGCAATAAATCTTCAAAATTCATGACGTCATCAACGTTTAAATCTTAGATTTAACCAATTTATACTTTCAAATATTATATTGCTATACAATAAAAGGGTTATTGCATGAATATTGGGGAACATTGTCCCTCGTAGAACATATATTGCACTCGCAAGCTCGTGCAATATAAAATTCTACTCGGGACAATATTCCCCAATATTCATGCAATAACCCTATAATATTCATATGATTATTCAATACAGCTGCATTATTGACCAAATTGTATTATCTTAACAATTTGTTCTCTTATAAATCTACAAATGTATGTCATTATCAAAGATACACTCTGAGTTGGACAAAATAATTGAATGTTTAGACAATGATTTAAAACCATGTTTACCAATTTCACACATTCACACATGAATGGAGCACTATTTTTTATATACAATATTTACAATGCTGATAACTAATCTATGCTATTGTTTCTTAAAACCCTTCAAAATAGGATATATATTGTCAAATGCTTCATAGATTTCTTCTCTCACTTTTGCACCTGCAAAATAAATTCAACTGTTAAAATTGAATTCTTAAATAATATAAACAGATTCAATGCACTTCAAATATGATGTATCATGCATGACACTAAAAAAATATATAATTGATCTTTGAAATTATTACCAGAGACGTAAAAAGGTCTTCAACTTTCTCTTTTTTCTACTGGCACTGCTATATTTTAGTTCAAGATTGTAACTTCCTTTCCTAGAATGTAGCTTTTATTAGTAGGCCAAGTTAACCTTCATGTAACACATTGATGAAGCCTGACACTATAATGAGCATTAAAGAAGTGAAATATTTTTTAGTGTTTTTGCTATGTTTTTCTTGATATTTGTCTTCAGTACTTTTATAATGTCTTCATTCACATCCTTTTCCATTAAAACTAATATGCCAGAATATTTGAAAGTTAAGCAGATTTGTTTGAGTATTCAAGAATTACCAGTAAAAATTATACACTATATGACTGCAGTATGGGTTTTTTCTCATTGTTGAGGGCTGTACAGTGACTATTAGTTGTTAACTTCTATGTATTTTTGTCTCTGGTGGAGAGTTGTATAACTGGCAATCATACCACATTTTCTTCTTTTATATATGTAACAGTAAACATCAATCATTTGATATATTGATGGTACAGTTACAGTTTGTATGCTGATATGATTCCATATATAATACATGTTACTGTAGTGTATTATAAATTTAAATGTTAAAATACCTGTAAGCACAACTTTTCCTGAGACAAATATTAACAACACAATCCTTGGCTTGACCATTCTGTAAATTAACCCTGGAAACAATTCTGGTTCATAACTGTAAAATATATTGAAGGTTGTTAGCAGATGTGAGTACATTTGTCTACCTTGCGTACAATGATAATCATATATTAGACTTAATTTAACTTGTGTACTCTATATGTATTTTAAGTTTTATATATATGGGACAACATCCCTAATGCGCCTTGAAATGAGGAACTCAAAAGTCATGTGTAAAGAAAAAATCTCTGTGTAGTGATATTGGACATGTTTCTATTTTTAACAAATGACTGAACTTAATTATTTGTGGTGATTAAGAAAGTAGAGGAACATAGAATAAATGTGTAAAAACTATGGAGCTATTGAATGTGTTCAAAGTATTAAATTTTCAAAGAACTTATTGTGTTAAAAAGGGGATATTTTACCACAAGGAGCCGCATCACAAAAGGATGTTCGGGGTTTGCTAATTTACGGAAAAAGTAATCTCACTTCGTACCCCGAAAATTTAACCACATATGTGAAAATGTCACAGCTTCGAAACGAGCTATCATACATATCCAAGTTTACGATATGGACTGAGCTACAGGAAAAAACGTTACCATTATCGCCTATGGAAAAACAATTAAAGATATTGAGCCATATGTAAGACTCAGATCGACGTCCGGTCTCTAATCGACGTCCGTTCCTCAAATCGATGTCCAAATGATACGTCACAATAAAATAACATTCCAAATCGACGGCTAATTTTATGCCTGTCTAATCGACGTCCATTTTTTTGGCATTTTCTAATCGACGTCCGATTTTGAGCTTCTCTAATCAACGTCCGTTCTGGACACAGAATACAAAACTAAACTGAACCGAAAGCAGCTGAAACATTTAGACCTTCAAACATATCATATTATGTGAGAGTAAGACAAATAAGATCTAGCAGAAAAAACTAAGTTCAGTTATAAGTAAAATACGGAATAAATCAGAAATGTGTGCGTTTTTTTAAAATTATTATACTAGACTAAGTATGTAAACAGGTTGTGATTTCAATTTTATAAAGATTGGTATGATTTTGAAAGGGACAACTATACACCAGAGTTTAAATAAAACGGATGTGAGCAATTATAAACCCTATGGCTTTCAAAATGATAAAAACCCATACCGCAAAGGCTTTAAAAGGCCATGACACAAATAATGTAAACAGTTCAAATAAGAAAATTAACGGTCTTATTTATTTAAAACAATTCAGAAAAACAAATATGACAGACATAAACCATGGAAACCAATGTACTGCAGGCCCATACAGAATATGTCGGGGGTTACACATGTGTGTGAGCACTTAACCTAGAACAGTGGTTTAAAAGCATAGCATAACACATAATGCCAATTATCTTGCGTTTACGTTTCACTGCAGGTGTAAAACTCAGAAATTTGTTAAAATAAAAACCCGAATTATTATACTCTCAAAACACTTGGCTGTGCTTCTTTATTTTCAATTTGTCTATTGATGAAAACTGAATAAAGCTCCTACATGTTGTTTGGGTTTCTTTGTCGTTGGGTTGCATCACTAATTTCCTACATTTACATGCATGTAATTTATTATTATGAATAGGAAGGACATACGTTCCTTGATGTGGATCAATTGGATTAACTTTATATCAAGAAAAACTTTAATATGCATGATACCTATTTTGGATTGAAAAATAAAGTATGTACATGTATAAGTGTAAACAATTGATATAAAAAGAAGATGTGGTATGATTGCCAATGAGACAACTCTCCAAAACTATAGGTCACCATACGGCCTTCAACAATGCGCAAAGCCCATACTGCATACTCAGATATAAAAGGCCCTGAAATGACAGTGTAAAACAATTCAAGCGAATAAACTAACAGCTTGATCTGTGACCAATAATTCATTAATTATTGATATTGAACATTGATTTAAGACAACAATCAATCGAGTATAGGTTTGGCAAGTAATGCCGTCACATTGGACGTAGATTAGAGTAACGAAATATTGGACGTCGATTAGAGTATCAAAATATTGGACGTCGATTTGAGAATGTGACGTCAGATTTGGACATCGATTTGTAAAACGGACGTCGATTTGAGAATGTGACGTCAGATTTGGACATCGATTTGTAAAACGGACGTCGATTTGAGGAACGGACGTCGATCACAGGCCGGACGTCGATTTGAGTCTAACATATATAGCTATTAGCTAGAAAAAGGAAACAAAACTATGAATACATTTTTCTGATAGGACAACATATGTTCCTGTAAGAAAACAGAAATTAGATGATCTAATGATAACAAATACTTTGTCACACTTATCGAAAATCAACCTGTTAAACAATAATGTTGGTGGTCAAAGTTGAACTTGACCTGTATTTTATAGTTTATGACATTTTGTACAAATCAAATTAGGTTTCTTATTGTTCTGAAATCATCGTTGGATTCAAATGCTTTAATTATATGTTTAAGGAGGTACCTAACACTACAGGGAGATAACTCTGTAAAATCAGCTAAATGTTTTAATTACATTGTGTTGTTAAGGGAATATTAAGCTTCTCAATGTTCAAAATTAGTGTTTGTCAAACTGCTATATAACCAGTGTAATTTTTCTGATAAAACGGTTGGTTCAAATTTTAAAAATTTTATAAGTTTTTGTCAAAGGGTCAAAGTAAATAGTATGTAAAAATTTTAGGAAAATTAAACGAACCAAATTAATTTTAGTGAAGGTGTTGGGTACCACCTTAAGTGTATGTGAAATCAGATTTGATGGTATGGAACAAAGTGAGCTCTTTTCCTTTGAAAATACAGATCTCATTCTTGTAATCATGATGTCAATGATGATACAGTTCGGTAGAAACCATTTTAAAAGCTTACATCCATGATTTTTTAGCATTGGCAAATCTATTTTGCTTCATTTGACCTATTATTAACTTCAACATTTAATCTGTCACTATATGCAGTCAATGACTCTTAAATGGCCTACATGAACATTTAATATAGAAACAAGTTAGAAAGTTACCTTGAGAACTGTCCATGTGTCAGTACTAAACCTTCCAATCTTATTGGAAACTTCACATCACAGCTTCCAACCATATTCTGGATTTTAAAGTCAAGAAATTTTGCCTACAAAGAATTAAGATATTTAATGTAAATTGCTGCCATTCATCATTTTTTTTTTAATAGTCCACTGTAATGAAAACTAATCATGGAGGAGTTTACAGCCGGTATTCAAATATTTGTTAAAACTACCTTAACCAAAGCCTCAACCTGAAGCAAGACATACAGATGAACAGACAGAAAAACATAATGCCCCAAAGTGGGGCATAAAAAAGGATATATATTCAATTGATCAAATAATCAACAAATATTTTGCAGTCTACCTATTAACTTATGATTAAAACAACAAAGCAATTTATTTGTTTGTTGAATACATATATATACATGTATGGTCACAATACAAATGAATTCATGTCAATTTCATATTGTTTTTGCAAAATAAAAGAAAAGCTAATATTTTCTGTTTTAATGATTTCTTATATCAACTGTAATAGATATAACACAATTTTTCACTTTCTTAAAGATAAACCATGGAAAACTTTATATAAAAAAAAACAACAAAAAAAACTCAGTTTTATGACAAGATATATAACACAATATGACCTCCATTTTCCCCAAAACATTTAAAGTTTGATTATTTATAAGACCATTATGCATATCGGTGCACTTACAGCAAATCCAAGTTTCTGTACTATTCTTGCATACTTTCTGGCTGCTAATTTTGCCTGATCTTCGCTATATAAGAAAAACAAAACAATATAAATAAGACTACACAGTATCTACATCATGAAATGTTTTCACATATGAATCAGTTATCTGACATTAAAAATGAAATGAGGTCATTCACAATCAGTTCTAAAAAAAAGTTTTTTTTTATTCATAAAGTAAATTAAATGATTCAATAAAAAATGTTGCTCCTATATCCTCAAATAAAGCAGTATAAATAGCACTTGATTTTTTTATATATGTACCTTGGAGTTTTAAGAGAACATTTGATATTCCTACTATATAAAAGTTTACTAACTCTGTGAATTAATAGCAGTGAAGCATGAAACATATAAGTTTAAGTGCCAAACAACTGATGAGAGAAAACTATCCTCCTTTAATTCCATTAATATACCAATTTGTATGATTGTAGATCAGGTAGTATCAGAGGACTGATATAAGATGCAATAGTTGACCAAATTTTGATGGAACACTGTTACAATGTTCATTCTTATACTTGCCTCCTAACTGTCCTTACAACATATCATATAGGACACTTAGTTTCTGCCAAAAACAAAGATGTTTAATCCTGATCAATTTAACAAATTACTGTTTCGTGTCAGAGTTCACTTTGGTGTCTTTTTTTATGGTTTGTGCTTATGCAATGTAAATTTCAGGCTGAACACCATAGTCATACATGTTAGAAACATATACATGTAAAATATAAATTGTATTTGCTACTAAACAGGAGAAATGCTCAGCAATTTCAGAAAGTCTAAATGTTCTTTCTATTTCTAAACCTGCTCCAAATAAATTTCATATTTTTCTACAATGTTCCAATATGGTATAAATATATCATTGTTTATATTCACAAATTGAAATAGGAATTTATATTTTATGAACTGTTCAGAGATTTCTTATATGTATATAGACAAATGTATTTTGATGAGACATTCATCAGTGGGAATAATTGCGTACTACTGAAGTGGGAATTTTGTATATTGCTTTTGAGCTTTTCTCATCACTTGGCGTCTGGCGTCATCCTGCGTCCGTCGTCATTAACTTTTACAAAAATCTTCTCCTCTGAAACTGCTGGGCCAAATTTAACCAAACATTGCCATAATCATTATAAGGGTATCTAGTTTAAAAATTGTGTCCCGTGACCCGCCTAACCAACCAAGATGGCCGCCATGGCTAAAAATAGAACATAGGTATAAAATGCAGTTTTTGGCTTATAACTCAAAAACCAAAGCATTTAGAGCAAATCTGACATGGGGCATAATTGTTAAACAGGTCAAGATCTATCTGCCCTGGAATTTTACAGATGAATTGGACATTCTGTTGTTAGGTTTCTGCTCCTGAATTGGTAATTTTAAGGAAATTTTGCTGTTTTTGGTTATTATCTTTAATATTATTATAGATAGAGATAAACTGTAAACAGCAATAATGTTCAGCAAAGTAAGATTTACAAAAAAGTCAACATGACCAAAATGTTCAACTGACCCCCCTAAGGAGTTATTGCCCTTTATAGTCAATTTTAAACAATTTTCATAAAATTTGTAAATTTTTACTACTGGTAACATTTTTCACAGAAACTACTGGGCCAAGTTCACAACTTCTTCAAGATAGTGATAATTGTACACAGCAAGAATGTTCATTAAAGTAAGATCCACAAAGACATCACCATCACCAAAAACACAATTTTGTCATGAATCCATCTGTGTCCTTTGTTGAATATTCACATAGACCAAGGTGAGCGACACAGGCTCTTTAGAGCCTCTAGTTATTAATGTCACAATTGTTGTCTGTTATGTTTTATTTTTGCTTTGTTTTGTATATGTTTTTTATATGTGTTCATGTGTTTTAGCGATGATCCTTTGGTACTGGATTTTATACTGAATTTATGCATATGATTACGAATTAGTTAGTAAGTTAGTTACTTTGAATAATGTTAAGTTACTCAACATATTTATTTACCTTTTGGCACCTGTACACACCATTTTTCCAGAGCTAAAAATTAAAGCTGTAGTCCTAGGATCTCTTATTCTCATAATAACAGCGGCAAATCGTTTGGGATTATATTCTGCATTTCTTGCATGTAAAGCTATTTTTTTTAAATCGAGTTTACAGCCCAGATTAACAGTACAGACAATGTTTCTGAAAGAAAACAGTTGGTTTGAGAATTAACCTGCACTCTTTATAATACATGTATACATTTTGTACAGGATTTTCCTTTAAACATTCTTAGTGTATTTTCATAAATATTTCCATATTGATTTTTTAATGTAATTATTAAAGTACATGTATTACATGTAATTTACAGACTGTAACAGTGGAAATATAAAATGTGTTACATCATTTGCTGTGTGGATTTCTGAGATAAAGAAATAGTCATGAAAAGTAAATGCAAATAAAAGAAGTCACACATTTTGTATTTTGAAATATGGTAGAAAAGCTGAGTGTAGTATGCATCTATCTATCACATTTGTTAATGAAAAATGAGCCTGTACTCTTAACAAACTTAACCACAGTAAATGATATCTTAATTGTAAAGCAGCTTACTGAAGTTGAGGTTTTAAAGGCATAGTTCCCATGCCCTCTGATGCTGGGGTAGCTGGAGATATAGGTGTCATCGGCCCTCCTGGATTAGGAGTTGGTGGATACAAACTAGCTGTGTTTGATGGTGGCATCACTGGATTTGGAGTAGAACCAAGACCAAAACTACTCATTGCTGGTGACATCATTGGACTCTGAAATTAATATAAATCAAATTTATGTAATAATTTTTCTGTGGTTTTCAGCCAACAGATAAAACTTTGACATGGTTTTACAGATATTTTGTACATTGTTTTAGTGTCTACCATGTCTACTCATTTTTCCTTACATGTTTTTGAGTGGATTTCAATAATGACTATTTAGTTTTGTATTTGTAGATTGAGAAAGAAAAACCTAATATATAAATCATACTTGGAGTCAAAAAATTATAGGCTGATTGCCTATCTTTGTTTACATAAATAACTAGATATCATTGAGATTGGAGCCATCTCTGTGGGCCCCGCTGTCAATAACGTGGGGTAAACAAGTTGTATGGATAATCTGATATGAAGCATTATTTGAAGTTATAACATAGTCTCACATGTGATTTTAATCTAAGATTTTAAGTTAAAACTGATAAATATTCTTAACTTACTTTCATAGTATAATAGTGATATGACTGCATGATGTGAACTCATTGTTGACTACTCTAAGGTGACTTCTGGATATATGGATTGATATTTGAACAAAATGTTTAAAGGTGCTGCCCAATTGATATTTGTCACATATTTTTAGAATTATGCCTTCAATATATTATGACCCACCAAGTATAAAGTATGAAATATTTACGGTTCTCGAGAGGTAGAGCAGACACAATTTGTTAAGAACAATGAACGGATGGACAGACCGACAGACTGACCTTTGACCTAGGATGCATACATTATGACACATTCTCTGGTGTTGGTTAATATATATGTTAAGTTGAAAATGTTTGTCAGGTATAAAGTATGAAATAATAACAGCTGTCCTCTCAAAATATAGTGTGGATCAAATTTGTTAGCGATGGACAGACCAACAGACAGACAGACCTTTGACCTAGGAAGTGGTACATACATCATGACACACCCTCTGGTGTTGGTTAAAATTGATGTCAAGTATAAACTTTGAAATCATAAGGGTTCTCAAGATATAAAGCGGACACGGTCTTCACCACAGGACACAGGGTTGTCAACTGAAACTTAAGTTTTTGACCTTGACCTTTGACCTAGGAAGTTGTACATACATCATGACACACCCTCTGGTGTTGGTTAAAATGGATGTCAAGTATAAACTTTGAAATCATAACGGTTATCTAGATATGGAGCGGACACGATCTTTACCACAGGACACAGGGTTGTAAACTGAAACCAAAAATTTTGACCTTGACCTTTGACCTAGGAAGTTGTATATACATCATGACACACCCTCTGGTGGTGGTTAATAATCATGTTAAGTATTAAGTATAAAATCATAACGGTTATCTAGATATGGAGCGGACAGGATCTTCACCACAGGACACAGGGTTGTCAACTGAAACCAAAGTTTTTTACCTTGACCTTTGACCTAGGAAGTTGTACATACATCATGACAAACCCTCTGTTGTTGGTTAATAATCATGTTAAGTATTAAGTATAAAATCATAACGGTTATCTAGATATGGAGCGGACACGATCTTCACCAAAGGACACAGGGTTGTCAACTGAAATCAAAGTTTTTGACCTTGACCTTTGACCTATAAAGTTGTACATACATGTACATTATGACACACCCTCTGGTGTTGGTTAAAATGGATGTCAAGTATAAACTTTGAAATCATAAGGGTTCTCAAGATATAGACAGACACGGTCTTCACCAAAGGACACAGGGTTGTCAATTGAAACTTAAGTTTTTGACCTTGACCTTTGACCTAGGAAGTTGTACATACATCATGACACACCCTCTGGTGATGGTTAAAATGGATTTCAAGTATAAACTTTGAAATCATAATGGTTCTCAAGATATAGAGCGGACACTAAAGTGGGACAGACGGACGGACAGACGGACAGACAGACGGACGGATGGACTGATCACTATAGGGCGACCCGCCCTAATGAAGTCATAAATAAAACTCCTATAAGCATGATAAGGACCATCGTAACATACATTTATAAATTTTATTACAGCAGTCAGTCATAAGAAAACTCATAATTGTTCAAAAGACTTTGCATTATTTGGCAATACTAAGACTGTATACATTTGTATTGCTAATTTGGAATCTGCGACTCTTGAACCTTTGACATCATACAATAATCACTTTCCCTTTGATGTGTAAAGATATTGTCTCTTGTAATTTGCAGGAAGCCATGTGATGTCCGTTAAAGGCAGACAAACAGTAATATGATGTATTATTTATTGGTAAAAAAAATTACCTGAATTGACTGCATTGGCGACTGCATTGACTGCATAGGCTGTGGAGTCAAGCCAGTGCCATACGAGGCAAAATTCCCTTGATTTGGATCCATATTTTTTACTTTTTAGCTAATCTTATAATTTTCTGTTCGCTACCAACTGAAAAGTGGTGTTGGTTGTGTTAAGGCGGTGGAATAGTTCACCCAATTGGCATTGCACCATACACACTCATTTTTAAAATTTTATTTTTTTACGTGAATTTTAATCGATACAAATGGTTAGTTCATATAACAGGTAAGAGTTCTTGTTGTCTGAAAAATTTAGAGGGAAACTATGTGCAGTTCAATTAGGCCATGGAACATCACGCTGTCGGTCTTTAGTCCTAGAAGTAGTAAATAATGAAAACAGTGAGCCGCGGAAACTGTCGCCTATGTTCACAAGAAAAAATCAATCGCTTAGAACATCACGAAAAATGTGAGGACATAAAGTACTAAGACTACAAAATCGCCACATACAGTGTTCGCCCTTAATAAAAACCGAGAGCAGCATCATATTCGTTTTTACTTCTTAAAATCAGTGAACACATTCACAACTTCAATATGTGTACAAACATTCGTTTAAGGGGGTTCGCGGGTCTAAATCATTTATATAGGATTTCTCTATATTTTTCTATAAATGAACTTCATCTTATAGTTAATAGAAAAATAGAATAAAAGAGTGGGGTCACCGTTCATTTGCGCTCACAATCTGCCTTCGAAAGAAGCATACATTTTTGTAAAAGTGTTTTTTTTCTGTTGAAGTAATAGGAGAAAAAAAGTTAATATCGAAATAAAAAAAGAAATTTATTACAGAAATCGCTCAAATTTTACAATAATTTAGTTTAAGTACAGCTTTTATGGAAATTATATTAAAAAATATAGGTCACCGATGAGTTGAAAAAGATATTTCTATTTTAAAGCCAAAAAATGGCATTTTTCCACCAAAGGGAGATAATTTGGAACTTTTTCAATGATGTATACATTTTAAAAGTTATCTGGGGCTAACACGAATTGATTGTTTTGAATGATTTTTGTACCATATTATAAAGTAACCAAATACAAAAGGTAACAAATAAAATTTGTAATGAAAAACAAATGTTTATTTTTTTCATAAATTTGTATACCCTCGAGCCTCCTTAAGTGAAACGGAAATCAAGTTGGTTCAATAATCAACATTCAGCTGTACATTCATTTTTATTTTTATTTTGTAGCATTCATTTTCAACACTCAACATTTGATTTCAACATTCCACATTCGATTTCAACATTCAAAATTCGATTTCAACATCAACTTTCAAATTATTATTAATTTTTTTTTTTAACTTTTTTTAAAAACTTTTTTTTTCAACATTCGCTTTCAACATTCAACAATCATTCGTTTTCAAAATTCAACATCACTATATGAAAATTGCATGCAAAAGAAAACACGACTATATTAAACAACTTCTCAATAAAACTTGTGCTGCCGAAAAAATGTATTGGCTTTTAAACCGGAACAGCACGTCTTACATGATATCTACATCTACATAATACTTCGTCTTTTCAGTATGTTGAAGCAGAGACATATAATACATTGTATTATATGTCTCTGGTTGAAGATTACAAGAAGGCATTGATATTGATGCACAATTATTGTAGCAGTCTAAAGCCGACATTAATTGAACGTGGGAACACTCATAATTGAGTATAATTACTCACAGAGAGCATATTGGTTCAGCCATTACATGGACCGAGAAAGAGATGGATGACAAAATTTCAGTCGAGGGTTGGTATTTTTTATGGAATACACAAGTTATACAAATGGATACTAACACTACCACACCCTTATATGTCTATCAAAAAATTATGGATAATGAAGACAGATATGCTCTTGCACTAATGACATAACTAATTAGATAATACTAGTCCAGTCATTCTAGCCAAAATATGACTAAACCTCAAACTAATTGCAACAGGAACAGTCATGTTGGTGACCTTCGGCTGTCGTTTTTTTTTATGGTCGGGTTGTTGTCTCTTTGCCATGATACATTCCCCGTTTCCATTCTCAATTTTATGACATATCCCCACTTTATAAGTGTATAATGTTCAATGTTCTAATCAACTCAAGTATTCAAATCATGTTAATGTTAAGTCATGATTGTAAGTTTTGTAGTCTGTAATAAAACTAATTATTCTGCCCATATACACGTGTAGATATGTTTCCTAGTACGGGCATTGTGATTAAAATTGTTTGTTTTTGTATTTATTACATACTGCTATGTGGAGACTTGAATCACTTGGAAACATGATCCACTATAACGATATTCTTTGCAGAAATGAACCAAAGGAAAAACACTTGATTCATAGCACATTGCCTTTCAAAGCCAATAGCAACAGAAAACTGGTAAGTAAAGCCAATCAACATCAGTCATTGCGAGGACGGCAAAACGAAAAAAAAAAACAATCTAAAAATATCAAATAACCATATCCAATGGAGATCAATGGAGTAAACAAAATACATAAAAAAAGAACTGTCATATTCCTGATTTGGTACATGCATTTTCAAATGTAGAAAATGGTGGATTAAACCTGATTTTATAGCGCTAAACCTCTCACCTTGATGACAGTCTTATCAAATTCCGTTATATTTACAATGATGCGTGAACTAAACAGACATAATAAATAAAATAGTCAAAATATGGGTACAGCAGTCTGTAATCAGACTTTAATTTTATAAAAATTGTATGTCTGCCCTGACGGTGTTTTCTTATTGAGTAATAAGAGTAAATGATGCTGTAAAATGGACATAATCGATATTAACAAAGGATTGTAATCTGGCATCCTTCTCTAAGGGTCGGATCATAACGAGGAGAAGGGGACACTGTTAAGGCTAGCCAAGATGTAGAAAAGAGAAAAAAACGAAAATATACGAAAGTTGTTCAAAGCTCCTACAAGTTGAAGTTATAGGATTACACGAATTACATAAACCCTGGCTATAATCAGTAGGGAGTTATCCAGTATAGAGTTTGGTATGATCCGTTTTGGACCAACTTTACGGTATAGAGGATTCTCTTCTTGGACCTATGCAATGTAAAACCTGTTAAATTGATTTCATTTTGTCGTCGAATGTGTAGAATTTGAGTCTTTTAATCCGATACAAACCAATGGTTGCAATTCTTGAATTTTGAAACTTGTTGGCTTTCATTCATAAGCTTTTCTTTTTCTTGTAGGAAAAGGAATATTTTTTTTTCTTCAGTGTAAAGAGCTTATACTTATACCACGTCACCTCACCTATCCTCTTCATGCCGGTCGGCATTTAAGGTTAAGGCCCTAAACTTATACCACTCAATGTATATTCTGCTTTTGTAACTGAAATGCATTTTCGTATCGATGAAATAATAACGGTTTGATATTTGCTATTACATATATTTCGAATTTTGCATGCGACTATTTCTCTCTGTGTATGTTATGTTATCTTGCTTATCAGACAAGGATGTCCGTTCAAACTACAGTTAAATAAGATAACAAATGAACTCATCATAGATACCCAGGACTAAATTTTGTATATACGCCAGACGCGCGTTTCGTCTACAAAAGACTCATCAGTGACCCTCGAATCCAAAAAAGTTCATAAGGCCAAATAAAGTACGAAGTTGAAGAGCATTGAGGACCAAAATTCCCCAGTAAAAGTTTTGCCAAATCCAGCTAAGGTAATCTATGCCGGAGGTATTTCAAAAATTCTAAATTTTGTGAGTTGATTTATAAATATAACCATATCAATAGTCACATATAACTTCCAACTAGCTATAGCTAATTGTCATTAAGATACAACCCTCTGTATGGTGGTTTCCATTAATAGCTTGTTTTCATTTTGACATAAGTTAAGTATGATCAAGTCCTGTAGGTTTATTAATAAAATATCAAAGAGCAGTCATTTTTAAAGACTAGCAAACAAAATGTAAAATCTAGCACTGAAGAGCTGAAGATATTAAGTAAGAGCTGCAAAAAATGAAGTAGGCTCAAGATGCAAGACTTAATCAATTGATTCACTGAGGATAGCTGGATACGACTGCAGAGGTTCAATCCTGAAAAGTTGGGGCCAAATTTTATCCCCCCTTTATTTGTTGCTTTTTGCAATACACTATGCTGTTGCAAATTGACTACTCCCTCAAAAAAAATATTCAACACCCTTCCCCCCCCCCTTTTGCACAAAAATATTACTTGAAGAAATTATCTGTTTAATTTCTGAAATCTTGAGAACCCCCTCCCCCATATCTTTTTTTTCAAGATGGTCATAATCTCAATTTAAATTTCCAATGTAGTTTGCAACCATAATTACCCATTTAAATACATCATAAAAGTCTTAAAATAGAAAATGACATACATAATCATGGCTAGAATTATATACCTTAATCAGCAATCTTTAAAAAAGCAAGTTCTAAAAATAAATTGACAGCTCATACAATTGAGAATGGAAATGGGGAATGTGTCAAAGAGACAACAACCCGACCAAATAAAAAAACAACAGCAGAAGGTCACCAACAGGTCTTCAATGTAGCGAGAAATTCACGCACCAGGAGGCGTCCTTCAGCTGGCCCCTAAACAAATATATACTAGTTATACCAGTGATAATGAACGTCATACTAATTTCCAAATTGTACACAAGAAACTAAAATTAAAATAATACAAGACTTACAAAGGCCAGAGGCTCCTGACTTGGGACAGGCGCAAAAATGCGGCGGGGTTAAACATGTTTGTGAGATCTCAACCCTCCCCCTATACCTCTAACCAATGTAGAAAAGTAAACGCATAACAATACGCACATTAAAATTCAGTTCAAGAAAAGTCCGAGTCTGATGTCAGAAGATGTAACCAAAGAAAATAAACAACATGACAATAATACATAAATAACTAGTTGCTTCGCAGGGCGCAGCATTATACGACTGCAGATGTAGAACCCTGAACAGATGGGACAAGTGGGACAGTGGGACAGATGGACGCAACTTTTAAGTTTGATACAGCTTTAAATATGGATTTTGATTAAATAGTTGACACAACATAGGTTTATGTCACATTATGATTTGGACCCTTTGGACCTTAATGTAAACCAATTTGAAAACTGGACCAAAAAATAAGAATCTACATACACAGTTAGATTTGGAATATCAAAGAACCCCATTTATTCAATTTTTGATGAAATCAAACAAAGTTTAATTTTGGACCTTGATTTGGACCAACTTGAAAACTGGGCCAATAATTAAAAATCTAAGTACATTTTTAGATTCAGCATATCAAAGAACCCCAAGGATTCAATTTTTGTCAAAATCAAACAAAGTTTAAGTTTGGACCCTTTGGACCTTAATGTAAACCAATTTGAAAACAGGACAAAAAATTAAGAATCTACATACACAGTTAGATTTGGCATATCAAAGAACCCCAATTATTCAATTTTTGATGAAATCAAACAAAGTTTAATTTTGGACCCTTTGGGCCCCAAATTCCTAAACTGTTGGGACCGAAACTCCCAAAATCAATACCAACCTTCCTTTTATGGTCATAAACCTTGTGTTTAAATTTCATAGATTTCTATTCACTTAAACTAAAGTTATAATGTACTGATTTCAATTCAAATTTCTAATGAAGTTTGCAACAATAACTGCTCATTTAAATACATCATACAATATTAAAATGTAATAAAAGGTGCTTGTTATCACTGAATGGTAAAGATTGTTTTTGATTTATCAGTTGGTAGTAAAAATGAAAATACATTGTATATTGTATAAAACTATGATTAAAGTTGATTCAACTACTATTCTATACAAAGAAAGATAACTCCAATTGAAAAAAAATATTGCTATTTCACAATATTGTGCAATTAGATATTTCTTGCTATTGTGCAATACTGTGCAATTGAAAATTTCTTGCTATTGCACAATACTTAATATGATAATTTTGAATCCTGATTTGGACCAACTTGAAAACTGGGCCCATAATCAAATAATCAAAGTACATGTTCAGATAAAGCATATCAAAGAACCCCAAGAATTTAATTTTTGTTAAAATCAAACTTAGTTTAATTTTGGACCCTTTGGACCTTAATGTAGACCAATTTGAAAACTGGACCAAAAATTAAGAATCTACATACACAGTTAGATTTGGCTTATCAAAGAACCCCATTTATTCAATGAAATCAAACAAATTTTAATTTTGGACCCCAATTTAGACCAACTTGAAAACTGGGCCAATAATTAAAAATCTAAGTTCATTTTTAGATTCAGCATATCAATAAACCCAAAGGATTCAATTTTTGTCAAAATCAAACAAAGTTTAAGTTTGGACCCTTTGGCATGTTTGGACCTTAATGTAAATCAATCTGAAAACGGGACCAAAAATTAAGAATCTACATACACAGTTAGATTCGGCATATCAAAGAACCCCAATTATTAAATTTTTGATGAAATCAAACAAAGTTTAATTTTGTACCCTATGGGCCCCAAATTCCTAAACTGTTGGGATCTCAACTCCGCAAATCAATCCCAACCTTCCTTTTGTGGTCATAAACCTTGTGTCAAAATTTCATAGATTTCTATTTACTTAAACTAAAGTTACTGTGCGAAAACCAAGAAAATGCTTATTTGGGCCCTTTTTGGCCCCGAATTCCTAAAATGTTGGGATCAAAACTCCCAAAATCAATTCGAACCTTCCTTTTGTGGTCATAAACCTTGTGTTAAAATTTCATAGATTTTTATTCACTTTTACTAAAGTTAGAGTGCGAAAACTATAAGTATTTGGACGAAGGAGACGACGATGCAGACACCGACGCCGACGCCAACATGATAGCAATATAGGACTGAAAATTTTTCAAATTTTGCGGTCGTATAACAACAGACTACTAGCAGTTAACTGACATGCCAGCTCCAGACTTCAATTAAACTGACTGAAAGATTATGATTATGATTATCACTTCGAAGCAATACATAATTTGAAAGCAGTGTAAGGGAGGCAATTCAACACAACATTGTACTTGTCCATAAACCAGGAAACCAGGAAAGCCTCGTTTCCCCCTAACTCCTTAATGGTTTGAGCCATGACCCTCCAAAAACAAATTCTAACCATCCCTTTGTGGTATTGAAACTTGTGGTATAATTTCAATGAGATCCATACAAGGTTCCACAAGTTATTGTCTTGAAACTAGAAAAATGCTTATTTGGGCCCCTAAAGCCAAACTGTTTAGACCATAACCCCAAAAATCAATTCCAACCTTCCTTTTGAGGTTACAAACCTTGTATTAAAATTCCATATATTTGTATATACTAAAGTTATTGCCCAGAAACTAAACATCTTCGGAAAATGCTGACAACCATGTGAAACCAATAAACACAAAACCAGTTGCTTCACTGGGTGCAACTTAATACGACCGCAGAGGTTGAACCCTGAACGATTGAGGCAAGTATGGACACAACATTCAAGCTGAATTCAGCTCTATATTTGGATTGTGATAAAATAGTTGACACAGCATAGGTTTCTGACACAGAAAGAATGTGGTCTAATGAACTTAAAATTATTTAAACTACAAAGTGAAACATTTTTAATTTTTTATATATTTCCCCCATTACAATGATTATGTTAGTACACACAATTCGGTTTAAATGGAAGACACCTTATCATATACTAAATGTCACATTTTAAAAAGCGTTCAGATACATTAACTTTTATGTTAGTGGATATATACTCGTCAATTGATGTGCTCCTGTATTGGAAGAAGATGCTCAAAACCGACTTTTACAGAGAGAATGAAAACTGCCGTTTTTCTTTCCAATCTCATGTATCCCCAGTAATTATATAAATTGCAAGTTGACCTAGAAATTAAATCATTGCATCATGTCGATGTTTGAATCATCAAGAGCAAACATAATTATGTTTAGTGTAAACAAATACTGATTTTAAATTAGTGTATGAATTCTGAGAATGATTTTAATAATCAGTAAAGGATATCCCTGCTTCTGCGTAGTGTGGCATTCCAACACTGACATCATTACAATAACAGGTTGGATATATTTAGAATATTTCGATTTTTTCCGGATTGTAAAAGAAACATATATAGTGTGAGGGAGAGCTCAAAATACGACAAATTCACAAGAAACAGAAGTGAAATGTGTGAAAAAGTGTTTTAATTCAATCTATTTATTTTTGTGTCTCCTTCTCATCAATCTCAGCAAGATTTTTTGGGGTGTTTTCCAACCTATCAAAACAAAACAATTGACGTAAGGGCTTGTCACTCTGGCCAACCTCATAAGAGATCATTGACAGCTAAGCCGTCTTTCCCCAAAAACATCAACTATATTTATATAAGTCACATCTTTTGATGACCTTATTATTAAATGAATCATTGGCCATATTTCTAAATGAGAGTTACAAAGGTTTAGACCTTGAATAAACAAGAGTGCACACACTGAAATGTCTCGCCATTGATATTATGTTGATAGACCTAAATATAAAGCTTTATTACAACTGTCACATAAACTCGACATTAACCAAGAAAACGAAACATTGATCAATAAACCATGAAAATTAGGTCAAGGTCAGATGAACCATGCCAGGCAGACATGAACAGCTAACAATTCTTCAATACAACCAATATAGTTGACTTATTGCTTATGAATTAAGAAAAACAGACCAAAACACAAAAACTTTAACACTTAGCAATGGACCGTGAAAATGAGGTCAAGGTCAAATAAAACCTGCATAACAGACATTTAGATCATAAAATATTTCCATACATCAGATTTAGTTGACCAAATGCATAAAGTGTTAAAAAAAATAGACCAAAAACTAATCCCAAAAACTCAAAAACTTAACTTTGACCATTGAACCATGAAAATGAGGTCAAGGTCAGATGACACCTGTCAGTTAGACATGTACACCTTACAATCATTCCATACACCAAATATAGTAAACCTATTGCATGAAGTTGAAGAAAAAGAGACCAAAACACAAAAACTTACCTATAACCACTGAACCATGAAAATGAGGTCAAGGTCAAATGACACCTGCCAGTTGGACATGTACACATTACAGTCCTTCCATACACCGAATATACTAGACCTATTGCTTATAGTATCTGAGATATGGACTTGACCACCAAAACTTAACCTTGTTCACTGATCCATGAAATGAGGTCGAGGTCAAGTGAAAACTGTCTGACGGGCATGAGGACCTTGCAAGGTACGCACATACCAAATATAGTTATCCAATTATTTATAATAAGAGAGAAATTAACATTACAAAAAATCTTAACTTTTTTTACAAGTAGTCACTGAACCATGAAAATAAGGTCAAGGACATTGGACATGTGACTGACGGAAAGTTCGTAACATGAGGCATCTATATTCAGAGTATGAAGCATCCAGGTCTTCTACCTTCTAAAATATAAAGCTTTTAAGAAGTGAGCTAACGCCGACGCGGGATCACTATCCCTATGTTGAGCTTTCTGCAACAAAAGTTGCAGGCTCGACAAAAATATGATTATCAAAAAGAATGTGTCCATAGCACACGGATACCCCCCTTGAAATATTTATTAGAAAGATCTTTTCATTTGGGGCATGAATTTTTTTTGTGTACTAAATTTCAAGTTGAAAGGACTGGAACTTCATCAGAAACTACCTTGACAATTTATTTTAATCTGAAGTGGGGCATATAAATGAGAAAACTGGCAGGGATAAGGTCATAAAACAGAGTTAATTTCTTTTTTTAATGTATCAATATGTATAACGAATTGATGAGAATGTCAAGGTCACAAAAGCACTAGTGAAAATTAATCTTGATCAGGGTGGTGTAATCATCAGTCTTTTTCTGCAATAGCTACTAAGTGTTGGTCTATTTCTTCTTCACTCAGAGTTCTGAAAAATAAAATTTAAACCATTGTTCATCAATGTAAACAAAATAGCTACCAGGTGTAATAATAATATGCATGGCTCTAATATTCCCAGTGGGCCATTATTCAAGAGGCTAAATGTACTTTAATGTAGCAAACGTACCCCCAGCTAGACTGATGTTCAAATTTAATAATTCCAACCAGTCCACAGCTGAGCTCAATCAGAAATTTTCAAAATTTTCAACCCTCATATTTTTTTTTAATCATACTGACTCTTAAAATTAAACAATCCTTCTTGATCAGATGATTGATTGATTGTTGACTGCTAGACTGCCAGTGGTGAATATTTCATTCATTTTTAGGACAAGAATAAATTAACATTACAATCAACTACTGTGGATTCATTTATTAGCGTGGGTACCAATTTTCGTGGTTATAGAAAATCTGGCATATTCAGGGATATTTAATTTTGTGGTTTTAACAAAGTCTGCATACATTCTTTTAGAAATTTGTAATTCATGGAAAAATTAAAATTGTATTTCTCCTGTACCCACAAAATTGGTATCCATCAAATATTAATGAATCCAATGTATACAATAGGCAAGTTAAATAGAGAGGTAGGTTTGGATAAAGGGTTGGAAGCTTGAACCTTCAACTTTAAAAGTTTCTACCAGCATTTGTTTTCATACATAAATATGTTTTATCAGAAAAATTACACTGGTTATATAGCAGTTTGACAAACACTTATTTTGATCATTGGGAAGCTTAATATTCCCTTAACAACACAATGTAATTAAAACGTTTAGCTGAAGTACATGGATGCCCTACTCGCACTGTCATTTTCTATGTTCAGTGGGCCATGAAATTGGGGTAAAAACTCTAATTTGGCATTAAAATTAGAAAGATCATATCATAGGGAACATGTGTACTAAGTTTCAAGTTGATTGGACTTCAACTTCATCAAAAACTAACTTGACCAAAAACTTTAACCTGAAGCGAGAGAAACGAACGAACATACGCACAGACTCATGACAGACCAGAAAACATAATGCCAGCCCCTCTACTATCCTAGGGGGGGCATAAAAATGATGACGTATGTTGATTAAGGAACTACATTGAAATGTGAAATATCATTGTAATGGAGATATTTTATGTAAGTGAATACATGGAAGCTTCATAATTATATTCATATTAAAGCCAAAAATTTGTCCATAAAATAATATACAAGAGGGTTTGGATGGGATTAAATGATTAAAGAATAATGCCCTTAAAAAATTAATATTAGAGAATACAGGCAAAAAAATGAAGATTAGAGAAAAAGAGTTCACTTTTTGAAGATAAGAGAAAAAGAGTTAATTTTTTGAATATTAGAGAAAAAAGGGTTGAAGAGTAGAGAAATAAACAGCTGTGCCATGAGCAAATGATACGCCCGACGTCTTGTCTGGAAGTTTTATGCAATAATCATAAATAGTTTCTGAGAAAGTTTTAAGCAATAACCATATATTATATTGATTTTGAGACACAGCGGGACATGTGAAATCCCCAACTTTTTTACAAAAAACTAAATATCACTAAAATAAAATTTTGAATCAAAACCAAAAAGTATACATATCTTTAGATTAATATAACAAAGAAGTGTTTAAAGTTTTAAGCAATAATCATAAATTGTTTTTGAGTTACGGCACAACATGTAAAAAAACCACCTCCCCCTTTTTTACAAAATACTCAATAACTCAAAAATGAAATTTTGAATCATCACCAAAAAGTATACAGATCTTTAGATTAATATAACTAAGACATGTGTAAAGTTTTAAGCAATGATCATAAATCGTTTTTGAGATATGGTGCGACATGTAAAAAAAACCTCCCCTTTTTTACCAAATTCTCAATAACTCAAAAATAAAATTTTGAATCATCACCAAAAAGTATACAGATATTAAGATTAATATAACAAAGAAGTGTTTGAAGTTTTAAGCCATAATCAAGAATTGTTTTTGAGATACGGTGCGACATTTGAAAACCAGATGCTCCGCAGGGCGTAGCTTTATACGACCGCAGAGGTTGAACCCTGAACGGTTGGGGCAAGTATGGACACAACATTCAAGCTGGATTCAGCTCTAAATTTGGATTGTGATTAAATAGTTGACACAGCATAGGTTTCTGACACAGAATCAATGTGTTCTTATGAACTTAAAATTTTTGTTTTCTCTTAGAGCAATTCACTATGCTGTTGAATATTAATCCTCTCAAAAAAATGTTTGAAGAAATTTTCTTTTAATTTATGAAATTTCAAATGAGAAAAATTAAACCCAAATTTTTTAATCACATCCCCCTTTCCCTTATTCCAAAACTAATCTCAATTAAAATATTCTAATGGAGTTTGCAACAATAACTACTCATTTAAATACATCATAAAATATTAAGGTGTAAAAAAACTGCTTGTTATCACTGAATGGTAAAGATTATTTAAATTTATCAGTTGGTAGTAAAAAGTGAATATACATTGTATATTGTATATAACAAAGATTTAAGTTGATTATGGACAAAGAAAGATAACTCCAATTAAAAAAAAATCTTGCAAAAAGATATTTCTTGCTTACTATTCTGGACAAAGAAAGATAACTCTAATTAAAAAAAAATTGCTATTTCACAATATTGTGAAATTAGATATTTCTTGCCATTGCACAATACTGTGCAATTGAAAAGACTTGCTATTGCACAATACTTATATAATAATTTTAGATCCTGATTTGGACCAACTTGAAAACTGGGCCCATAATCAAAAATCTAAGTACATGTTTAGATTCAGCATATCAATTTCAATTTGGACCCTTTGGACCTTAATGTAGGCCAATTTGAAAACGGGACCAAAAATGAAGAATCTACATACACAGTTAGAATTGGCATATCAAAGAACCCCATTTATTCAATTTTTGATGAAATCAAATAAAGTTTAATTTTGGACCCAGATTTGGACCAACTTGAAAACTGGGCCAATAATCAAGAATCTAAGTACATTTTTAGATTCAACATATCAAAGAACCCAACCGATTCATTTTTTGTCAAAATCAAACTAAGTTTAATTTTGGACCTTTGGACCTTAATGTAGACCAATTTGAAAACGGGACCAAAAGTTAAGAATCTACATACACAGTTAGATTCGGCATATCAAAGAACCCCAATTATTCAATTTTGATAAAATCAAACAAAGTTTAATTTTGGACCCTTTGGGC
Source organism: Mytilus trossulus (assembly GCF_036588685.1). Classification (NCBI taxonomy): domain Eukaryota; kingdom Metazoa; phylum Mollusca; class Bivalvia; order Mytilida; family Mytilidae; genus Mytilus; species Mytilus trossulus. Next base: position 63,138,348 of record NC_086375.1, read on the forward strand.
CCCTTTTTCCTAAACTGTTGGGACCAAAACTCCCAAATCAATACCAACCTTCCTTTTATGGTCATAAACCTTGTGTTTAAATTTCATTGATTTCTATTAACTTAAACTAAAGGTATAGTGCGAAAACCAAGAAAATGCTTATTTGGCCCCTAATTCCTAAAATGTTGGGACCAAAACTCCCAAAATCAATACCAACCTTCCTTTTATGGTCATAAACCTTGTGTTAAAATTTCATAGATTTCTATTCACTTTTACTAAAGTTAGAGTGCGAAAACTAAAAGTATTCGGACGACGACGACGACGCCAACGTGATAGCAATATACGACGAAAATTTTTTCAAAATTTGCGGTCGTATAAAAACACACCCCTGATGTGGTTACAAAGTGCCGTAACTCAAAAAGTTTAATCTGGTCCAAGGACACAGTTATCGTCCTTTGGTTTTCGTTGTCTACGAATATAGTCCCTAGTGTAAACAGTGTATAACTTGCATGTTTTACTTGATACACTTTCCCAATTTATATCTTGATATTAAATGCATGAAATATTAAGTAGGGGGATGTTATTACATGTCAAAAAAATTTGGGTGCTGAATCTTTATGTTAAGTAGTGAATTGGTCCAGTTCTAAAAGGTCAAATTTTATCACGTCTGAAGCTGTCAAACTTTTACACCCCCTTAACACAGAATTGTCAATATTTTGAGTTAGAGCTGGTAGAAGTTTCTATAATTTTGATATTATTTGTCCCACTGGTAGTACATTACACTGTAAAAATCTTTTTGAGAAAGAGCAGGTGCGATTTTTTTAATTTGAATTTATTGTCTAAAAGAAATGCACTACGAAATAACTGTGTTCTCGGGCCTAAGAGATGGATTCCTGAAATTTAGATTCTGTACTTTGGGAACTTTCCTGAATGATTTGCTGGTTTCAATTTGTCAAACTCAATAAAAGTAAAGGATTTACATCTTTGGTTTACAGAAATTCTGTTAAAATGTGCCATTTTGGCATTCTACGGCTATAGTAAGCATTTTAAAGCAGTTTACATTTTATGCCTAAGAGGCATGCTGCCTCTCTATCTGACAGCTTTTTTGTTCCTGATATTTGTGTTTTTATGCCTAAATCAGATTTAATTAACCATTTGTGAACTCTGAATATAGAGAAAAGTAGATTATCACAGAAAAAAAGTGCAGAACATTTTTTATTCATGGCCCTGGTTAAACGGCCTAATTGATGTATGTAAAATGTGAAGCGCTTTGTACATCAAATCTGTAGTCCATCACAAATATTCACTAAATCTGTAAAAAAGCACTTTACTATATTCAGTACACCTTTCTCCTTTATAGGCTACCTTATTTTTTTCCTGTAATATAGTAAGTGGTCCAAATTTATGCCTATTGAGACTAAAACTAAATGCAAGTTTTCCATTGAAAAGTGAAAAAAACATATTGATTTTGAGACACAGCGGGACATGTGAAATCCCCAACTTTTTTACAAAAAACTAAATATCACTAAAATAAAATTTTGAATCAAAACCAAAAAGTATACATATCTTTAGATTAATATAACAAAGAAGTGTTTAAAGTTTTAAGCAATAATCATAAATTGTTTTTGAGTTACGGCACAACATGTAAAAAAACCACCTCCCCCTTTTTTACAAAATACTCAATAACTCAAAAATGAAATTTTGAATCATCACCAAAAAGTATACAGATCTTTAGATTAATATAACTAAGACATGTGTAAAGTTTTAAGCAATGATCATAAATCGTTTTTGAGATATGGTGCGACATGTAAAAAAAACCTCCCCTTTTTTACCAAATTCTCAATAACTCAAAAATAAAATTTTGAATCATCACCAAAAAGTATACAGATATTAAGATTAATATAACAAAGAAGTGTTTGAAGTTTTAAGCCATAATCAAGAATTGTTTTTGAGATACGGTGCGACATTTGAAAACCAGATGCTCCGCAGGGCGTAGCTTTATACGACCGCAGAGGTTGAACCCTGAACGGTTGGGGCAAGTATGGACACAACATTCAAGCTGGATTCAGCTCTAAATTTGGATTGTGATTAAATAGTTGACACAGCATAGGTTTCTGACACAGAATCAATGTGTTCTTATGAACTTAAAATTTTTGTTTTCTCTTAGAGCAATTCACTATGCTGTTGAATATTAATCCTCTCAAAAAAATGTTTGAAGAAATTTTCTTTTAATTTATGAAATTTCAAATGAGAAAAATTAAACCCAAATTTTTTAATCACATCCCCCTTTCCCTTATTCCAAAACTAATCTCAATTAAAATATTCTAATGGAGTTTGCAACAATAACTACTCATTTAAATACATCATAAAATATTAAGGTGTAAAAAAACTGCTTGTTATCACTGAATGGTAAAGATTATTTAAATTTATCAGTTGGTAGTAAAAAGTGAATATACATTGTATATTGTATATAACAAAGATTTAAGTTGATTATGGACAAAGAAAGATAACTCCAATTAAAAAAAAAATCTTGCAAAAAGATATTTCTTGCTTACTATTCTGGACAAAGAAAGATAACTCTAATTAAAAAAAAATTGCTATTTCACAATATTGTGAAATTAGATATTTCTTGCCATTGCACAATACTGTGCAATTGAAAAGACTTGCTATTGCACAATACTTATATAATAATTTTAGATCCTGATTTGGACCAACTTGAAAACTGGGCCCATAATCAAAAATCTAAGTACATGTTTAGATTCAGCATATCAATTTCAATTTGGACCCTTTGGACCTTAATGTAGGCCAATTTGAAAACGGGACCAAAAATGAAGAATCTACATACACAGTTAGAATTGGCATATCAAAGAACCCCATTTATTCAATTTTTGATGAAATCAAATAAAGTTTAATTTTGGACCCAGATTTGGACCAACTTGAAAACTGGGCCAATAATCAAGAATCTAAGTACATTTTTAGATTCAACATATCAAAGAACCCAACCGATTCATTTTTTGTCAAAATCAAACTCAGTTTAATTTTGGACCTTTGGACCTTAATGTAGACCAATTTGAAAACGGGACCAAAAGTTAAGAATCTACATACACAGTTAGATTCGGCATATCAAAGAACCCCAATTATTCAATTTTGATAAAATCAAACAAAGTTTAATTTTGGACCCTTTGGGCCCCTTTTTCCTAAACTGTTGGGACCAAAACTCCCAAATCAATACCAACCTTCCTTTTATGGTCATAAACCTTGTGTTTAAATTTCATTGATTTCTATTAACTTAAACTAAAGGTATAGTGCGAAAACCAAGAAAATGCTTATTTGGGCCCTTTTTGGCCCCTAATTCCTAAAATGTTGGGACCAAAACTCCCAAAATCAATACCAACCTTCCTTTTATGGTCATAAACCTTGTGTTAAAATTTCATAGATTTCTATTCACTTTTACTAAAGTTAGAGTGCGAAAACTAAAAGTATTCGGACGACGACGACGACGCCAACGTGATAGCAATATACGACGAAAATTTTTTCAAAATTTGCGGTCGTATAAAAACACACCCCTGATGTGGTTACAAAGTGCCGTAACTCAAAAAGTTTAATCTGGTCCAAGGACACAGTTATCGTCCTTTGGTTTTCGTTGTCTACGAATATAGTCCCTAGTGTAAACAGTGTATAACTTGCATGTTTTACTTGATACACTTTCCCAATTTATATCTTGATATTAAATGCATGAAATATTAAGTAGGGGGATGTTATTACATGTCAAAAAAATTTGGGTGCTGAATCTTTATGTTAAGTAGTGAATTGGTCCAGTTCTAAAAGGTCAAATTTTATCACGTCTGAAGCTGTCAAACTTTTACACCCCCTTAACACAGAATTGTCAATATTTTGAGTTAGAGCTGGTAGAAGTTTCTATAATTTTGATATTATTTGTCTCACTGGTAGTACATTACACTGTAAAAATCTTTTTGAGAAAGAGCAGGTGCGATTTTTTTAATTTGAATTTATTGTCTAAAAGAAATGCACTACGAAATAACTGTGTTCTCAGGCCTAAGAGATGGATTCCTGAAATTTAGATTCTGTACTTTGGGAACTTTCCTGAATGATTTGCTGGTTTCAATTTGTCAAACTCAATAAAAGTAAAGGATTTACATCTTTGGTTTACAGAAATTCTGTTAAAATGTGCCATTTTGGCATTCTACGGCTATAGTAAGCATTTTAAAGCAGTTTACATTTTATGCCTAAGAGGCATGCTGCCTCTCTATCTGACAGCTTTTTTGTTCCTGATATTTGTGTTTTTATGCCTAAATCAGATTTAATTAACCATTTGTGAACTCTGAATATAGAGAAAAGTAGATTATCACAGAAAAAAAGTGCAGAATATTTTTTATTCATGGCCCTGGTTAAACGGCCTAATTGATGTATGTAAAATGTGAAGCGCTTTGTACATCAAATCTGTAGTCCATCACAAATATTTCACTAAATCTGTAAAAAAGCACTTTACTATATTCAGTACACCTTTCTCCTTTATAGGCTACCTTATTTTTTTCCTGTAATATAGTAAGTGGTCCAAATTTATGCCTATTGAGACTAAAACTAAATGCAAGTTTTCCATTGAAAAGTGAAAAAAACTGGCCGTCAGACCATATTGTCTTTTAAAAAATTCAAATGCAAGAGTCCTTTTGCAATTAGACTTCTTGTATCATAACACCTTAGCATAGAAATGAGCAAAAAGTAAAACATTTTCACTTCTGATAGCTTCTGTGTGCATTTTTATATGTCAATATGGACTACCGCCTAAATTGACTCTAAATAGTACTACATGGCTGAAGACCATTTTATACTCATGTAGTATACTTTTTGTAACTTTTCTATACATTTAAAGTACATTTAATATATATGAAAGAATAATATAGGCTTAAAAAGCTACAAAAACTTCAAATTGGCTGAGAAAAATGCATATTTATATAAGGCTTCCCTGAATTGGAAAATCTCTGTTTTCAGGCATATGCTCATATAAATTTGACTTTGGAATAATTACAATACATCTGATATATAAAATGAGTGTGCAGATGCTTTAAATACTTAATATCTAATATTCAAGAGCATTTAAAAAGCAAATTTTTGCAAAATGTTAAATTTTTAGGCCAAAATCTTGACAGTTGAAGATATTTGATTTATACGTCAAAAATAAACATCCAAATGTCATTACTAAAATGACCCCAGTTTCTTTTATATATGACATATGGCCATGAAACTTGGCAAACTATCTCATTATTGCCTAAGCTTAAGTTATGCAAAGTTTTATAATGATTAGTCAAGTCTTTCTGTCCTATTAGGTCCAAGGACACAGTTATCGTCCTTTGGTTTTCGTTGTCTACGAATATAGTCCCTAGTGTAAACAGTGTATAACTTGCATGTTTTACTTGATACACTTTCCCAATTTATATCTTGATATTAAATGCATGAAATATTAAGTAGGGGGATGTTATTACATGTCAAAAAAATTTGGGTGCTGAATCTTTATGTTAAGTAGTGAATTGGTCCAGTTCTAAAAGGTCAAATTTTATCACGTCTGAAGCTGTCAAACTGACTTTTACACCCCCTTAACACAGAATTGTCAATATTTTGAGTTAGAACTGATAGAAGTTTCTATAATTTTGATATTATTTGTCTCACTGGTAGTACATTACACTGTAAAAATCTTTTTGAGAAAGAGCAGGTGCGATTTTTTTAATTTGAATTTATTGTCTAAAAGAAATGCACTACGAAATAACTGTGTTCTCGGGCCATCTTATTTTCACCAAAAAGTATACAGATCATTTGACCATCATAAGAAACAACTATTTTAAATTTCATGAAATTTGGATAAGTTGTTCTCAAGTTATGGTGCGACATGTTTATGCTGGACAGACAGACAGACACCAGACATTTGTATACCATAATACGTCCCGTCAAAATTTTGATGAGCATATAAAAAAAGGGTGAAAATTAAATGTTTACAGAATAACAGAACCCCCCCCCCCCCCCTCCAGACCCTCATACAAAACATGTACAGCTTGATCATAATTACCTGAATGACTTTTTATCAGCTGAGATAACTCCAACTTCTATTTCTGATGATTTAAAATCTGCAGACAAAACAGTGGACAAACATGTTATAGCCACCTGAAAGACATTTCAAAGCACTTGGTTATCAGAGTTTATAATCAAATGTACAGAACAGAAACCAATACAAAGAAAAAAATATTCTGTGTAGTGTATTTTAGTTCCATTGCATTTCCTTCATTCAAAAATTATATAATTTATTTTAAAATACAGCCCTTTATAATTTGAGGCTGGTTCCAAAATCATGAAAATGGATTATGTACAACATGTATAACACACAATTTTCTTATCTGCATGTTTTCTGCAAAATGGGCATAATTCAAACATTGGTAAAACTGTGTTTTGCCAAAAAAACAGCTTAACAAGTTCGTTCATATGTTGTACTGTTGTACCACTGTCCAAGGTTAAGGGGAGGGTTGGGATCCCACTAACATGTTTAGCCCGTCACATTATTTACGTATGTGTCTGTCCCAAGTCAGGAGCCTGTATTTCAGTGGTTGTCGTTTGTTTATGTGTTACATATTTGTTTTTCGTTCATTTTTTTATATACATAAGGCTGTTAGTTTTCTCGTTTGAATTATATTACATTGTCATATCGGCCTTTTATATCTGACTATGCGGTATAGGCTTTGCTCATTGTTGAAGGCTGTATGGTGACCTATAGTTGTTAATGTATGTGTTATTTTGGTCTCTTGTGGACAGTTGTCTCATCTTCTTTTTTTATATTAACACAGCCATTAACATTTTCATGCAGCCTTAGAATGGTGAAATGGAGATGTAACAGCTCATGTGTTTGCTTGGTAGAATCATAATCAATGCCTACAGGTAGATAGATAAACAGCTTATTAAAAATATACCTCTACAGCTTCATTAAATGTAAAATCTTGCTTCTTTTTCACTTTCTTTTCCAGAAAACTGTTGGCTTCTAATTGTTTTACACCAGCAGCTGTAGCTTTGTATCCACAGTAGTAACCAGCTGGGTCGCACTTAAATATCTGTGGTCCATTCTCATCGTCATATCCTAATATTACCATACCTTTAATTACAGAAGCAAATAAATAAGTAGTGAGAATAAAACTTACAGGCACATTTTCTTTCAAAAAATGATAAAAAAAAACAAAAAACGCTAGGATCACTTATTTATAGTCATTGTTTTCTTCCCTTTAACAGAGGTAGCAATATTCTGATTTTGGTAGATTTCCTTTTTTATGTATTATAGATTATAGATAGACATTGACAACGGCTCGAGCACCCTTAGTTTCTAGCAAAATTTTCTATCTCAAGCAAGTTTCATCTGATCAAGTAACAAAGGAAAAATACAAAAAACAATAATGAGTATCAGCATGACCAGACACATATATATATTTTAGAAAAATCAATGATTTACAAAAAATATCTTCATACTAATATTTCATAAAAGATAATTTCATGTTCTGAGATTGTCCTCACTATTGTGTTTATCAGGAAAAGATGCAAAATACAAACTTGTCTCTTTATAATTTACATAAATTAATAAATAAATCATACTGAAATGAAATATTCCAGCTAATCATGTCATTTGAACAATGTGAATTGTTACTTTGATATGGTTTTTGAGCCAATATACAATGTGAAAATCCATAAAAACATGATAATGCTAATAAGGATTATTAAAATAATTTTACACAAAAATTTTGTATAAGTTACAGGAAAATGGTCACAATAGACCAATAACAAACTTGTATATAGAATAAAATTGTTATAAGGAACTTACTACATCCTAGAGGTCTCATTTCAGCACTTTGTGTATAGATCTGTGATATATCAGCTATTCTCTTACATAACATGTCTACTGGAATCTCATAGCCATAGGTATACTTCCATTTGGCAGCTTCATATCTTGCTCTCTGTACCTGAGATCTACTATCAGCTGTTGACGAAAAAAAAAAAAATTCCATTTATTAATACCTTGAAAATGGTAAAAGTGAAGCCACCAAAATTAGCACATGTTCGATGTTTGCTGGTCATAACCATTGCTTATAAGTTATACAACATTTGGTTGAAGCAAAGTAAGTTAGAGAACAGAAACAAATTTGAGGATGTACAGACACAAGTACTGCGGAAAAGCAAAACTTAATGCCCTCATTGCCCACATCAAAACCTAAATAACTGAATTAAATTTGTGTCTGTTTTTAGAAGAAAAAAAAGTAATCTCTTTCCTATAAAAATTATTTGTTAATGCATCCTTACCAACCATTCCAGTCATTACACATCCTATATTTTCTGTAAGTTGAAACAAATGGGTGACGGTTGAAGCATCTAGTAATTTATCCTGAAAATAAAATAGTCCTCATCTTAAATATTTTGTTAAAAAAGTAATTACTGATAAAACGTTCAAAGTTATTAGTGCCAAACAAATAATCCCTGAACAACAAATGCTCAGACAATAGATTATTTCATACAAACTTAACTCAAAACCATCTTTGATCTGCATTTCTTAGTAGGAAGTGATGTTGCAATCTTATAATGTACTTTAAAAAAAAATGTAGTGGTGACTTCATGTGTATGGTGTGTTTGAATCAAATAGAAATATACAATTGTATTATGATTATTAAACATGTAAAGAGATAGATAACTATCAACCATACAGTTAAGTAGACCTGTATCTTATTCCAAATAGATACATGCAGCTTATGACCTTTTCTTTATCATTACTGAAAAAACATGTAATGAAAGAATACTGCCTTAGCACTGGCTTAATACATAACTATGACTGATGCCTATATAATGTAAGATAAATTGATACTTGCTTAATTCATTCATTTATTTTCTCAATAAAAATCTATTTTTTGAAGTTGTGTCCTCCAAATCTTTGGAAGAAAATGTTTTTGTAGCAATTTTTTCCCCCAACAAACAAAAGTTACAATTCATCTTATATAGAAATTTGTCATTGGTAGAAATCAAACCCTTAAATTTACTATCAAAAATATTAATTGTACAAAAAAGGCTAAGCTACATCAAAAGTTACCCTCTAGAAAGTGCACAGTACCACTGATTGACATACAAAAAGATATTTAAGAAAAAGCACATCAATATTTTTATGTATCAAGCAAAGGTCATTATTCTGCCAGTATTCATAGTTTACATGTACATTGTACAATGTATCTTTGGCATAAAAACAAAGATGTACATGTACATGTATGTACTGGGATACTAATACATTCAGATGTAAACTTTATGAAAAAATCATCTATTGCAGTTTGTAATAATTTGCAATTATTTCTCCATAAAATCTGCAAAGTTTAGATAAAATACACAAGGTCACAAAAGGAAATCTCTTAACTTACCTTCCTATTTATAAAACTGATATACTTACTGGAACTTTTTTCTGTGTAACACAAACAGCACTATCTTTTCCACGAATAGCAACTGATGTTAACCCTCCTTGGTTTATAGCTTTAAAGGCATACTCTGTAAAACAAATTAAAAGAAATTTATTTAAACTTTTATCAAATATCAAAAAGAAATCTGTTTTTCTACACTGTTAATTCAGAAATGTTTTCTGATAAATACATTGTTGAACCTGTACATGTACAAATATAGATCAAGATGGTAATTACATATTATATGCTGTATTCACATTGTTAATTAAGTTTTTTTTATATATTTGTTCACATTTCATATATATAGGCAGTCAGCAGGATTAAAGAACATCAGTTGTTTGTCCTGTTTGTCAAATGCGTTTTGTTTAAATATACTTTTTCACTTTTTTGGTCTTTTGGAAATTGTTGTTTCCCTTCTACAACGAAATTTGTTTTTCATGCACACGTATAAAAATTGTGGTTTTTATCCAACGCAATCATAGGTTTGAACGTAGTTTTCAATTTAGACTCATTTATATTTTTTTGTTTGGGCTTGTATTATATTTTCCCTCTGGTTGATATGATCTGTTCATCCTATATTGACTCTTAAAATTCAAGAGTTTATCTAAAAATGAGGGTACTTTTTATATGGCCTTCCAATACCGTTTTGATTCCTAACATCACTGAAGAGACATTTATTGTCGAAATTTGGATCTGGTGTACTTAAAAAAATATTGACACCGTATGTTTGAGGCATAACATCGTGTCCACAAGTTAAAAAAAATAATTTCTGTTTATATTAGGATCCATTTTGGTACATCTTGTGATCAATTTTATTTGGCACTCGCCAATGGCAGTCAGCAGGGTTAAAGAACATCAGTTGTTCGACCTGTTAGTCAAATGCGTTTTTTTTAAATATACTTTTTCACTTTTTTGGTCTTTTGGAAAATGTTGTTTGTGCTGATTTTAGACCCTTCTACAATGAAATTTGGTTTACATGCACACGTATAAAAATTGCGGTTTTTATCCAACACAATCATAGGTTGTAACGTAGTTTTCAATTTAGACTCGTTTATATGTATATATATATTATATCCAAGAGAAGAAGATTTTTTAATTGAAGTATGGGCCCCAAAAGAGGCAAACATTACAGCATCAATAATCATGATAATATTCTTAATCCAACAAACAATGAGATAAAAATAAATGAAAATACAACTAAGCTATATGTAAGGCAGACTAAAGCCGTACGGTGACAGGGTTCAAATAAGCGCTATCCCGCTTGCCCGAGGCAAGTAAAATCAGATGTATGTCAGACGTAATTTTCTACGATGTACAGTGTGTATTATTGTATAACTATTTTCGTCGTAATTTATTTCATATGCGCATGCCAGGAAAATCGTAAACATCGTAGATTATCCCGAATGATTCTATTGGTCAATTCCTATGCGTAAGCCAATAAGCGCCGGCGTTTTAAAATGTTCAGTTGCAACTGCTCTGGGATTTCCGCTACTAATCGTGAAAGGAAGTCGATACAACGATCCAATCAGAACGCGTTTTGCAAACGACTTTTGAGTTGATTTTAAAAATGAAAGTAGAAAGTAGAAAGAAAATGGAACATTTTTTAGTAAATTTTGTCCCCCCTTTAAAAAAACTTTAAGAATCCAGTCAACAGGGTTGAGCAACAAAAAAAAATATGGAGAGGGAAATAGAAAACGCAAATTTTTAACAAAATGGCTGGATGAATTTAAATGGCTGAAATTTTTTTGTCACTTTTTTTTGTAAAAGTAAAAGTTTTTGTTTAAAACAGGATGTATGGAAACTTGAAATCATCTGCCAGGAGAGGTCTAGAATGCAGGATTTGGCACCATTTACCCCAGAGCTTCTGGGGGCCTTAAGCAGCCCCCAGACCCCTCGTCGTACGCGCGACGAGCATTACTTGGGCAAGTTAACAGAAACAAGGGCAAGTTAATCTAGATATTGACTTGCCCTTCGGGCAAGTCAATGGTCTTTTCTTATTTCTACCCCTGGGTGACCTATAATTGTTAATGTTTGTGTCATTTTGGTCTTTTGTGGATAGTTGTCTCATTGGCAATCATACCACATTTTCTTTTTCATAAGTACACAAATGTATCTACCACATGCAAACAGGGAGTGCTCCTGTCAGAATTTCCCCGCCTCAGTAGCCATCATATCATTATGACTCTCATAACGCACACCCTAGCTAAAAATCCTATCCAACCACCCTGGGAATCTGGGGTGCCCTAATTTGTTTTAAATCCAGTGTAAACAAAAATACCCCTCTAAAGGATTATCCTTTTTACAGGTATAATCACCATATTCCTACATATGCTGCTATGTTCAATAAACATTCAGAATTCTATTGTAATATGGGGACGAAGTGCCCTATTACAGTAGAAAATTCAATAAAAAAAAATAAAAAAATCGGGATCTTTCATTTAACTAATGAACTCAAAATCATTCAATTTTTTTTTGTCACGGTTTTGAATTTCTGGATCGGCGCAGAAATCTACTTCTGTTTCTGGTCTTGTTTACATGAGACTGAATAAAATGTATATTTATCAGTCTAAGAAAGGAACTAATACTAATTCATTCAAAAAAATGTTTGTTATTAAAAAAATGTTACCTGATGACAGCGTTTCTTTGTTTACATTGAATATGACGTCATAACTTAAATAACGTCACAACAAAAATACCCAACAACAAAACCAAAATCGAACACATTACAGTATTTCCATTTATTTTTTTAACATTGTTGCCTTAAAATAAAATCATAGAATTCGTCCCTTTTATTCTGTATTCTGTCCCTTTTCATAGGTAATTCCTGCCTCATATTATATAGAATGTGGTAAAAGTTTGCTGCTATATTCAATAAAACATTCTATTGACCAGTATTGTTATACATTCATATAAAAATGTTCATTAAGAACTTATGTAGACCAAAGCTTTAATAATGCTAACCTCTTGAAACTGGTGTGTACTGAACTTAAAGACATATAAAGACATTAAAGTAAAATTATATGTGGTTGTCACCCTCCCCCTTTTTTTCGTTTCTTCTTATCGAACGAACGGTATCCCTTACCAACTTGATAAAGTCGTCCTTCAGGAGAAAATATAGTGATATGTCTGTCGAAACCTGCACTGCTACCTCGAGACATCTTTTCTATGAACAAATGTCCATGAAATTATAAAAAATACCGGGTGATACAGCTCTTTCAAAAGTGCTGACTTTACTGCCTGATTTCGTATACAAAAAAAATCTAAAATATAGAGTGAATTGTTAATAAGAGCATCAAGCGGTGTTATTATTTTTTATTTTTGTTTTCCATTTACATAAAAGTTTTTAATCAAACTGGATTTTAATTTTAAAGCTAGCATTTCTTTTTTATCATCATTATTCGTACCGGAAGTTAATCCTAGCTGGCAGCTCTTCAATCAATCAAAAAGTTTTGTTCCAAGGAAATCACAGGTAAATTGACATTTATTCATTACGGTTCACGTGTCACATACATAAATAAACTAAACAACTTTCTGTTAAAGTGATAGTGATACGGTTCAGACCGAGAATGAACAATAAGAGGAGTTTTACAGTAAAAAAAAAATAACATGAAACCTTCTCACAAAAGGTACTGTAAACTCTTTACTATTCTTATTTATATGCTGCTGTCACATAGTAACATATTGTTACTGTTCTAATCAGCAATTATGTGCTTTTCTCTAAAATGCCACATTTTCCCAACATATGGCGTGAAAATACTGACATATTTTATCTTTTAGCCAGTACATCATGTATTCAGATCTATTCATTTTGTGAGATTAGGACCGACAAAATTACTGAAATGGAAGAAAACTTTTTGTGTAAAAATGATAGATTTTTTTGGGGGAAATATTGATGTACTACAAAATGATAAATTGTTTGGGAAAATAGTCATAAAATTTCATGAGATACTATAACACGATGACAACACTGTATGTTAGGAACTTTTCTGGTTTATACATCATAGAATGTACATTTTGTTCAGGTTTATAACCCATTTTATTTAAGGGCTGTGTATAATAAAAATCAAAGTGCAATACAAACATTTAAACTGCTATAAAGATAATGAATAAAATAAACATGCAATTTTGTACATATTTACAAGGAGAAACATCATTCACAGCCATAATATTTATAATGTACATGTACATGTAGCATTGCATTTATGTCAGATTTACATTTTTTGTACCTGTAATGGAAACTTCAGGTGCACTGGAATACACGTATGACCATACTTTTATTTTGTTTTTATTTCATATCTTTATTAAACAAGTGCTATGTTCAACATCTTCAGATGGGGCATTTTTTAAGTCATTTTGATCATATATTATGATTTAAATGTCCTAAATTTAAAATAATAGTCTGACAATATATGGGTTAATAACACTTGTATACTGAAAGTCAAACATGTATGAATATTATTCATTTGAATTCAAATTTGTAAGAACAGTGGGAAAGACATCGTTTTCTGAATTCTAATTAATTTTTATGTTTACTGGATTAAACAAGTGCTATGTTCAACATCTTCAGATGGGGCATTTTTTAAGTCATTTTGATCATATATTATGATTTAAATGTCCTAAATTTAAAATAATAGTCTGACAATATATGGGTTTAATAACACTTGTATACTGAAAGTCAAACATGTATGAATATTATTCATTTGAATTCAAATTTGTAAGAACAGTGGGAAAGACATCGTTTTCTGAATTCTAATTAATTTTTATGTTTACTAAAAAAAAAAACCGTTTTTTACAAAAATGTACCTGTCAGAAGCTGTAAAATGATGTACATTGTAGTGGGTATATATACATGTACATTTGTATTACATGTATATTAAAGAAAATGGAAATAGGAATTAATGTGTTTAAAAGACAACAACAAGCTGAAGAGTTAAAAAAAAACCAGCTGAAGGCCATTAATGGGTCTTGCAAATTATTTATTATCTGGAAAACTCAGAAAAAAATTGTTTATTGCAGATTAAACAAAAAACTTTTAAAAATATTAATATTTGATCAAATTCAATTAAGATTTTTTTGCATTGTAAATATATTTTCTGTAGAAATGTTATATATACACTGCAAACCATAAAAAAAAAAATATATCTTACCCTGAATTACAGAGTTTTCTATACATGTGTGATTTTTTTTACAGTTGTGCCAAATAAAAATATATGTGTTGTTCCAGTTACCCGACCGACCCTAGAACTTTTTTTTTCATTTCTCAAAAATAAATTTTCAAACGATCAAATTTCAAGGATTGTGAATTTAAATAATTAAATTCATAGATTTCTGTCATCTGAATTTCAATCAGAAGTATCTGTTATAGCTTAAATGCAACAATTCATAACAGAAAATGAGAATGTAATGAAACTAACTCAAAACATTAACATGACTGTTTATTTTACCACCAAAACACATGAAAATGGTGAAATTCTGGTTGGGGTGTATAATACCAGATCAAAATCGGTAAACACTTGATTTTTTCATTTTGTGAGATTAGGACCGACAAAATTACTGAAATGGAAGAAAACTTTTTGTGTAAAAATGATAGATTTTTTTGAGGGAAATATTGATGTACTACAGTACAAAATGATAAATTGTTTGGGAAAATAGTCATAAAATTTCATGAGATACTATAACACGATGACAACACTGTATGTTAGGAACTTTTCTGGTTTATACATCATAGAATGTACATTTTGTTCAGGTTTATAACCCATTTTATTTAAGGGCTGTGTATAATAAAAATCAAAGTGCAATACAAATATTTAAACTGCTAAGATAATGAATAAAATAAACATGCAATTTTGTACATATTTACAATGAGAAACATCATTCACAGCCATAATATTTATAATGTACATGTACATGTAGCATTGCATTTATGTCAGATTTACATTTTTATACGACCGCAAATTTTGAAAATCAAAATTGAATAATTGGGGTTCTTTGATATGCCGAATCTAACTGTGTATGTTTATTCTTAACTTTTGGTCCTGTTTTCAAATTGGTCTACATTAAGGTCCAAAGGGTCCAAAATTAAACTTAGTTTGATTTTGACAAAAAATGAATTGGTTGGGTTCTTTGATACATGTATGTTGAATCTAAAAAAAGTACTTAGATTCTTGAGTATTGCGCAATGGCAAAGAATATCTAATTGCACAATATTGTGAAATAGCAAATTTTTTTTTAATTAGAGTTATCTTTCTTTATCCAGAATAGTAAGCAAGAAATATCTTATTGCACAATATTGTGCAATAGCAAGAATTTTTTTTAATTGGAGTTATCTTTCTTTGTCCAGAATCAACTTAAATCTTTGTTATATACAATATACAATGTATATTCACTTTTTACTACCAAATGATAAATTAAAATAATCTTTACCATTCAGTGATAACAAGCAGTTTTTTACATCTTAATATTCTATGATGTATTTAAATGAGTAGTTATTGTTGCAAACTCCATTAGAATATTTTAATTGAGATTAGTTTTGGAATAATGGAAAGGGGGATGTGATTAAAAAAATTGGGTTCAATTTTTCTCATTTGAAATTTCATAAATAAAAAGAAAATTTCTTCAAACATTTTTTTGAGAGGATTACTATTCAACAGCATAGTGAATTGCTCTAAGAGAAAACAAAAAAATTAAGTTCATTAGAACACATTCATTCTGTTTCAGAAACCTATGCTGTGTCAACTATTTAATCACAATCCAAATTTAGAGCTGAATCCAGCTTGAATGTTGTGTCCATACTTGCCCCAACCGTTCAGGGTTCAACCTCTGCGGTCGTATAAAGCTACGCCCTGCGGAGCATCTGGTTTATTTGTACATGTAATGGAAAATTCAGGTGCACTGGTATACACGTATGACCATACTTTTATTTTGTTTAAATTTCAAGGATTCATAGATTCTGTCATCTGAATTTCAATCAGAAGTACATTTTTTGGATATTGCACAGCAGGTGTTTATTACACTGGGACAACTGTCCGACCAGTCTGACATCTAGACGGATTAAGGCATCCATAAAAATAAGTCCCTACCTGTACTGTATCTGTTATAGCTTAATGCAACAATTCATAACAGAAACTGAGAATATAATGAAACTAACTCAAAACATTAACATGACTGTTTATTTTACCATCAAAACACATGAAAATGGTGAAATTCTGGTTGGGGTGTATAATACCAGATCAAAATCGGTAAACACTTGATTTTTTTCCGGATTTTGACAATCCAAAATAAGAATTTAGAATAGAAATAAAATAGAAATGCTGACCTTCTGACCCTATTTTTAAAAGGATGTACATTTGTAACTGGAACCATATGTATTTTATTTGGCCTTGCAACAGTAATCTCTGCAATGAGGTTGCAAGTTTTAATGAACTCTTGTGGAGGTGAATTCTATTTCAAATCATAACAAAGATTGTCAGTTTTCTAGCCGTATACATGTATGTACAAACGTAGGTTGTTTGTTTTTCCTTAATTTTTATAGATGCTGCCTTGCAAACAAAAAACTGGCTGGCATTATATTATATACATTTCGCTTAAGGCGCTGAAAGTGGTACACAACCAGCAAATAAAAAAAACCAACATTTATTTGTAGTCATTGTCAAAACAATATTCAAATTTAAGCTTAATTTGAAGTAAAAATAAATAAATTGCGTAAAAGCACACTGCTCAAAACTTTAAGCTCAATTTCCTGCTAGAATTTTGCTTATTAAATGTAACAGAAATTTTTAATTTTATAATGCCTTATGTTACAAAAATCTATTCATAATTCTGCAAACTGCATTCAACATCTGATTGTATTTTGTTAGTGCCAGCTGTTATTCAGGATTTTGAATGTTAACATGCATCACATCCTATTAGACATTATTTTCAAACTGGATTTGTGAAATAATCCCTTGTATACACATACTTAAATGTATATTTACATCACACACATGTCACAATGCAAAAGCTAAAAAATATGCTTGTTTTCCCTCTATTAGAAATGGTTTGCCAAAGTCTTTTACTCTTCAATAATAATTATGGAGCAATATGTGCATGTATAAATTCTGTTCTTAAAATTTGATATCTTTAAACTTTTTATACGACCGCAAAAAATTAAATTTTTTGGTCATATATTGGTTTCCACTTTGGCGTCGTCGTCGTCCGAATACTTTTGGTTTTCTCACTATAACTTTAGTTTAAGTTAATGGAAATCTATGAAATTTAAATACAAGGTTTATGACCATAAAAGGGAGATTGGGATGGATTTTGGGAGTTGAGATCCCAACAGTTAAAGAATTAGGGGCCAAAAAGGGGCCCAAATAAGCATTTTTCTTGGTTTTCGCACTATAACTTTAGTCTGAGTTAATAGAAATCTATGAAATTTAAACACAAGGTTTATGACCATAAAAGGAAGGTTGGGATTGATTTTGGGAGTTTGGGTCCCAACAGTTTGGGAATAAGGGGCCCAAAGGGTCCAAAACTAAACTTTGTTTGATTTCATCTAAAATTGAATAAATTGGAGTTCTTTGATATGCCGAATCTAACTTTGTATGTCATGTATGTAGATTCTTAATTTTTGGTCCTGTTTTCAAATTGGTCTACTTTAAGGTCCAAAGGGTCCAAAATTGAACTTAGTTTGATTTTTACAAAAATTGAATCCTTGGGGACCTTTGATATGCTGAATCTAAAAATGTACTAAGATTTTTTATTATTAACCCAGTTTTCAAGTTGGTCCAAATCCGGGTCAAAATTAAACTTTTTTTTATTTTCTTAAAAAATTGAATAATTGGGGTTCTTTGATATGCCAAATCTAACTGTGTATGTAGATTCATAATTTTTGGTCCCGTTTTCAAATTTGTCTACATTAAGGTCTAAAGGGTCCAAAATTAAACTAAGTTTGATTTTAACAAAAATTAAATTCTTGGGCTTCTTTGATATGCTGAATCTAAACATGTACTTAGATTTTTGATTATGGGCCCAGTTTTTAAGTTGGTTCGAATCAGGATTCAAAATTATTATATTAAGTATTGTGCAATAGCAAGAAATTTTCAATTGCACAGTATTCAGCCAGAGCAAGAAATCTTCAATCGTACAGTATTGTGCAATAGCAAGAAATTTTCAATTGCACAGTATTGTTCAATAGCAAGAAATCTTCAATTGCACAGTATTGTGCAATAGCAAGTATTTTCAATTTCACAGTATTTTCTCATTTCAGATTTCAAAAATAAAAAGAAAATTTCTTTAAATTTTTTTTTGAGAGGATTTATATTCAACAGCATAGTGAATTGCTCAAAGGCAAACATTAGACCACATTCATTCTGTGTCAGAAACCTATGCTGTGTCAACTATTTAATCACAATCCAAATTTAGAGCTGAATCCAGCTTGAATGTTGTGTCCATACTTGCCCCAACCGTTCAGGGTTCAACCTCTGCGGTCAAATAAAGCTGCGCCCTGCAGAGCATCTGGTTGATACATAAATTTCTGATGATAAATAACCATTGGGTTTGTTTTTGATGTATTTTTTAACTAGCGTGAACTTCACTGAAGTGGATGTTCTTTTTTTTCTTGACCCGAATCATGGGTTAATTTGTGGGGGTTGATTATCTCCGGACATAGTAGAGTTGAAAGTTACTGTTTGAGATTGGCCAGGCTATGATGGTCATCATTAATACATGTATTTATACAATGTACAACAAACAGATCTTCAATTGTAAATGTTAGTAATATTAAAGTCATAAGAAACCTCAAATCAAAAAAAAATAATGCATATGTTTTTTATAACTCAATGGATAGTTTTCATTGTAAAACTTTTGTATATATACTTTTTTCTGAAGAAAATTCTTTAATTTATTCATATTTAGAAGAAGTTTACTTTATTTGAATAGCTTCCTTCCAGCAAGCAATTCCCCCGACATATTTTCCGTATGCAAGGTGACCTCAGTGTGACCCATCTCGTAAAAATCCGGTGACCACAATACGCATGGATGTCCTTAAAATAAACTATTATCTGAATTTACATGTTAAACACATGCTCAATTTCCATGCTTTTTTGTTTATTTTTCGTCAATTGTTGACAAACAGGTGACAATCGTTAAACTTCGGCTTCAAAACACGAACTTTAATTACCTGCCATATTTTCACAACAACACTGACCGATTGAAAAAAAAATTGACAATCATGCGAAATTTACACGAAAAAAAATATAAATTCGAGCACAGAAGACTAAGTTTATGATGTTTGTATGCATTGGTTCAAGAATTGGAAGAACGTTATTTTTCACCGGTCACTCGTTTCTTATGACTTTAACATTCAAATATATGTTCATTTGTACAATATACAATCCATTTCACAATTACAGTTCTTGACTATGTATTAACCCCTATTGGATCCATCTTATGAAAGATATTGAACCTTCAAATATTATTCTAAGGGAAGCCATAAATCTGTCTCATTCTATGGACAAACATAACCAGGAATCTTGGATAGGAAGTATTAAACATATATTTAAATTTCTAGACTCAGAATATCTATTTGTTAACCAGTCAAACTTTAAACAAAACCATATTCTAAAAAAGGTAAAAACATCTTTAACTATTAAATTTAAAGAAAGCTGGTTAGCTAGTTTAGAAAGCAATTCTGGGAAGTGTACTAATTTACAATCTGGCAATAAATGAAGAACTTACAGAAAATTTTAAAATATTTTTATGTTTGAACCATATTTAAAAATGAATTCAAAAAAAGACAGGCAAATAATCACAAGATTTAGAACTAGCTGTCATGATCTTGAAATCGAAAGAGGGAGGTATTTTGGGATTAAAGCTGAAGACAGAAAGTGTAAGCTATGTAAGAACGCAGTTGAAGATGAACTACATTTTCTTTTGAAATGTCCTGTTCTAAAAGATACTCGATCTCAACATCTATCTAATTTAAATTCCAAATTCAAAAAATTTTCAAGATTATCTGATGAAATGAAATTTGTTTGGATTCTTTCATCTGAAGATTTGTTTGTAACTTCAAACTTATCTAATTTATTGCACTCCCTTTTTGAAGAACGAAAGAAATTATAGAAAATATTGTTGTTTAAAAAAAAAAAAAAATAAATAGAAGAAAAATATAGATAGATATATATAGGAAATAAAATTGATCAGGAGTTGTCTCCCATAGACCTAGTACTATAAAGAATTATGTTATTTCTCCAGGTCACAGTGGCACCCATAACAACTATGTTTTGTCAATAACTTGGTTTATATCAGGTTAATTAGTGTAAATGTGTATTCATGTGTTGTTTTTGTTTTTTGTTGTCTAAATGTACTTTAATCATTCTAATCATTTTCTGTGCTTTTTTTTGTAATTCATTCATTTGATTGTATAGCTCAAATTTTGGGCACCATGATTGGTTAATAAAAATTATCTTATCTTATCCTTATCTTTGTTTTTGCCCTGTGTTTTCTTATACATATGATTTTTTTTTGTATGTCTGTTTTGCATTACTTGAGTCTTTACATCAGACATGCTGCATTTGTTTGCACTGGTCCTAAACTAAGGACTCCTAAGCCAAGAAACTGATGTTGAGTGGTTGTCGTTTGTTGATGGTGTTCATAAGTGTTTCCTGTTTCTCATTTTTATACGCCCAGAACGGGACGTATTATGGTATACCGTTGTCCGTCTGTCCGTCCGTCCGTCCGTCGTCCACACTTCGGACAATAACTCAAAAACACCTTCACCAATTTCCATGAAACTTAAGTGAATTGTTTATATCTATTGACATAAGCTCCCTTTTGGGTTTTTTTAATTTCAGATTTTAAGTTTTGGATTTATGGGGCTTTATTCATAAAAAAGGGGGGAATTTCAACACTTCGGACAATAACTCAAAAAGGCTTTCACCAATGTCCATGAAACTTTGGTGAATTGTTTATATCTATTGATGTAAGCTCCCTTTCGGTTTTTTTTAAATTCAGATTTTAAGTTTTGGATTTATAGGGCTTTATTCATAAAAAAAAGGGGGATTTTTAACACTTCGCACAATAACTCAAAAAGGCTTTCATCAATGTCCATGCAGACATGCTGCATTTGTTTGCACTGGTCCTAAACTAAGGACTCCTAAACAAAGAAACTGATGTTGAGTGGTTGTCGTTTGTTGATGGTGTTCATAAGTGTTTCCTGTTTCTCATTTTTATACGCCCGGGACGGGACGTATTATGGTATACCGTTGTCCGTCCGTCTGTCTGTCCGTCCGTCCGTCGTCCACACTTCGGACAATAACTCAAAAACACCTTCACCAATTTCCATGAAACTTAAGTGAATTGTTTATATCTATTGACGTAAGCTCCCTTTTGGTTTTTTTTAATTTCAGATTTTAAGTTTTGGATTTATGGGGCTTTATTCATAAAAAAGGGGGAATTTCAACACTTCGGACAATAACTCAAAAAGGCTTTCACCAATGTCCATGAAACTTTGGTGAATTGTTTATATCTATTGATGTAAGCTCCCTTTCGGTTTTTTTTAATTTCAGATTTTAAGTTTTGGATTTATAGGGCTTTATTCATAAAAAAAGGGGGATTTTTAACACTTCAGACAAAAACCCAAAAGGCTTTCACCAATGTCCATGAAACTTTGGTGAATTGTTTATATCTATTGATGTAAACTCCCTTTCAATTTTTATAAATTTCAGATTTTAAGTTTTGGATTTATGGGGCTTTATTCATAAAAAAAGGGGGATTTTTAACACTTCGGACAATAACTCAAAAAGGCTTTCACCAATGTCCATGAAACTTTGGTGAATTGTTTATATCTATTGATGTAATTTGTGGTAGCCTTAATAGTGCCAATTTTTTTGTGCATTTTTATTTATTATTTTTTTTTTTGGGGGGGGGGGGGGTATTTGACAGGGCTCACACTATCATGCGCTAAAGGGCAGCCCTTTATTTATGATGGTTTTCCTGTTTGAATGGTTTTAAACTAATAATTTTATGGGCCCTTTATAGCTTGCTGTTCAATGTGAGTCAAGGACTGTACTTTGACCTCAGGGGGGTCAACTTCCTATTATTGGGTATAGGGGGATGTGCCAAAAATATGGGTCATAATTTTGCGATTTTTTTATATAAAAATGACCCTCCTTTTTAACGACATCCTATATTAATATGCATTTACGTTTGATAACTGTAAAACTATATTAATTTGGGGAATGATCTACATATCATATATAAATATGCTATTGAGAATGTCAATTCATATATAAAAAATTAAGGGTAACTGGTATATTTATGAATTATGAGTGATGATGAGTTGGTGCTTATATAAGCATGGGTCATATTTCAAATATTGTATATAAGTATAGGTCATTCTTTCTTAAATATTTACATAAGTATAGGTCATTCTTTCTTCAATATTTATATAACTATAGGTACTGAATTTCAGTGAATGTTATATTAAAATGGGTACGTTTTCTGAGTCAAAAATGGCACACTCCTACTAAAAAAATATCGAAGTTCCCCCCCCCCCCCCCCCCCCCCCCTGTTTGACCAATACTGGTTAACTTTACAAATTGTGACTTGGATGGAGATTTCACTCATACCACATCTTCTCATATCTCATGTATCTAATTATGCTAAAATTTAGGTTCCTACACATGAAATCGTTTCAATAAAACCGTAGCTCAATAGACCATGTTTGAGTTATGTCCTTCACCTGAATTTGCAAGATGATCAGATGTGGACTATTAAAGTTCATCAAACATTTTTGCGATAGTCATTAAGAAAAATAAAGTAGGAATAATTCCCTTTTTATGACAAAAATGTTGATTATTACTTATAAGAATTTGATTTGCAGAACAATTCATGCAATATACATGTAGCATCCTATTTTTTCAACCACACTTATGAACAACATTAAATCTCTTGAGTTAACAAACATTAATTTCAAAAACAACATTACATAATGAATACATTTTTACTTAATATAAAAAGCTAATGACAGCTTTAACTTTAAGGTGATAATTTATCTTATCTATCAATTTATTTCAAACTTGGATGAAAATAATTAGGAAACAATCTCCGTCTTAACTACTCTTCAATAACAAGTAACAAAATGAATGCATTCAGCCATGCAGACTGATCATTGTACCAGCATTTTACTTAAAAATCGTAGCCCATTGACTGTACCTTAGTCTTAATTGATTAATTCAATACATTTTATATTACAATGCTTTTGGTCACGCATTATATAGGTCATACATTGTTCTTTATTGTCATCTTATAGTATGGATATCTGACATAATGATAGAAATTTGTCAATTATTGTATGTAGAAATATTATTAATTATCATTTTTATTTAATTTAAGAAAACATTTGAAGTGAAGGTTAAAGGTATTTATCAAACAAAACCACATATAAAATGTAGCACACTGTATATATGTAATATCTCTTTTCTGTTTACCCTATCAAATTATTGTCTTTTGGGGACTAAAGAAAAATACATGTTTCTTCTAATAATTTTGGTTTAAAAAAAAAATTCTGTTTTATTATTGGTATTTTTTTGGCAATTTGGAGGAAAAAAAGATACAAACAAAATCATAATCAGTTTAACATATTATGATTATTTAAAAAATAAAAAACAGAAAACCAAAACCAAAAAGTGTTTAGCCTTAGTACATAGTTTAATATTAATATACCATGTTAGAAGAAAGAAAACTTGACATGTATTTTTTTTTTTGCCCTTAAAAACTTTAAAGTGACAGTATTTTGGTCTCTTTATTGCACCCTTTCTATATATGTAAACAATGTTTTGTAATCACCTCCCTTCACCTTATTTATTGTTTTACATCCTTAATTTCATATACACTATTTTATATATATCAATAGTAAATTGGCTGTATAAATTATTTTACACTGCAATTCTGGACTTTTTATCTAAAAAATCCAGAGACACATAAGATCATGTCTCTGTGTTGTCTATTTTTTTTCTGTTTTTATTTTGTTTTTACTTGTGATTATGTTATACAAGAACTTAAATAGCTTCGTGTACATTAATAGACAATTTTAAATCAAAAAGGTAAATATTCTTGTTTTTGTTTTAAATACAGATTTAAAACATGACACATGTTTTATTTGTAGGGAACATAAATCCTTGTAAAAACAATTTAATGGTCATTTTGTAATACAATTATTGGTAAACTCTAAATCAGTAAGTTCTAAAGGTTATCGAAATAATTATCTTCTAATTGAAAATTTTTAGGATTTGTCAAATATTTTCAAAAGGTAAGTTAACAATCACAATTAAAAGCAGTTTAGTAAGGTAAATGTAGTGTAGAGGAAGCACTGATATTAGACAGGGTCTTTCTATACTAACTACTAGTAAGTAGTAACAGGCTATCATTTCAACTTTTATGCATCATTTCTTGTGCTAGAAATTTTTAATAAATTCCATGTTTATTCTGTATTCTAATGTTTTGAGCAGTGCAGAACACTTTCCATACAATGTATTTTGTTTGATAGTTTTGTGCACACACAGTACATTCTATTGAAAATGTGCTGTCTTCTTTCTAAAAGGTAGTCTTGTGCGTGGCATAGAACATTGAAATACGGAATTAACAGAATGTATTAAAAATTTCAAGCACAAGAAATAATGAAAATTCCATAACTAAAAATAATTCCAAGTTGGAATAATAGCCTGCTTAGTATAGACTGTTCCTGTATTAGATGAGTGATAGAGTGTAAAATGACATAAAATAATCTGTGCACAAATAGTCTCTATGACGCTTTTGTAAATTTTAAGTTAAAGCTATGTTATGTATTTGCAAGCTTTTTTTAAAATGTAAATCTGGTAAGGTTATGAATCATCAAAAGACACTTATTTATAATGATTATGTGTTTTGGATTGACTTAGTGCTTTTTATTTGAAATAAAGATATTAATTTACAGTATATATTTTAGAACTGGTTAACTTTTGAATCCTGATAAATACCCTTTTAAACTTACTGCAGTTCAGTAAGCTAAACTTCATGAATATATGTGGAATTTATTCGTTCAGCTAAACTATATAAATTATGTGGATTTCATGCATTAAGCTAAACTATACAATGCTATATAAATATGTCAATTTCAAGAATAAAGCTTAACTATGTAAATATGTGAAGTTCATGCATTGAGCTAAACTATGTAAATATGTGGAGTTCATGCATAAAGCTAAACTATGTAAACATGTGAAGTTCATGCATTAAGCTAAACTATATGAATTATGTGGATTTCATGCATTAAGCTTTACTATACAATGCTTTATAAATATGTGAACTTGTGAAGTTCATGCATTAAGCTAAACTATATGAATTATGTGGATTTCATGCATTAAGCTTTACTATACAATGCTTTATTATAAATATGTGAACTTGTGAAGTTCATGCATTAAGCTAAACTATATAAATATGTGGAGTTCATGCATAAAGCTAAACTATACAGTGCTTTATAAATATGTAGATTTCATGCATAAAGCTTAACCTTAAAGATATTTGGAGTTCATGCATAAAGCTTAACTTTATAGGGGTAAATTCAGTAAAAAAATCTCCCATTGACTTTAATGCTAATCTATGTGCGGAAATAAATTTATACCTGATTTACCTTTAGAAATTGAAATCTTTCATATATCATTCATGAAAGTACAAATGTAGCCCTATCTTTTGCAACAATAAAAACATAGGGTCATGCGGCATTTTTGGGCATTCAATGTAGATTTGCACTGAATTCCTATACTGACTTCCATTTCTTTTCAATCCTGAAGGGAAAAAAATAGTACATTCAGCATTTTTTTTTTTCAACTCTAGTTTTAATCCATCTACCAAAAAATATTTATTACAAACATTATCTGCCAATCAGAAGAGCATATAACTTCAGTGTTATACAGAAAGCTCTTCCCTAAATGGGCGGTCCATGATGACGTATATTTATTTACTGAATATACCCCTATAGATATATGTGGAGCACATACATAAAGCTAAACTATATAAATATGTGGAGTATGCATTATTGCATAAAGCTAAACTATTTAAATATGTTGGGTTCATGCATTAATTTAAGCTTAACTTTATAAAAACATGTATGTGTAGTTCATGCATAAATCTTAATTGTAATATATGCAGAGTTTACACATTCAGCTAAACTGTATAACTATTTGGAGTTCATGCATTAAGCTAGATCATATAAAAATGTTGAGACATGGAATATTTGCCAATGAGACTACCAACTAACAGTATTTCATTAGAATAAACTGTAAAATCTGTTAAATCTGTCACAACACATACAATTTGATATGACAGTCAACAGTGGATTGCTTGAATAACTGTTGATGACAACACTATCATTTGTTAATTTAAATGTAACTTTAATTTAGATATTATTGTGCCTCAGAAAAGGAGAATCTTTATATCACTCTGTTATTTGATTTTTGAGTCTTCCAAAACCCAATGGGTCAAGTTTGGTATGAAATTACAAATTTACCATTGGCCTATTTATGTCTTTATTTCATTACATTCATGTTTATATAGTTGAGAGGTTTAGATGTGGTCCATTTCAATATTTACACTCAATGTTTAGCTTTGTTTAAAACTCTGAGATACAATGTCCCTTTCAAGGCTTATTTGTCAAGATGTTAAAAAAGATGTCAAATAAAACTGAACATGCTGAAGCAACATCTGTTTCTAGTTGAATAGATTTTGATGAAATTTCTTATAATAATTAATCAGTTTTCTATACATGCTATATAGGAATGTATAAGAAAATATTCATCAATAAAAATAAGCACATCAAGAGATTGAAAATAAAATTCTAGGTTTTCATATGCATATTTTTGAAATTTTACCAATTTGGTTTTTATCTATTATTGCTTATAAAGTTTAAGATCCTGTGACAGCTATAAGTCAAAATAATTTTATTTGTAAAACATGTAGATTTTAAATTCTAATTATACATTTATATGAATGTTCAATTATTTCTTATTTGACTTCATATTTCACAAGTCAGGGTCTTTTATATCCAACTATATGATATGGGTTTATCTCATTGTTGAAGGTTGTACAGTGACCGTAATTGCTTATATCCACTTCAGTCAACCTCTTGTTAATATAGTTGTCTAATTGGTCATTAATCACATCATCTTGTTTTTGGGGTAAAGTTTGCATGTAATGCAATTAAAAGCCAATGTTATTGACTTGATATCTAAATCTTCCAAGGCTTATCGCTACTTTTGATACACAAAATATTGTGCATTGATCGAAATATTCTCTACATCCTATCATTGAACATTTCCAGAAATACTTCAATGTACTATATAGATATAGGAAGATGTGGTGTGAGTGCCAATGAGACAACTCTCCATCCAAATAACAATTTAAAAAAGGAAACCATTATAGGTCAATGTATGGCCTTCAACACAGAGCCTTGGCTCACATCGAACAACAAGCATACATGATATATGCTTACATATTCAAGTCACAAAATGATTTAATACCTGTCAAGAAAATAACACATGCTTTTGTAAGGTGCAGGAATCTAATATCTGTTCTAAAAATATGAATGATGTCATTGTTAAAGTCATCTTTGAATATTGGAGTTATCTCCCATTATTTAGAATTGACTCAACTACAACCAATGCGTTATTGACAATTTTTGAAATATTTGATTTCACTTTCTTCTGATAAATTAACACAATTTTTACCCTCCTGTGCTTACAATCACTTTGATTTATATATATGTATGTGAATAATCAGTGCATATATTTAACTTTGTCTACAATTGTCTTTTACAGGGCAGCTTCTGTTGCCATCATGTGGTTTGTTATCTTGGTTATTATAAACGTCATATTGCCATGTGTTCTGGGAGAGGAATCACAGTCAGGAGACGGCACCCATTGGATGGATTTCTGGGTTGTTCGTCTTCTATTAAACCTCTTAGGCTATGCAACAATATTTGTACCTGGTTACTTGTTGATGAGATACTTGAGGAATATCAGATACAATGAAACAGCTGGTAAGATATTTATATATATAGCCATTCTGAACAGTGTTCTATACAGGTCCTTAAAGCCCTGTGGTACTATTGTGCTATGATATACCATGGTGGTATCTTCAAGGATTTTAAAATAAAATGTATAGGGCCCACAGTGCTTTATTGTTTTGAAAACCAATTTTATGTTTAAATTTCCAGGGAACTTTTTGAAAATGCTGGGGAGAACACTGATTCAAATTTTCACATTTTAATGCATATCATAATTTGTTCACATTTTAATGAGCACTGTACATTTAGATTTTTTTGGTTTCAAACAACTACATATTGGGAACTTTATGATTGGGAAAAATAATGACAAAAAAATAGTACATTTACATGTACATGATTTTACCTTTGACACAAATCAAATCAGTTTAATAATATTTGTTTGACAAGATATTCTTGACGGAAGAACAGTAGTATTTCATTAAATCATCCATCAGGCAAAGTTGATCTGTTAGATGGTTTTATTCTTGTTATTTATAAGCCGTTTTTGGTGTTGTGAACTTTAAGAACAGTTAAAAATAAATAAACATATCATTGGTAGAAGAGAGGCTTTTATTTTCTGTTAAAATGTAACATAGTTCTTTGAAGAAAAGTATAACTACTTTCACAAAATATCTGATAAAATCTGACAAAAAATATGTACAGTAATGTTTTACTTTGGTATAGACAAATTGCTCTGAAAACAAACATTTTATAAAAAGACTATTTACAACCTTTTGGTTTTATTCAGGAAATTCTATACTCAATGAAGGTGGAGAAATTGGTAAAGGTAAAATTTCAGAACAAATCAATTTACTACATGAATTCATTTCTGTTTGTTTTAACCTGTTAATTTTGGTTTTTTTTTAGGATTGGTACTTGTTCTTGTCAATCTTAACTGACCCAACTCACCATTGTCCAAACTCTTGATCTAAATATTAACTTAGTGCTAGAGCTCTGATGTAGTTGTATTGCTTAGTAAAATGCATGGTTATGTTTCCCTACCGATTTTAGATAACCGAGTAATCTGATCTTATTCTGTAATCACTTACCTGTAGTATTCGTTAGTTTAAACATATTTGTTTATAGTGGATTGGGAAACAAGTTTTGCAACTTATATTAATCCCTTTCCACTTTGCGGGTGCAAGTGCTGCCTTGTAGCGGCATTAGCCTACTCTTTTTCGAAATCTACAAGGGTGTCTTTAACGTGCAAGAGATATGGCTCTCTCTTAACACGGGTCAGCCATTTATCGTCCCCTTCCGACGGACTATCATCGTTTCCTCAAGACCATACTCTCAAATGGTGTCAAGGGAGAGCCGAAAATTGAGTTCCTGAAATTTTCATCCCGAACGGGAATCGAACCAAGAACCTTTGTGTTAACAGTTAGTAGTCCGATGCACTAACCACTACACCACGGCTCTCGTTACACAACTTTTAATGTCAGTTGAAAAAAGCTACAATGAAAGAATATTTTTTCCTAATGATTTTTAGACAATGTTTATAAAATTTCACTAGATCTTTCTGATGATTTCTTTAAAAAATAAAGAAAATTATTGATAGAGAGGTCATCAAATCTTACTTTTTCAATATAGTACAGAATGTTTAAGTCATTATTGAATTTTTCTCAATGAACAGCACACCACTTGTTGATAATCGTCAGAAAAATAATAGTTTGACAAAGAATGACAAAATAATGCATTGTATAAATAGATTAAAAAAAGAAATGAACTACTTGTAAATGAAAAGTATTCCAATACACCCTATGTCAGGACAGTACATTTCTTGTAAAACTTACATGTAACATTTTGTTGTTAAAAAAACCTCTCATTAGACTACCGGTATAAGTATTTGAAAATTTACTATAAATGACAAGAAGATATAAAGAATAACTACAAGCCTCCATGATGGCAAACATATTAGTTTTAATGTTAATTCATAAATTATTGTAAGGTTTTTATTTTTGCAAAAAAAAGTTGTAAACGCAAAAATTTAAACTCACAATTTGAAATATTTAATATGAACGAAACAGGATTTTTCTCAAAATTGTAAAAATTCGCGTTTTTAAGTCTAAAATGACAAATTTGCAGTAATAAATGCACACAATAATTTCTGAATTTACAGTATTAAATTCCATTACCAAACTTATATTTATCTTTTCAGCTCCTTCTTTTCTATCCAACCTGATAAAACATTGTGTGTTTGGAAATGATGACAAAGTCAGCTTGGAGAATGCAGAGGAAGGTGGTGAAAGTCCTTCAGGGACAGAAGAATCTCATAATCCAATGAAAAGAGGTTTTACTTTGGTCTTTTGTTTAGTGGGCCTACAAGGGGCTTATCTGACATGGGGTGTACTTCAAGAGAGAATAATGACATTTGAGTATGGAAAAGAGGATGGGCAAGGCGAATTCTTCAAAAACTCTCAGTTTTTAGTTTTCATCAATCGAATTCTAGCATTTATCATTGGAATGACAGTAATATTTTTACGACGACAGCCACATCATACAACTCCACTATACAAATACTCATTCAGCTCATTTTCAAACATTATGAGTAGCTGGTGTCAGTATGAAGCACTAAAGTTTGTTAGTTTTCCTACACAGATTCTAGCAAAAGCATCAAAAGTCATACCTGTTATGTTAATGGGAAAAGTTGTATCAAAAAGAACATACCAATACCATGAGTATATAACTGCTGGTATGATATCAGTTGGTGTAACATTGTTTCTACTCAATAGTGGTGACGTGACCAGGCACAAAGGAAGCGTGACAACAATATCTGGAGTCATACTACTGGCAGGTTATATGGCCTTCGACAGTTTTACATCAAACTGGCAAGGAGAGTTGTTCAAACGTCACAAGGTTTCCTCTATACAGATGATGACAGGAGTCAATATGTTTTCCTGTTTACTAACTGGGGTCTCACTTCTTGAACAGGGAGGCTTTTTTGACTCATTTGCATTCATGGCAAGACATCATTTATTTGTTGTTCATGCAATTGTTTTAAGTTTATGTTCAGCGGGTGGGCAGCTTTTTATATTCTACACAATTTCACAGTTCGGAGCTGTGACATTCACAATAATAATGACTTTACGACAAGCCTTTGCTATCTTGTTATCATGTGTTATATACGGACATCCTGTTACCTTTATAGCGTTGATAGGTATAGTCATTGTGTTTGTTGCCTTATTTTTACGTATCTATGCAAATCAGAAAAAGAAATCTCAAAATCCAACCAGTTCAACTACAACAACTTCAAAGGTCTGAAATATCCAATAATTCTTTTATATGAATGGAAGCTTTATATATTTTAAGGTAGAGTTTTAGTTATTAGTAAAACTATTGAAACAAAAATTGTTAAATTTTGAGACAGTAATTTTATAAGAAATCTGGAGTCTTAATTTGTAATGTTTAATTAAGAAGTTGTTACATTTTGAGTGTTTATTTTTATGAAAAATCAGAAGTCTTGGTATGATAAACTATTAAGACAAAAAGTTGTTACATTTATATGAGAAATCTGCAGTCTTAAGTTTTGTTATAGGGTTGAGTTATTAATAGAGTTTATTTGCACTATAGAGGGTGAAAATAATGGATAATTGCTGCATTGCTTGTTTTTTGTTTATAATCAATTGCTCATATTTATATATAAACCATAAATCCATTTTTTTTTATTCTTCTACAGAAACATAATTTTATTCTTTGTAATATTTGAAAATCTCATATTTGGATAGAACATTGCTTTTGTATTTGATTGAGGGCATTCAAAAGATGTCTGCTTATTGTGAACATTGATGAATGGCTAACGTAAAACCATGACGGCATTGTCTGTAAAATATTTATGTATTCAACAGAAAATAAATCAGTGTATTGTCAGTTTGAATCTATTGTTTAAATTTCTACATTCCTTTTCAACAGACATACATATTTATTATCAATTTGTTTGATGTGTCTATTAACTTTTGATAGTTGTGAATAGAGTAGATGTGTGTTTTTTAACATTGATATTATTTTGTTTAGTCATCTAATTTTAGGCATCTATATGATTGATAATTTACTGCTGTTCTCTGTCAGAATGATATAAAACTGTTTGATGAAATTGCTTTAAAACTTTGAAGGATCAGTTCTAGCTGCTGTATTTTAACAAATAATTAAATTCTTATTGAAAAATATTCTTTAGGTCAAACCTTAACTGGAGCTGTTGAGGTCATTTCCTTAGAAGTCAAATTCTGGACCTTACAAATCATCACTAGTGACTCCTGTCATTACTTACCATGAATGAATACTGAATCATTTCAGTATTCTCAAAGAACCCTACATGTACAAAAATTAGTTTAAATATTAATAAATTTTATAGACAAGAATTGCTTGTCAATCCTGAAAATAGAAATTTAAAGAAAAGACATTAAGTATTTTGTTCTACAAACTGTTTAATAGTACAAATGCATCATACTTTGAAACCGGTTTAATGGGATTTTTCTTTAATTCAAATTAACTTGATTTCATTTGTACATTCAGTATTAGAACACATTTAAAATTAGGTAGTTTTTTCCTTTTGTTAATTTGATAATCAAAATTAACATGTTTTAAATGTATATGTGAACCTCTAGATGATTAATTAGTTGAGCATGTATTTATTTTAGGGTGTATACTGTATACACTTGATGACTTAAGTATAAAAATGAGGGGCAGTTTTTATATATATTATAACCCTTTAGATATGTAATCTTTAGGCTCCCAATGTATGCTTAATTTCCCTTCACCTCCCTCTCTTTATAGACAATATTTGATATTCAAATACCTAATAGTTCATCTATGGATGTTATAGTTTTTTGGTTTTTTTTTATATATAATTTACCCTTTTCGTCCTATACTTATTAACCTGATTCCATATATTGATACCTTATTGTTTGTGGAGGATACCATTGTTTTCCTTATCTCTTTAATTTTAGTCTGGTTCAAATCTCAAGAATACATCCAGTATTTGCCAGGTATAAGAATTATACTTTTTGTTTAATGCACAAAAACCATGACTGCTTTATACAACTTTTGCATGAAGGTTCACAGATTATTTTTTTCTTTGGAAAATTTGTCTATTTTAGTTGTTGATAAATATTTAACCAGATGCTCCGCAGGGCGTAGCTTTATACGACCGCAGAGATTGAACCCTGAACGGTTGGGGCAAGTATGGACAGAACATTTAAGCTGGATTCAGCTCTAAATTTGGATTGTGATTAAATAGTTGACACAGCATAGGTTTCTGACACAGAATGAATGTGTTCTAATGAACTTAAAATTTTTGTTTTCTCTTAGAGCAATTCACTATGCTGTTGAATATTAATCCTCTCAAAAAAATGTTTGAAGACATTTTTTTTTAATTATGAAATTTCAAATGAGAAAAATTGAACCCAATTTTTTAATCACATCCCCCTTTCCCTTATTCCAAAACTTATCTCAATTAAAATATTCTAATGGAGTTTGCAACAATAATTACTCATTTAAATACATCATAAAATATTAAGATGTAAAAAAAATGCTTGCTATCACTGAATGGTAAAGATTATTTAAATTTATCAGTTGGTAGTAAAAAGTGAATATACATTGTATATTGTATATAACAAAGATTTAAGTTGATTCTGGACAAAGAAAGATAACTCCAATTAAAAAAAAATTCTTGCAATAAGATATTTCTTGCTTACTATTCTGGACAAAGAAAGATAACTCTAATTTTTAAAAAAAATTGCTATTTCACAATATTGTGAAATTAGATATTTCTTGCCATTGCACAATACTGTGCAATTGAAAAGACTTGCTATTGCACAATACTTAATATAATAATTTTAGATCCTGATTTGGACCAATTTGAAAACTGGGCCCATAATCAAAAATCTAAGAACATGTTAAGATTCAGCATATCAAAGAGACCCAAAAATTTAATTTTTGTTAAAATCAAACTTAGTTTAATTTTGGACCCTTTGGACCTTAATGTAGGCCAATTTGAAAACAGGACCAAAATGAAGAATCTACATACACAGTTAGATTTGGCATATCAAATCAAATAAAGTTTAATTTTGGACCCAGATTTGGACCAACTTGAAAACTGGGCCAATAATCAAGAATCTAGTACATTTTTAGATTCAACATATCAAAGAACCCAACCGATTCATTTTTTGTCAAAATCAAACTAAGTTTAATTTTGGACCCTTTGGACCTTAATGTAGACCAATTTGAAAACATGACCAAAAGTTAAGAATCTACATACACAGTTAGATTCGGCATATCAAAGAACCCCAATTATTCAATTTTGATGAAATCAAACAAAGTTTAATTTTGGACCCTTTGGGCCCCCAATTCCTAAACTGTTGGGACCAAAACACTTTAAACTCCCAAAATCAATACCAACCTTCCTTTTATGGTCATAAACCTTGTGTTTAAATTTCATAGATTTCTATCTACTTATACTAACGTTATGGTGCGAAAACCAAGAAAAATGCTTATTTGGGTCCCTTTTTGGCCCCTAATTCCTAAACTGTTGGGACCTAAACTCCCAAAATCAATACCAATCTTCCTTTTGTGGTCATAAACATTGTGTTTAAATTTCATTGATTTCTATTTACTTAAACTAAAGTTGTTGTGCAAAAACCAAGAATAATGCTTATTTGGGCCCTTTTTTGGCCCCTAATTCCTAAACTGTTGAAACCAAAACTCCCAAAATCAATCCCAACCTTTCTTTTGTGGTCATAAACCTTGTATCAAAATTTTATAGATTTCTATTAACTTAAACTAAAGTTATAGTGCGAAAACCAAGAAAATGCTTATTTGGGCCCTTTTTGGCCCCTAATTCCTAAAATGTTGGGACCAAAACTCCCAAAATCAATACCAACCTTCCTTTTATGGTCACAAACCTTGTTTTAAAATTTCATAGATTTCTATTCACTTTTACTAAAGTTAGAGTGCGAAAACTAAAAGTATTCGGACGACGACGACGCCAACGTGATAGCAATATACGACGAAATTTTTTTCAAAATTTGCGGTCGTATAAAAACTATGGAATTTTACTTTAAAAAAATTAAGCAATAAAAAAAAGGAGGGGGGTAAAATTACAAAACAGATTGTATAGACCAAATTGATTCCAAAAGAGAAGTATCAAATATAAAATCATGTTCGAATTCATGGTTGTTACTTTTCATATAAATATTACTTAAAAGCAATAAGAGATGACAGAGAAAATCATATCAAACTAGATTTGCCATTGCAAGCAATAGCGGATGGCACCCTTCCCCAATTGCCAGGTGAGCGGCAGCCATTTAGAAAATTCCAAAATCAAAGAGTGCATCTATAGATGCAAATCGTCATTTTTGTAAAGTTTCATTAAGTTTGGAGCATTTTGAAATTTTGCACATTTTTGCTCTTTCCATGGTAACGGCGGCCATTTTGAAAATTCCCACTTCAAAATGCAAGTATGCTTATGCCAGTTACTAATTCTGTGAAGTTTCATCCAGTTTGGAACACTTTGAATATTTTCGGATTTTTGCTGTTTCCATGGAAACGGCAGCCATCTTGGAAGTGCCAACCCTCAATTGCAAATCTTCACATGGTGGTTAACATTATGGTATAGTTCCATCAACTTGGGTTCTTCCAATTCTGAGATCCAGAGTAGACAAAAAAGTGTGGAAGAAAAATAAAAATAAAAAAAATAAAAAGAAACGAAGAATAATAATACGACACCCCAACTCCGTTGAGGGTGCCATAATAATTAGTCAGTTCATTATATAAGTATCAGACATTATAAAAATCATTTAAACTTATTAATTTATTTTCATTTGTTACACAGTAGTTGTAAACTTCAAATTGAATATCAATTTGCTATATATAAAAAGAGGGAAGTAGGGGAATTTAACCACCTTGACTACTTATGAGGGTCTAGCAATGTCAGTTAGGACTTGCTATGTTATAGTTTCAATGACATCCAGAAATTTTCATAAGTGGGGGCTCAGTGCTCACTGACTGGCTAAGAGGGGGCCTGATTCGGTGATTCCCTTTATAATCAACCAAATTGTTCCAAAAATAGGGGGGGGGGGGGGGGGGGGCAGGCCCCCACTCTTAATCCGCCTCTGAGTTTTATTGAAATTATAAGTTCAGCAATGAAATATCCTATAAAAGCCTGTTACGCCTGTTTGATACTTAAAGTATAAGTCTGATTCTGATGGTGATATGTTTGTTAGTTTCTGTTGCCATATTGTATGTTCTGTGATTGATTTGTATACTTATCATAACATGTTATTATCTGTCTTTCCATAGGTTTGAAAATGTTTCTGTTAAAAAAAGACCAAAAAATATTGTTCCAAATGTTCCAGGAGTAAATTCTCATTTTTACTATTTTTTATCTTTCAATTTGTTTATAGAGAATAAAGGGATTTTGATATTAGTAATTTAACCATTTTGGACAACAACAAAAAAATCTTTCAGATAAATCAAATTTCTTAAACAAATTGTTATGCTGGCATTTGTTACTATATGTAGTTAAGTGACTTTTTACATTGGAGTCAATATTTTTCATGCAACTAATGTGAAAGGATGTTCCTAAATAATAAAAATAAGTCAGCTAATGATGCCAGTTAGGTACATTAAGTTATAATACTGTGGATTCATTCGTATTCTTTGGATACCAATTTTCCTGGGTATAGTGGGAACAGGTGAACAACAAATTCAAACGTTCAACTGATTACAATTTTTCAATAGGCTTTGTATGCAGAGTTTGTCAAAACCACGAGATCAAATATCCAGGAAAATTCTAGTTTTACTCAATCCACGAAAATTGATACCCACAAAAATAAATGTATTCACAGTACATGCTTTGAGTTAGTGAATCAGGTTTTTTTTAAGCCTCTAGTGGATCAATTATTAGAACTGTTACAATGAATCTTTTTACTTGCAAATATGATGCTATTGCATCCTGTTTAAATCCATTATTATTTTTGTTATACATATTTTATGAGATTATTTATACTGGCTGATCTGTTATTAATACTGTGGTTTTGAATTGTAAATTATATAACTGTGGTTGATTTGAACTATAGGTTTAATATTAAAATTGGGAATAATTAGATTCTTAGTTTGCTTTTTTTCCAAAAATAGATATCGATGCCATCCTGTTACACCATGGTTGATTTTGTCTGATTTATCCAAATAAAAATGCAAAAAGTTAATCTTGTATCAAACCATTTTAAACATAAACTGGATTTATGGTACCGTGCTCAATGTTTGCTACCTCTTTCTCAAAAATTGGCATTTAGGAGGAGGAGCAAAAATTTTTATGATAATGAGGGATTTGTTTTGAAACATAGGAGATTTAGTATAATTGCCAATGAGACAACTTTCCACTGGAGTACCAATGACGATAACAATAATATCCAGCAATTGTAGTTCAGCGTATGACCTTCTGAGAAAAAAACATAAAAATACCAAAACATGAAATATGTGAAACTGTTCCAAGAAGGAAACGAATTTGACACACTTGAACTAACAAAAACCACAGAATATCAGAATTCTTAGATGTGACAGAAGCATAAAGGAAGAGGCAAGGTTAAACATGTTTGAGAGGCTAAACCTTCCCCTAACCTTGGTCAGTAGTATAACAGCACAACATAAGAGAAAATCATTTTATCTAAACTGTCTCATTGAGATGTGTGGTATGCGTCTCATATATCATGATAAGTTTATTAAGTCATAATATGCAGGATGTTTGCATCCACATTTGTCTTGTCTCCAGCGAGGAATAAAGCAAGACAAAGGTATTCTGTTTCAATTACTAGTGTAAACAATATATTATTTTATGATAAGATCAGATTACCACTGGTGCAACGCTAATGAAATTTGGTATGCAATTGTTTTATCATTGGCACATCTCATTTC
Organism: Mytilus trossulus; assembly: GCF_036588685.1. Taxonomy (NCBI): domain Eukaryota; kingdom Metazoa; phylum Mollusca; class Bivalvia; order Mytilida; family Mytilidae; genus Mytilus; species Mytilus trossulus. Next base: position 63,176,763 of record NC_086375.1, read on the forward strand.
CATGGAATCCAGACCCTCAGTCATGGTTAAGGAGCTTGGAAACTTGTGACCCCCCTTTATAATATTGCAATGTCCAGCACAGACCTGGTAATAACTCCTTTTACATGGTATCTACATGAAACTTGGTATAGTGTTGGATTCTAATGTATACCAGTAAATGTGTATGCAAGTGGGATGTTCAAGTCCAATGATTCTAACGAGAGTCTTAGAAATTATTGGCCCTGCATTGTCATACGTACATTGTAAATTCTATGTATACAAAATTAGATGTGCATGTGGGTAAAAAAGTCCATTGGATTTTAAGAGAAATACTATATTGATTATTATAATGTTGGCCCTGTACAACTATCTTTCTTTGCAATTTCTAAAAGATGGTTGAATATATCTACCGGTACTGTGGATTCATAAATTTTCATGGATTGCTGAAAACTTGCATATTCATGGATATTTGATTTAGTGGCTTTGTTAATCTCTGTATACAAAGCCTATTGATATTTGTTGAACATTTGAATTCCTGGTTCACCTGTACTCACGAAACCCAAGAAAATTGGGGTCCAACAAATTATAATGAATCCACAGTGTATGAAATAATATGCATTAAAATCCATTAATGAAGGATGTTCGTGTATGAGACAACATCAAATAAATCACTAGAAAAAAGCCCAGATTTAAATACTGGTATTCAACTTCTTTGATTCCTTTCAATTCAGTCACTAAAGTTCTTAAACATCAATCCAGGATGTAGGGGTATATGTTCAACATATCTTATGTGGATATGTAAATACCATGTCACTTTTCGTCTGTGTTATGGTTAGATTTTTTTTCTGTTTTTTTTTCAATCTGATTGTTAAGACTTTCCAACTGATTTTTTTTGTTCCGCTGTACTTCTCAATGACTTTGCATTTTGAACCCCAATTCAAAGGTTACCAGTCTTATAAGGTTGCATTACTATGATCCTAGGGGATTGTACACAATTCAACTCATACATCATAAAATAGGTCTGTAATATGAAAAAAGCACAAACATATTAACTGATGTTAACAGCTCTTTATATTTTATTTAGTTCCAAGGTACTGTAGCTAGTAATATCTGTCAATGAATTCCATCACAATGTGATCAACATGTTGAGCAGTTTGGTGAAGAAGTTTAATGCTAGACTGCATGAAATTTTGTGGAAATTAAAATATTTCATGGTCAACCTCCATTCTGATGTAAGGGAAGTACCTACTGAACATGAACTATTTCTAAACTATTCTGGAGAATAATGATCCTGAAGAGGATTTGATCTTTTAAAATGCAGGATAACAGACAGGTTGTGTAAAACTGATGATTTTCCAGTGAAAGACACAAGGGGATAAAAAGCCTATTATTTCTGAAATAAAAGTATAGTTTAATTTATGATCTTACATGTGATTTTTCTAATTTCAGTTAAATTCCATTCTTAATTTTATTTCTAGCTACATTGTTCATTTGTACATAATAAGCAAGCTCTCATCCACCATAATCTCATAGTAATTAAAACATGATAAGAGTTTGATTTTTTGCTCCATGTTGAAGGCCTCACTTTGACTTTGAGATGAAGAACAGCAATAAAAGCACTATTCCTTTGCCGTTTGTGTGTGTTCATTTTTGATGTGCGTTTTCAGACTGTTTCATGAATGGATTCCCTTTATTCTTTTTTTTTTTATATATATAATAGAAGTCTCCCTCAGAAGAAAAATGTCTCCTTTTAACCTGCCAGAGTAAACTAATTTCCATTAGAATAAAAGACATACATATAAATTAGATAACCTTAAAAAATTAAACGAAAATACAAAACAAAATTTTCTATTTCATTAAGTTAATCCTACATCTAGAAGCTTCTTAGTTTGTAAAGATGATACTATAGGTTAGAATGTTTGGGCTTAAAACAGTTAGAATTATCTAAATATGCTGCCTGTAGAAATGAAATGAATTATATGAAAATACTATATATACAAGAACTAATTTAATCAATTTTAAATTTTGCATACAGAAAAGTTTCTTGTCATTTTCCTTATATAGTATATGGTATGTGTAAAACGCCAATCATACAAAATATATCTATATTAAACTGATTTATTTAATATTAAATTTTGCACACAGGAAAGTTGTTGGAGTTTCATAAGATGTCCTCCTGTCATATTCACTTCTAAAAGGTATGTGTAAAGCACCATCGTCTGTCATCTGTGCTCGTGGATCATAGGTCCTTGGCCACTAAAAAAAAATAAATAACTTCTGAAGAATCTTTTGAATTGATTGTTTAAACACCACTTTTTAGCACCAAATTTGGGCTATTTCGTGGCAGCCAATTTTTATTGGTGGAGGTAGCCTAGCGAAAACCATCAACCTTAGGGGCATTTTTTAAAGGAATTACATAAAGATTGCACTCTCATTTCAGCAATATAATTTCTAAACATGTCCATATTTATGAACAAAGTATATGTACATGTATTGGTACACTTTTCAAAAGTAGGAACCCACTTCTCCTATAATCAAGTAAGAAAAATAATAACCAAGTTGTTTTCTACTCCTTCTTCAGGGATAGGAACCATATTCAAAATGTGAATATATTGTTTTGTGTCATGGTAGGAACATAAAAATTATACTGTTCTCGGGATATGGTGATCAATTGTTTATATGAATTCTTTGTTGTGACACTAGAATGTGTGATATGTATGATTAAAAGCATTAGAGCATAGGAATTAAATGCAAAGGATAATGATAGGCATGCATGGCCTTATTTGGGAATATTTTAAAGTTAAAATATACATTGTATAGATCATTCAATAGATTTTGCTAATAACTACTCATTAAAAAGACTTTTTCCAAGAAAAATCAATTGCTCTACCAGCAGCCTCATTGTTTAATATATTTTTTGTGAAGGATTTCCATTAAAGTCTGGATAGGTACAAATAGCATTGAATCTGTGAAAAGTCAGTCATATCATAACTCATTCATCATTTAACACCAACTCTGCAGTTAAATTCATACACAAATGTACCTACTAAAACTCAGATCTATATCTGCAGATATAAAGAAAATGTTTGTAAAAACTACCTAACAGAATGATGGACATTGGTAAAAACAGTGTGCAATGGTCAGTTAGTGGTGTTTGAGACATGGTGTTTACAACAGAGAGATATAAACTATGTTAATTATAAATCTGTGCTAAAAAAAATGAATATTGCAGAATGACTGACATTCATTGGTAAAAACAATGTCCAATGGTCAGTTAGTGGTGTTTGATAACATAATGTTTACAACAGAGAGATATGAACTATGTTAATTATAGTTCTTTGCTATCTAAATATTTTTTCTGTATCCTACTAATTCTTTATATTTTAACTTTTTTAAATACATACCAGAACAGTAAAGTGATCACTGTATGCTTTTGTTAGCAAGCTAACCTGCCTAGATCTCTGCCATTTTTGGAAAATCTCTCCATGTTTGGTTCCTAGTCTATGCTTACTGTCACGAAAATAATCTTTGGACATAAACATACAGGAATAACCACTGAACAATGCACCAAATAACATGTAAGAGTCGTCATGTGTACTGCAAAAAAAGAATATACAGGAATAACATCTAAACAAAATACCAAATAATATATATTGTAATGCTATTTGGATGTAAAAGTTTTTTCATTGGCTAAAAGTTGCCGTCAAATCCACAGTTGACCAGACGTAGCTAAGGAGGGACCCTCCATTTTGAATTGATTGAATCAACAAATGTTCAATTACACCTATATTACGGGGAAAAAAAACACCTACCTCAAATTCGTCGTTTTTATGTTATTTTATCAGAATTTGAAGCGTACGGGTAACGTAATAACCTCCATTTTATAAGTTTCCATTTGTATGAAGTCATGTTTAGCCATGACATATTTTATCAAAATCATTCATGAAGTTTGGCGGATTTTTTTCTATTTGTCAAATTAGACATTTTTCAAGTTTTATCGTATTTTTTCTTTTTGTAATGCATTAGAATAGGAATAACAGTACTGTAGTTAAAAGTTGCCACCGTCAATTTTGATTTGACGATCGCAAATCTCCGTTTTACTGTCTCTGCTACGCATAGCCAGTAAACTGCATTCTAATATGACGTGCTTCTTTAGCTTTGGGTACAAAGCCATGTTCTAATACGAATAGAACATGGGCTGCACGTGATTGACGTCACAATTGAAATTGCAACGTCAGATGAATTTTTAAACAACACCAGACATCCAAATGGACATTTTTGTTGGTGTTGCTCGCTAGGAAATTAAATAAAAACATTCTAAAAGTAAGTTACAATTTTTCTGTTCTTTTTTTTTATCAATAAACTGATGATTTTACTATAACGTTTTTGTTCATCAATCAAAATGGCGACGTTCAAAATATTCCTATTAGAATCGAAATAATTCTATCATGCCATGCTCTATGCTCATTTTAACATGGGTAGGCATTATATTTGTAAACATTTAATACCTCGCTAACGCTCGGTATTAAGATATTAACAAATATAATGCCTACCCATGTTAAAATGAGCATAGAGCATGGCAAGAAAGAATTATTTCTTAATTTGCAACTGTCAAATCTACAATTGACGTTGGCAACTCTTCAACTACAGTACTTTCATAAGTGGGGGCCCACTGACTGACTGACTGCTCCTGTCACGCTTCAGTGATTCCCTATATAAGCAACCAATTGTTTTCCCTAAAATTTGCAAATTTTTAAGAAAATTATAAATCCCCAATAATACTCAAAAGAATTTTTTGAATAAAGAAAATGTGGGGGTTGGGAATTAGGCCTACTGATAGAAACCTGTATTGGAGGATAAAATGGTAACCATTTTATTATGTTTATACAAAAGGGACAAGTGCTAGCCATAGCATGTCCAGGGAGGTGTTGTCACTGTCCCCTCCTGTTAAAAAATAAACAGAATTTACCTTCTATCAACTTTAAATGTGTTTGCATTTCTGTATTCTCTAGGGAAAGTTTTTCTTGTTACAACTAATACTCTCTTTCCTTTGTTTGCCAAATAATCCACAACCTCTTGACACTGCAAAAAAATCAATAAGTTTTAAAACATTTCTTTTTATGAGTAAGTTTTTTTATCTTTTCCTTTTGACAAGAAAACTATGTAAGGACTTAGAAAACTGAGAACCAAACTACCACACACTTAAAAGGCTATTTCCATGTTTAGCTACGTGAAACCCCATTAAACCAATTTAGATCTCATGTCTTTAAATAAACAGAATGTGCTTAATTTTGTTTTTATTTTTAAGATACTGAAAATTTTCTAGAAGTTTCATTGAATTCCATTCACTTAACTTTATAGCTTGCTGTTTGGTGCGAGCCATTGCTCTGTGTTGAAGGCCATACTTTGACCTTACTTTTACAAATTGTGACTTAGATGGAGAGTTGTCTCTTTGGCACTCACCACATCGTCTTATATCTACTTAAGTAATACATGTAGCAGTATAAACAAAGTTTACCACCCTTTAGTTTATAGGTCAGGGTCATGTTTTTCAATTAGAAACTTGTAAAAAGATGGATGAATTGAAAACAACAAAAGAGTACACAAAGATCACTATTCATTTCATTGTAGGATATATGATCATCAAAGGCATTCTTTTTTTTTATTTATCCATCCAAATCACTGGAAGCAAAAGTTATTATATAATTTAACTATCTACTGTAAATTCAGAAATTTTTGCATGTGGGTTTATTATAGGGAATTTTAGAGAATGAACCCAAAATGTGAGATTAATTTTTGTCATTTCAGATAAAACTGCATACAGATGTATGTATCAGACATAAGAATGTGAGTTCTCATTATTGTGATTCACACCCAGTTGCATTATACGCATGAATAAAAACCTTGCATGATTTCTGAATTTACGGTATTGAAATGTTTGATCAATTAAGATTTCTGAATTTACGTATTGAAATGTTTGATCAATTTAATTACTGTAAATGCTGAACTGTGTGGAATATGTTTTTCTATCTTAAATTGGTAAGCATAAATGTTAAACTTGCTGGCTAAATACATTTACTGTTTTAAAATTAATCATGATTATAGTCTTTACAAGTTTGTCTTGCTTAAACTAAACTGCTTTGTTTGTGTTATAAACCTCAAATAAGAAAAAAGGATGCTTTTAATTTTGCCCAAAAACTGATATACAAAACATTTTTCAACTATATGTTGCTTTTTTAAAAAAACATATTGATCCCAAACTTAAAAGTCGCAAACATCTGTAAGTTCAGAAAGTATTCCAATTTTTTTATTCTTGTGAAAACTGCGACAGGGTTTTAATTGCAATAATTTTAACTTGCGTTTAAAGGAAATTTTTTATATGAATTAAACCTGATTTTTCTCAATATCGCAAAAACTTAAAATTGCATTTTAGAGTAAAATGACAAAATTGCAATAATTTTAAATGCACTCAATATGATTTCTGAATTTACTGTATACTTCATCATTTCTTAATGTTCCGAGAATATTTCATGACTGTTGATCAAGAGGCAAATATTTTTTTTAATTAAATCATAATATATAAATATTATTAACATCACCACAGTAAGCTACATGCATATAGACCTTAAAATAAGGACTGAAGTGATTGAAGCCAAAAATAGTAAATGTGATTATGCGATTCAAATCAACCACTGAATATCATAAGATGTAAGACTGTTCAAAGTTTTCCAGGAAAGAATTTATAAGAGGTACAAAAGCTTAAGAAACTTTGCCTAATTACAGTAAATTCAGAAATTATTGCATACATTTATTATTGTTATATTTTTTAAATGGACAAAAAAGAGAGCTTAATTATTGCATTTTTTACATAAAATCTCCATATAGGTATAATAAGTATCATATATCAGAATGTTTGTTCTTATAATTAGATACTCATTGAATAGACCTCTTTCAAGTTAATCTGTCACCAAAAAAAACTCGACAATTATGCGCGCCTTTATGACGTGATTTACCAGATAGAGGGGATTGCCTGTATCCCTGCACTATTAACGTTCATCAAGCGTCATAGTGACCGTCATTGTGCAGGATAAACTAGAAATAGTATTTGTTCCGTAGGTACCTAATCACAATTCCCTTACGATAGCAGTGCTTAGTATCAATTATAAGAATTTAATTTGCTGAATTTTGTGTGCAATATAGCATTATCATTTTTTCCACCAATTGCTCAACAAAAGAACGGAAGTGACGACACCCCTAAACACATGAAAGATGTTCACTAAAACTAAAGTTTTTGAGGGATTTGCAACAAACTCGAAAGTTGTCTACTATATAATTTGCATTAATGAAAACCTTACAATTATTTCTGAATTTAGTCATGACAGTGTAATAGAATAGAAGTTTCTTCATAATATAAGTTCCTAAAGAAACATTATTCTGGAATATTATTTCCACTGGGATAAATATAACAGTAAATGCTCCTAACGGAATACATGGTATAGAATATTTTTTCCAACATGAATAGGTATTTATATGACATTGTTTATAACAAAGTTTCCAGAGGAACTTCTGTTAGGTGGAACAAATATACCTTGACACCTGTATGTTATATGTATTGATCTATGTAAGACACTAGCATAAAGTACAGATTTAAGTATGTTGAGTAAATTAACCTTCTGAAATGAACTTCCATGTTGGTTAGGCCTTGTGACTTGAGAAAATACCAAATTCAGATTATCTATCACTATATCAAATGGACCATTCTTTTCGAGAAAACTTAGGAATGTCTTCAACTCTTCTGGTGATGTCCAATAAAAGGTGTCACCCTCATACAAGGTACGATCAAGAAATACACTTCTTAATTCCTGAAATTCTTCTTTTGTTAATTCAGCATGTTCCATTTTTCTCATACAACTTTTACACTCTCCCCTGTAAACAAATGAAATAAATTTTTGGAACTTTAATTCAAACTTTAAAAGTCTATATAACTTTTACTTTTCTGTGAATAAAACTATTGTTTAATCATACATTTATTTAAATCATTAAAAAACTTTTGTCTAATCAAATCTTCATAAAAAGTTTTATAGCACTCAATTCACTCAAAGTGGTAAATTTCTTTTAAAAAGTATATATACATGTAATTTGATTCATTCTGTATTTACTTATTTCATGTTGACCAAAAAAAAATTTTTTAATCAAGTTAATCAGTTTGTAGAATGGAATAAAATAGTTAAATCTCCAATTACTAAGAGAATATGTGCATACTTGTAATTAATAACAGTTTTCTTTACTTCACAACCATAAACCCTGAAAAACAAAACAAGAAATAAACTACATGGAGATATATTGTCAAAATATGTGTGCATTATTGCATATTTTGAGAGTGCACACCAACATTGCCTTGTGTTTTATCTCAATGAAAAATCAACATACATGAAGGATCACTTTTGTATCAATTGCCTTAGGCCAAATAAAATAGTATGTGTGGTTCCAGTTACATCTGAAAACAAGAGGCTCTCAAGAGCCTGAATCGCTCACCTTAATTCTTTTGGTTAAATCTCCCATCAATGATTATTTTGGCTTTTCAATTTATTTAAATGTTTTTTGGATCGTCCTATTTTCTTCAAAAGCCAAAAAAAATAATCATTTTCTCCTATGTTCTATTTTAGCCATAGGAGCTATGTTTCTTGACATACAAGGAAATAAAATATAAAATTTATACTAGATACTCTGAAACTCATTTAGCCTAAGTTTGGCTGAAATTGATACAGCAGTTTCAAAGGAGAAGATTTTTTAAAGTAAGTCAACAGTGATGATGAACAAATTGTGAAAAAAGTATTTAAAGGGCAATAACTCCTTAAGGGGTCAATTGACAATTTTGGTCAAATTGACTTAATTGAAGATCTTACTTTGCTGAACATTATTGCTGTTTACAGTTTATTTCTATCTATAATTATATTCAAGATAATAAACAAAAACAGCAAAATTTCCTTAAAATTATCAATTCAGGGGCAGCAACCCAACAACAGGTTGTCTGATTCATCTGAAAATTTCAGGGCAGATAGATCCTGATAAACAATTTTACCCAACGTCAGATTTGCTCTTAATGCTTTGGTTTTTGAGTTATAAGCCAAAAACGGCATTTGACCCCTTTGTTCTATTTTTAGCAATGGCGACCATGTTTGTTGATAGATCATAACTTCGGATACAATTTACAAACTAGATACCCTAAGGAACATTCAGTTAAAGTTTGGAAGTATTTGGCCCAGTAGTTTCAGAGGAGAAGATTTTTGTAAAAGATTACTAAGATTTACGAAAAATGGTTAAAAATTGACTATAAAGGGCAATAACTCCTAAAGGGGTCAACTGACCATTTCCGTCATGTTGACTTATTTGTAAATCTTACTTTGCTGAACATTATTCCTGTTTACAGTTTATCTCTATCTATAATAATATTCAGGATAATAACCAAAAACAGCAAAATTTCCTTAAAATTACCAATTCAGGGGCAGCATCCCAACAACGGGTTGTCTGATTCATCTGAAAATTTTAGGGCAGATAGATCTTGACCTGATAAACAATATTACCCCATGTCAGATTTGCTCTAAATGCTTTGGTTTTTGAGTTATAAGCCAAAAACTGCATTTGACCCCTATGTTCTATTTTTAGCAATGGCGACCATGTTTGTTGATAGATCAAAACTTCGGATACAATTTATAAATTAGATACCCTAAGGAACATTCAGTTAAAGTTTGAAAGTATTTGGCCCAGTAGTTTCAGAGGAGAAGATTCTTGAAATAGTTTACGACGACGACAGACGACAGACGACGGACGACGACGTACGCCAAGTGATGGCATAAGCTCACTTGTCCCTTCGGGACAGGTGAGCTAAAAAGTCTGGTAGTTAGGTAGGGATTTTTTTATTTTTTTTTTATATATTGAGTCTATGGAAGCAACATTCTGTCTTTAACAGTGCTTAATGAAAAATGACAATAAAATCATTAGGGTAGGCCATTTTTAAGACAAAAAAGTAGGGAAGGTAGGGTTACTGGAACCACACATACATTTTTATTTGGCCTTAGAGAGGAGCACACAAGTATTTATTCCAAATTGAGTTGCATTTAGTCCTTCCAATGAATTACTTTTAGATTTTTATATTACTTGAAGATTGCAATTGCACATTTTAAAAAACTGTTTTGTCCCACTATTTGGTAAAAAGAAAATTTTATAAAATTGAAATAACATGAAAATGAGTGAGGACATTGCTTAATTTCTAGACTATAAGATTATGGATGTTTGATGGCTTTTTTTTTGCTTGTCACTTTTATAAGTTTGGTTTTCTGAAAAATTTCCGCCTGTCAGACTTTAACCATATAATATGGTTTTTAAGATACAAGCTGATAACTTGCATTTACATACATGTTTGTTTATTTTTGATAATAAATTAGAAGCTGTTGTATGACTATCACTGAGACAACTATCAACTAATGACCTAAGGACAAATATGTGAACAATTACAGGTTTCTGCATGACCTTTAAGAATAAGCAAAACCTATTTGTTATATGTATTCATATAACATGTATAAGGCTACTTCACTGCAAACTGTAAACAACTTTAATGATAAAACTTGATTTATTATTACAATGACTAGTAAAAAAAGAAAGAAAGAAAAAAAAAAAGGTGACAGCAACCATTGTCACCAATTGGTCAATAAGCTACTGGTTTTGGAAATACACACAAAAAAGTACATGTAGAGTGGTTAATAGTTCTTTTGAACTCTCAACCTCTACATGTAGCTTGGGACAGTGGTGTAATGACCTAACATAAGAACAACAAGTAGAAATTAGAATGCCAGATTGTACCAGTAAAATTTTAGATGAGAGCTTTTTGAGTTTTGGCATACAAAAAAATCTAACAGTTAAAAATACTAACTTTTCCAAGTAGTTTTGAATGTCATTAGCTGTGTCTTCATTTGGAAATATATAATACTTTTGAAGCATGTTGAGGAGATAGTCAAATGTTGGACCTTCTGGATACTTTTTACATACATCTATAGTTTCCTCCAGAATTTCTTGAATAATGCTTTCATGTGGGTCGTGTGAAGGTCTGTCATTGTATCCTTTGTCAAAGGTAGAAATGAAGCACTCTAAATCTTGATTGTTCAAAGCAGCCTTTAAAATAGGGATATAAAATGAGAATGGTAAACCTTTAAAAGAATCAACCTTGTTTACAAATTCCAGTCCTTTCTTCCATTGTGTCGTTGTTGAAAAAGCAGCAATTAATTTTTGTAACAACCTCCTGTCTAAAATATCTAGATAACCTTCACATTCCTTGAAATGTGAGTAAATTAGGTCATCATTCTCATGATTACTGTTAGTTTTCCCTAACAACTCTATGTACTCAACTCTTGGAATAATTCCAAGTTTTCTTCCTTTCTGGGACAAATACTCTAAAAATATATTAGCTCCATCTAAATTTTTATCTTCTTCCAGTGCTATCATAACAATATTGTCAAATAGTTTAGATTTATGATGATTTTCCTCTTTCACTCTTGATTCCAGATCTTCAAAATACTGAACAGTGAACTGAGTGTTTGACTCGATAACAGCTAAATGAAACTCCTTTAAAACTGTTCCAAATCCATCCCATTTGTCTATACCAATTTCTTCAACATTTTCAGTCTCTTTTTTAAAAGAATGGCTTTTTGTGTTTAATTGTCTACATTGTTGAACTTTGATACTACTATAATAATATCTTATTTTACTATATGTTGGTTTGTTATAAAGACAAATATTCTTAGAAGAATGGAAGTGTGATCTTGTCAAAGTAGCACCGCATCTCCAGGATAGCTTGATCAATTGCCGAAATGTCATTATGACTGAGTATCTGTATCAAAAGAAATCTTTTCTATTCCATAACGATCAAGTCCATCTTTCTAAAAAATAAATGTTGAGACTGTTATTCATGAAATCGTAATTTGAATAACATGTTAAACAATGTATGGTCGATAAGATGTTATGTCATGTAATTAATGTAACATATATTTTGCATCAAATGTTTATCTAGTTTCAGATATATGTACTTAATAAGAACATCATTCGTAAATATATGTCAACATGCAGACTTCTTATACGTTTAAGTATTTCACATCCATTTTTTTATGGAAATATTCTTTATAAAGCACAAAGGTGTCAGTATTCACCTCAGAAACTAACAAAACCTTTGAATAGACTTTTTAAGAAGGGATATAGTTACGATACTGTTGTCATTAAAGATTGCATATTTTGGCGTTAGTATTGATTCATTTATATGGTCTTTGCATCTGAACTAAACACATTTATTCAAAAACCAGTTGTTGGCATGACACGGGTTGTGTTCTTCTCATATATGTTATGATAGTATGATACTAAACCCCTAACGGGAAGGATTGTGCCTGATGTTCATATGATGAAATCATAATCTTTCAGTCAGTTTAATTGAAGTCTGGAGTCAGTTAACTGCTAGTAGTCTGTTGTTATTTATGTATTATTGTCATTTTCTTTATTTTCTTTGGTTTCATCTTCTGACATTAGACTGGGACTTCTCTTGAACTGAATTTTAATGTGCCTATTGTTATGTGTTTACTTTTCTTCATTGGCTAGAGGTATAGGCATGATAGGGGCGGGTTGAGATCTCACAAAGCATTTTTGCGCCTGTCCCAAGTCAGGAGCCTCTTTGTATTATTTTATTTGAGTTTCTTGTGTACAATTTGGAAATTAGTATGGCGTTCATTATCACTGAACTAGTATATATTTGTTTAGGGGCCAGCTGAAGGACGCCTCAGGGTGCGGGAATTTCTCGCTACATTGACATTTTCAGTATTACCCTATTATATTAAATTAGTACATGTAATGGAAAAGAAATTAATCTAATTAAATGACCAAAAAGTGTATGATCATCAGTTTGATCAAAATAAGTAACTAGTGAGGGGAAATAAATTCAATTCAATCCAATTAAGCAATCTAATTACAGCTTGTTGATAAATCAATCTTAAAAACCAACATCTCAATAGATATAAAACTTACATAGTACTCATAAATCAATGTCTTTCAAACAAACTTAACCCTGGGTCAGATTTGCTCTAAATGCTTTGGTTTCAGAGTTATAAGCCAAAATCTACTTTTTACCCCTACATTCTATTTTTAGCAATGGTGGCCATCTTGGTAAGTTGGCTTGGTCACCTCACACATTTTTAAACTAGATACCCTAATAATGATTGTGGCTAAGTTTGGTTTAATTTGGCGCAGTGTTTCAGAGGAGAAGATTTTTGTAAAAGATTACAAAAAGGACTAGGTCCGGTAAGACCTCTATTTGGCCCCAAAATAAAGTAGTTTTACAAAATTGTCAAAATGTAAACTTTAAAGTCATAAGAAACGAGTGACCGGTGAAAAATGTTGTTCTTTCAATTCTTGAACCAATGTATACAAACATCATAAACTTAGTCTTCTGTGCACGAATTTATAATTTTTTTCATGTAAGTTTCGTATAGTCCTCATTTTTTATTTCAATCGGACAGTGTTGTTGTGAAAATATGGCAGGTAATTAAAGTTCGTGTTTTGAAGCCAAAGTTTAACGATTGTCACCTGTTTCCAGGAAGCAATTAAAATAAAGTAAACTTCTTCTAAATATGAATAAGTTAAAGAATTTTCTTCAGAACAAAGTATTTGTACATAAGTTTTATAATAAAAACTATCCATTGAGTTATAAATAAACATATGCATTATTTTTTTTGATTTGAGGTTTCTTATGACCTTAAGTTATCTATTGGAAAATAGAATGCTTCTTTAACATACTTATGGGTTGTTTTTAACAATAACATGCACGTTTATTTGGTATTGGCATTATTAAGTGACTTAAAGTCACGCTTAATTACTGAAATCTTCACAATTATAGCATTTTAGTTAAATTTTAGATGGTTTCCTGAAATGAAAGTGGCCACATTTGTGTTCATTCTTCATATTGAAATGTAAGTTGTATTTGATGATTTTACATAACATATATATAAAGGTTGAGGATGAACACAGATGCAGCCACTTTCGTATTTGATAAAAACCATCTGAAAAGTGACATTTTTTGGCATCTTTGGTAGATTCTTCATATTTGAGATTAAATTGGAGCGTTATCAATGACTGAAACAGTTAAAATCTTTCAAATAAATTAATTGAATCAAATGAAAGTGTTTAAAAAGTGTCCAAAACTGACCATTTTGGCATGTTGACTTATTTGTAGATCTTACTTTGCTGAACATTATTGCTGTTTACAGTTTTATCTCTATCTGTAATAATATTCAAGATAATAACCAAAACCAGCAAAATTTCCTTAAAATTACCAATTCAGCCTGGGGCAGTAACCCAACAACGTGTTGTCTGATTCATCTGAAAATTTACCCCATGGCAGATTGCTCTAAATGCTTTGGTTAAGTTTCAGAGTTAAAAGCCAAAATCTACATTTTACCCTATGATCTATTTTTAGGCATGGCGTCCATCTTGGTTGGTTGGCAAGGTCACTGGACACATTTTTGAAATTAGATACCCCAATGATGATTGTTGCCAAGATGGTTAAATTTAGCCCAGTAGTTTCAGAGGAGAAGATTTTTGTAAAAGTTAACAACGACGACGACAAAGGATGCCAAGTGATGAGAAAAGCTCACTTGGCCCTATGAGCCAGGTGAGCTAAAAATTATTTAAACCTGCGAGCCCACTTAATACATATTCAGACTTTAATATAGCATAATTTAAAGGATACAATATTCATCAAGCAAGAAAAAATCTACCCAAAATCAAAATCAAAATCACAAGTGTACATAAACAAACAAACAAACAAACAAATATTTTATTTGCCAATCACGGCGCCCAAAATGAGCAGAATAATTACAATATAATTTTCAATCATAATGTACAGTAAATTAAAAATAGGTCAAACAAAGTACATAATATGATTGATTTTGATTAACTTGATTGATATCTGTAATACTAAAATTACGAGGTCAAATTTGTCAGCCGTCATCACGTGAAAACGACGAATCAAAGAATTCAACTTTATATACAACTTATATAGTACAAAGGTGTAGATTAAAAATTACACCACTCCAGGCCCTTTTGTTTTCCACGAAATTAATATTGCCAATAATTAAGTAGTTCCGGGTCGAGTCCGATACCGATACCAATAGTATAATCACATGTTACTTATTACTTTATCTGTACGTTCCGCATCTGACAGGGGCACCACCAAACAGTGTATGCAGGATTAATATGCTATAGACACGGGTCATAATCACAGGGTTGACACTACTAAATTGTCAAATTGTTACCTATTGTAGTATTTTAATCAGTAAGACTTTCTAAGATAACAATACGAATACTAAAAATCTGGACTAAAAATAAGGCGTATAGGACTGGTATAGTTTTTAATTTGTTAGCAGGCATGAGTGACGTAAAACAGCGAATCAAAGAATTCAACTTAATTTATAACAAATATAGGACAATGCTGTTGATAAAAAAATACTCCATTCCAGGACCTTTTGTTTTCCAAATAA